>NC_135712.1:145828238-146128238 GCF_964656455.1 Halichoerus grypus
TGTGTACATTTAAAATTTACTTTTGTCTTAACGGTCCACTCTTAGGGAGAAAAATACAAAAAAAAAAAAAAAAATAGGTCAGTGAATAGACCTGATCTGTATTCATGCATAGAATGCTAAACAAGTCATGCAAATCATATCTGCACATGAACTTGATTAAATTCTGTTGATTTGGCCAAAGTAGAAAAACTGGAAGAATTAAACCTTTTCGGATTTATTGCTGCCTGTTTGGCCATTTCTTAGGTGTGCTTCTAAAAATATTGTTCCTGCACCTCTGGTGCCCCTTTTTTTGATTTGTGCAAGCCAATCCTACCCTCCAAACGTGGGTGAATTGTACACACTGATCTTCGACTTTCTTTTAGTTGAATAATACCCATGGAGGCACAGTCTCTTCTTAGAAGGAAAGAGACTCATCATGCTCTATTGGTCTGGTTAACTGTCCTACCATTGAGTCAGAGGCCCTATTGAACACGAGGAAAGGAAACTAGCTTTCATTCCTTCCTCCCATGGGTGTGTTAAGCTCCCGTGGCCCACATAGGATACAAAAAAAATGCATCATCTCCACCTGTTTTACTCAACTGTGTACGATCCTGCTTGCTTTACCTGGGAAGAGAATAATGCAACTGGAGTAATGCAAGATCCCCTTTCATGGATACTCCCCAGAGCCTTCCTGACTTTTCTTGCAGGAGACCAGGGGAGGGGAACTGGGTGGGGAAATGCCCATCTCCCTACCCGTCCTCCATTCTCTCTGCAAGTTTTCAGTGTAGCCTCTGTGGAAACTTCCATCACAGACATCTCCCCCGGGCACCCCCACCCTCCTCATCAGAATACTCCTCCCCTGAGTGTCACTAGCTGTGGGATTGTAAGACTCCATTATAATAAAGGTGACAACGACAGATCTCAAGGAAGTAGAGCTCCAAAGTGAGGGAGGGAGGCACATCAGAGAGAACGGGCTCCGGGAGGCTGATAATGAGCATGGAGAGGACTTTTTCTGCTTATGGGTGAAAAAGACAGGGAAGTCTCTGTTTGAAGACAAAGCACATAATAATGTGATCACAGAGCCCTCCTAATGGGGCCGATGTGATGTTCAGAAAATGTATTCTTTTCACTGCCTTATTCTTACATTCCAGTGGAAAAGGTCTTCAAATGAGTGTTTACTTAATGTATCTAACTCGGTAACACCATACTCTAGCCAAGATATTTTTATACGGCAAAGTTATGCACACACGAATATGTTTAATTGACTTAATGACCTTGGGTCTTGTCAATGATTTTTTTCTAAACTCTTTGCCTCCGTTGGAAGAATAAAAAAATGTTTGGTCAGACAGAAATCTCTTAGTAGTGTGGTCAATTTATTTCTAAAGGATTTTCTAACATGCTTAGCTGGGTGTCCCCTTGCCTTTCCCTTCTCCTAAAAGGAAAGTTGGCTTTTTTACCTAAGTGTATAAATTGGTTCAACCAGCATCGCCAGCTTCCTGTGTAGGGAATGCTCTGTTTTCCCCACGCTTGAATTTGGAGAAGCGGGGCCTGTGGAGAGAGTGACCTGACATCGTCTTGGTATTCAAGAAGGAAACAGGCCACGCCTCTGCCTCGTGTGCCCGAGGTGACGGCTGCCCTCAGGACAGCTGCGTAGGCAAATGCTCACATTTCTCTTGGACTGTGACACCGGGCCAGATTCATTAGCTTGGCTCGATTGAGTTGATAAGGCCTCTCCTTTACTTTCTTTTGCCAGTCACTGAGCCCGGGGATCAGAAAGGCACTCTAAAGTCATGACTCCCAAGCACCTGGAGATCATGGGGGACTTTCCGGACCTATTCTTTCCCATAGGGCTTTCTGGATGGTTCCTGAGATCAGGAAGAAGAAGGATGGCCCACCAGCCCTATCTACTCTTTCGCTTAGCACTGGGAGTTTGGGGTGGGGATCAGGAATGACTGCTAATGGGTATGGGGTTTCTTTATAGAGTGATGAACATCTCCTAAAATTGATTGCACTACTTTGTTGACTCTACTAAAAATGACTGAAAGGTACACTCAAAATAGGGGAATTGTATGATATGTGAATTATACTTCAAAACTGTAATAAAAATTTATTCATATATCTTATTGTTAATAATTAACTTATTCTACTAGGAGCCCATCCTTAATGAAGCAAATGATATGCATCTCTCAAGAGCCATATGTAGTCACCCATGACTAAGTGCAGGTGTCAAAAGATATGAGCAGACCTTGTACAAAGTTTGTCCTGTGACAGACTCAGCAGCTCATACAGTTCTTGCAAACATTGTGAGGCAATTCATTCATTTCAAAATAGGGAATATGAGTTTTGCATTATATGCTTAGATAGCCTGAGATTAATTTTTTAAATGTTAGGTAAATAAAAGCTCAGAAATAGATCAGATCTTCCAGTCACTACTTGCCTGGCACCCCGGACTTCCTGATTTGTTGGCTGGAGAGATCACACAAGAACATTCTCAGTGGAACCTCAGGGTCACATCCTTCAGCATTTTATGAGAACTGCTGCAGGTAGTCAGTGTGCTAGGATGTCACGGAACCAGGGCGTGTGCTCTGCTCACATCTTAGAAAGGTTGTACCATTTGGGGTCCCTTCTTCCACACTTTGGTGTTCATCTCCAAGAGGTAGCATCTGCATTTCTTTTTAGAAGATTGTCCCCAGTCTGTTGGGGTATAGATTGTCTATATGCACAGAGAGCCAGCGGCGCCTGGGAGTTTATGTGCCCACCCACACAGGGAGTGGCTTGAATCCATGACTGAGGGGTGCAAATGGTGAGAGTTGAAATGCCAGCTTCCTCGTCTCAGGCCTGGATAACTGTGAGATGTCCCTTATACGCGAGAGCTCTTCACGAGATCAGGGGAGGCCACCTTCTGAGGCGTTCTGCCTGGGATCATGCCCTTGCTTAGCTTCCTCTCCTTCCCTGTCCCGCTTCCCTCTGTCCTTACAGGTCTCCCCAGCACTTCCTTTACAAATCACCTGCACACCAATTCTTGTCTCAGAAGCTGCCTTTGGGGGCTTGACCTAAGCCTGCCAACATCTAGGGTAATCAATGTGCTTGTGGTAAGCATGCCTGGGCACGCTGTGGGTACAGCTAGTCTAAGAGTCTCGATTGGCTGCCTGTATGAATCCAGACAGGCCTTGCCCTCTAGAACATTGGAGTGCAAGTGCAGGAATGGGAAAGAAAGAGCTAGAGAAGAAAGACACTGGGGGCCTGGTGACACTGTTTGAGCCCCTGGCGGGGCCAGCTTTAAGGGCATGCAATCTGTGCAGTCACGTGGGGCTCTGGGCTTAGAAAGACGCCGCGTTAGTTTTAATGCTCTTACATTGTCATCTTGAAATTCTTAATAAGTTTTGAAAAAGGTCCCTGTACTTTCATTTTGTGTTGAGCCCCACAAATTATGTAGCTGGCTGTGGTGCCTGGATCTGACGATACCTGAAGCTACATTCTCCTGGATTATTTCAATTTCGCAACCCAGCAAATTTCCTTTGGGCTTCCGTTAGTTGTAGCTTGTAGAGCTGTGATCACCGTCTGGGCTCCCAGTTGCCAACATCAGAAACTCATCCCAGCCAGTTTAAGCAGGAAAAGAATTTGTTCAGGAATATCAGACAACTCACAGAATCTCTGGGATGTCTAGAGGAACAAACTCTGAAGGCCCACTGATAAAGAACCGTGGCCACATTCTATGCCAAACAGAATACACCCCTGGGCACAAATATCATGTCCGCCCCCGACTCTGGTGCTTGAATGCTACTTGGGACCTCTGTCCCTGGAAGCAGAAGACTCTGCTGCTCTGCTCAGCAGCATGGACCCTGTATGCCACCCCATCCTTTAGGGCACTAGCTTCCCGCTCAGAGTCTCATGTGGGTGTGTCAGAACAGTGAATCCCAAACCTGCACCTTAGTGGCAAGAGAAATACCAGCTTCTGTCGTGAGGAGGCATGGGGACATAAACCAGGGAATTTCCCCCCAAATAAGAAAGGGATTGAAAGATGCTGGGAAACCTCCAGTACCTTCTGCTTACTTACATACAGCTGGCTTCTGCTGAGGGCTGGGCAATAGGAAGTGCTTCCTAAATAGGGTCAGTGCACATACTTTCTGCTGCTCTCAGCGATTCTGGGGTCCCCCTGGGTGTCACCCCAACCAATTCTTGGGACATCCTATCCCTTGTTGCCCTTTGAGGGGCTGCCCTGGGTTCAGTTTTTGACTCCACTTCCCTGGTAATTTACTATTTTCTACCCACCTGGAGTCATAACCAGAGCAAGATGGGTACATTTCTGCAAAGCAAAATAGAACGCATCCCTTAGGTTATAGGGTGTCTGTTTACATGGAGGCAGATGGAAAGGTGTCTGCTAGATTTTGCTGGCTGCCACAAAGTGAGTCCCACACATGTACTGCAGCTGGCAGGAAATAAACCGATTTCTATGCAAAAAGACCTCTTTACTGCTAATAATTTTTATGCCAGCTTCCAGCCCGGTCAGAAGGAATAGTTCTCAGAATCGGGTCTTAACAAAATAAGGAACAAAATAAAATGTACCAAGTTAGTAATTATCAGTTTCCTTGGATGAATCAGCCCCAGCGTTTGTTATCACAAATCTGATGTAAAAATTAAATAGAAGAACAAAAAGAGCGCCTTTAGGAGGGGCATGAAATCAGCATTTAAAAACAACTTCCATCCAATTTATACCTTTGTCTTGAATACACTGATTTCAAAGGAGTGGCTGGAACACAGAAAGCAGGGATAGGCAGAGGGGCTGCTGCGGACCCCATGGTCCTCAAGGCGGGGCTTCCTGGCTGTTTTGCAAGAGGCTGTAGGTGGTCTATTAGGAGAACGCCTTGGTGTCAGAGAGGCGAGGTTGAGCAGACATCGGCAGGGCCAGATTCATGCTGATGGGTGTGTGACTGTGCCAGGGGCTTGAGGATGTACAGGGTTTAGAACTGAGAAAGAGCGAAGATTGTACCTCTGCCCTGGGTCAGCTCATGGACTCGGTTTTTCTGAGGTTGTACTGCTAGATGGGGTGGGGTTGGCATGAACTGGGGCTCCTCTGAAATGCCACGCTCTGTCCCCTGGCTGGAAGAATTGACAACAGGCCTTCATTCTCCTAGAGAGGCATTGCAGGATCCTCCAGAGTGTCCTTGAGGGTGATGTGGCCCTGAACTCTTTATCTGGGAATCAGCCAGTGGTGTGTAATAGGTGCTCAGTAAATGTTCACTGTAAACCTTCATCTCTGCTATTTCCACTACCTGGATATTCTTTCCTTTTCCTTGCTTCCCATCAGTCACTAGAGCATCTTGGAATTTTGACAGAAAGTGTTCAAACATAAAATAAAGTCATAAATCTTAAAGGAGCTGTATTCTCCTGAATGCCAGGAGTACACATGCACCCAGGAGACTGCCTTCTGGTCAAGTTCACCTCCAAATCTCAAGCATTGCTCCTCTGTACTGCACAGGGAGTGTGGATAACCCATGCTGAATTCCTTGTTACCTCTTCGAAGGAAACAGCCTCGTCCTCAGAGCCAGTTCCTGAATCACCTGTGTGATACGTTTTCACTGACCTTGAAGCCAAAACAACATAAAGGAAGAACAGTCACAAGGATGAGAGAGGCAGGTTGAGGATTCAGTTTTTAAGGAATCAGTCACATCTGGGAAATCTTATCTCTGCTCCCACATGCAGGTCTTCACAACTGATACAACTCTTATTATGCAACTCAGCCTGAGACCCTCCCTGTCCGGCATCTTTTGGGCTGTGGTCTCACCTCCTGTCATCCGTGGGAGGTGTCAAGGGTTTCTCTGCATTGGAGGGGAGACACAGAACCCACACAACTCAGCTACCATCTCTGAGATGCCATGGCACACTCTCTCCTGTGCCTAGCAGAGCCCTTGCAATGGCTTTAAATTCGTAATCAAACTCATTTCTGGGCATTTCTGGGTGGGAGCTCACCTCCTGAACTGAATTCTCTGCCTGCAGCCTCTGGGAACAGAGTGACCAAGTAGAGCTTCCTCCCTCCCCGCCCCCCCCCCCCGCCCAAATTTGGCCAAGACAGGTTCTTCCATGTTTGGTAGGCCAAGCTGCAACTCACCACCATGGTGCTTCTGAATCTTTTCTATTAAAAGGATGCATACATTGTCAAAGGTGACCAAAACATCTTTTCAGAAGAGGTGCCAACACATGCTGGAAGGACACACTCAAAAATAAACAACGTGCTGTAGAGTGCTCTCCCCATTCTGAACTCTTTGTTTTTTTAGATTTTTATTTATTTATTTGAGAGAGAGAGAGAGAGCGCAAATGAGAGAGCAGAGGCAGAAGGAGCAGCAGAGGGAGAGGGAGAAGCAGACTCCCCGCTGAACAGGGAGCCTGCTGCGGGGCTCTATCCCAGGACCCTGGGATCATGACTGGATCCGAAGGCAGCTGCTTAACAGACTGAGCCACCCAGGTGCCCCAGCCCATTTTGAACTTTAAAGCAGCCCCTGCTTCCTGAGCCCAGGGAACAGTATGGCCTACCTATGACTATGAACCCCAGCTCTGCCACTTTCCATCTGTGGATCTTAGGCAAGCTACTTGACCTCTGGATCTCAAGTTGGTCATCTGCAAAATGGGGATATAATTGTACTGTCTTATAGGGATGCTGCAAAGATTAATGAGACAGGCAGGTGATGGGCTCAGCATGGGCCCTGGAACATGCAATAGGAGCTCAGTGAGCATCAATCATTACCCATTCCTCGGATGTGATTGGGGGAGAGGTGTGGCCTGACAGGAGTCTGGATGACTGAGAGAGGCTCTCTTGCAGGGTGCAAGAGCATGAACAGGGGCTTGGGGCCAGCAATGGATGCTGTTGCTCTGTAGAGTCTGAGCCAGGAGCCTTCAACCCTGGCCTCCCTGGCTTGGATGGCTGCCTCTGCCTGGATGATCTTTAAAATGGGCAAACCATGAGACCAGAAAGTTTTGCTCTCTCTGTGATTGACTTGTCTAATTATCACTCCCTGGGGTTTGACTGGCCAGAGATGAGCTCAAGAGGAAAGAAGGGGCCAGATTCCAATAGGACTTCTATCCAACACAAAGGAATTTGGAGTCATCTGGAAACTAGAGCATACCTTCCAAGGATTTTAAGCAAGAGGGTGGTAGGGTCAGAATTATGTTTCTGAAAAAAATCACAAGGGAAGATGTTGTATACCCACCAGTGTCCATAGAAGGCCATACAGTCAGGTAAGAGGTCAGAGGTGAGGGACACCAGATGGGGACCCCCCAGTCATTCAGGTAAGAGATGATCCATGTAGACAAAGACAGGGCAATGGGAATGGAGGGAGGAGAGTGAGGAGAGAATGGACATGAGAGAGACCAAAGTGTAGAATTAGCTGTGCTTGGTGAGTGGTTGGGTGCAGAAGTGGGGCAGGGTGGAGTGTGACTCTCAAGTTTCTAGCTTGAACACATTGCTCCAGGCAGGATGAAGGGCAGATGTGGGGGAAGATGAGCTTGCAGACATGCTGAGATTGGAGTAATGTGGGAGGCTCTAGTGGTGGTTCCTTCCCATAGATTCAGGCCCGGAGTGTGGTGCGGTCTGCCCCAGGGTGTGAGCTCCAGCTGTGGATGAGCTGCCCAAGGAGGGAAGACTGACTACAAACACAGCAACAGTTTCAGTGTCAACCCAGCCCCAGCCAGTAACCAACCGTCATGATTTCAGCATAGCCATACACTGCTTACCCCAGGGGTCCTCGGAGGTACAGGCTGCACCCCTGGGGCCGCTGCTTCTGGAGAACTTGGAGGAGAAGCAATAGGGAGATTCCAGGCAGGGAGAGAGGCTGAGGAGATGAGCAGTCTCGGAGGAGTGTTACTCCTCCCCTCTGGTTCCTTGGGTTTCCATATGGCTGCCCCACTCTCTCCTCACGCCTCGCACATGCCACCATTGAGTGGGAGGAAAGCCTACCCCTAGGAGAATTCTCCAGCTGCCCTGAATCCCTGGGGATGCCTGCCAGGGAGCACTGGGACTCTGGGGAGCTTTGCTTTCTTGCCTCCAAAGCTCTGCAGAGCCCTAGCTGTCAGGGGGAAAAGGGAGGGCAGGTTCCCTGAGGCTTGGTACTACCATGGAGGAAGCCCATTGGCTCCAGGAGCCTTCACTCTGGCAAAGGAGGAGGTGAAAGTGGTGGCTGTGCCTGGTGGCAATTCACAGGTGAGTACTAGAAAGCGCGATCCACAGCTGCCAAGGAAAGAAAGAAACACAGGCTGTGCCCTGTAGAACCAAGTAAAGCAAAGATGGGTAAAGTGACTTAGTCTCCCTGAGAACCTGCTTGAAGCACAAACTTGACCACTGGGTCCTCTGTAATTAGGGATGTTATTTATTTACTTATCATAGATCTTGGGGATGCACCGTGGCAAAACAGCATCTCTAACTGTATCACACAATGCTTTCTCTCCGTGGCTTGATGTTAGGAAGGGTCTTTACCTAATAATTTCCAGGACTTCGGCTCTGTGATATTAGATCTTCCTCTGTGTTCTAGAATCAGTTACCAAAGTTTCTGAGAAGAACCTCCTCGGTGTTAATGATGATCTGATTCGAGCCCAGGGAAGCAGGGCTGACATTTTTTTCTTCCGCTCTAGAATTCAGGACAAGCACAATCCATGTTGTGAACTCCTTTCCTCTTGGCTTCAACACAAGACTCCAGTTTGGTGTTGTGATTAACTGTGCCCTAAAGCACTGTTTCTCAACCTCGGTATTATTGACATTCTGGGGCCTGATAATTCTTTGTTGTTCAGGGATGTCCAGCAGCATCCCTGGCCTCCAGATGCCAGTTGCAGTCCCTCCAGTTGTGGCAACCAAAAATGTCTCCAGACATTGCCAAATACACCCTGGTGGGCAAAATGACCCTTACTTGAAAATCACTGTTCAGAAGGAGGGCCTCTGGTTAGAAGCAGTGTCTGGCTCTTTGATACACAGTAGGGAGAGCCCAATTCTGCTCTGATATTTGTCCCTGAGAAAAGTGAGGAGGGTGTGGACACATGAGTCTAAACATCATTCCTAATAATGGGATAGCCTTCCTGTCAGATCTGTTGGGTGAGCCAGATTTTGAAACCTGGTACCCACCTCACTGGGGATTTCAGGTGGGTCATAGATGCAGCCTTAGAAAATGATGATTCAAAAGCACAAAGCTTGTTTTCTTGCTAAATTTCTTTTAGACATACCCAAATCTCGGATTGGTGCTAGCCTCTTTTCTACCTCGGTAACATCCCTTGCTATTTTCCTATTTTTCTTCCATTTTCTCTCTCATATTAGCTTTTCTGCTATGTTTCGTAGTACCATTGTTTTAGTTGTTACTCTAGAAATGACAAAATATGTCTTTAAATTAGTGTAGTCTGTCTTGAATTAGTACTCTTACTGCATCCTGAGTGATGCAAGACCCTTACAACAGTTTAAATCCATGTATCTCTCTCCTGCCTTTTTGCTCTCATTGTTACATATCTTACTCCAGATATGTCATATGTTATTATTACCCTTGGTCTAAACAGTCCATAGTTTTTTATATTTACCTTTTAAGTTCACTACCTTTCTTCCTGTTCTTCATTCCTTCTATCTGGGATCAGTTTCGTTCCGCACATAGAGGTTTCTTTAGTTATTTCTTCTCTTTTCATTGACACAGGGAGAGCAGGCGTCAGGCCAAGAATATTTCTCAGACATTAATATCTGAATTTAGTCAAAACTGATTCCACTGTGTTTATTGCAGTTCCCTTCTATTAAAAAAAAGTGATTTTTTTCTCCACTTATCAAAGTAATACATTGGGTTGATTTAAAGAAAAATATTAAGCAAATGACTGTCCAGATACCGATCAAAAACTGAGAAGGTGGTATGGAGGTTTCCAAAGGTTGGTAGTGATAGCTTGTGAGTTTCAGGTATTCATATAGCTCTAGGTTGCTTACAGTTACCTTATAGTTATTCTTTGAAAACTGCCATTTAGAGCCTAAACACCAGGTGTCAGGCAATGTGCTAAAGACCTTTACACTAACCAGAGGTCAGGTTTTTTTTTTTTATTATTATTATCAACAGATATGCCACTTTTCCTTAATTACCAAATTCCCCGTACTTGTCAGCTTTCTTCATGTACTCGCTCAGTGAATGGTTATTGGGCATCTCCTCTGTCCTGGTCCTGGTTTTGGTGCTCAGCATACTGTGGAGACCAAAAGCTCTCCCTAGCTGTGCTTACGGCAGAAGGCAGACATCAATCTCAAAATCTCCAAAGTCAGTATGTAATTGCAAACTAACTGAGGGCTGGAAAGAGGAACAATGCTGTTCTGAGCTTCTGGCACCATCTGGGAGGTTAGGGGGAGCTTTCTGAGGCCTCTCAGCTGAGAGGCTCTCCTCTTGCCCCCACCTTCCTCACCTGGCCCCTCTCCCAGACCCTTCAGGTCCCCACTTATTTCCCCAGAGCCTTTCTCTGATCCCTGCATCCAGTTAGATAGTTGCACCCACTGTTAGCCTGCACCTTAGTGAACACCCTAGACTTTTCTTTTTATAGAATGTCCCATTGTTATAATTACAGTTGACCCTTGAATAACATGGGTTTGAATTGCATGGGTCCATTTACACATGAATTTTTTTACAGTGCAGTACTGTAAATGTACTTTCTCTTTATTCTCCTTTTCTTGATATTTTTTTCCTCTAGCTTACTTTATTGTAGAATAGAGGATATACTACATATAATACACAAAATATGTGTTAATCCACTATTATGTTATCAGTAAGGCTTCCTGTCAACAGTAAGCTCCGGAAGAGTTGAAAATTAGACACAGATTTTCCACTGTGCAGATGGTTGTTGCCTCTAGTCCCCGTGTTATTCAAGGGTCAACTGTACATAATTATTTGGGTAATCCTTTGTTCGCTATCTGAGAGCTCACTGGACTCTAAGTGTCATGAAGGCTGAGAAAATGTCTCTCATGTTCACTGCTATGTGCTGGTACACAGTAGGCTCTCAGCAATGTGAATGAATCAAAGCAAACTTCTCCTGACTTCAGGTTCCTCATCCGTAAAATGAGTGTAATGATATTGAACTCACTAGCATTTGCTTTTGTTTTTGTGTTTTGCAAAAACAAAATAAATGTGTGAAGTACAAGGTATGTAGATAATTTTACATGTTATTCCCTGCCTCATTTTTCTTGCTTACCTACCAGAAGGTGCCTGCTTCCTTGGCTTTTTTTTTTTTTTTTTTAATTTCTTGCCTGCAATTCTGTGACATCCTGCATTAGCCCATTCTCAGAGCTCCACATTCTTGTCCCCTCTGCCTCCATAAGTCCATCACCCAGGCAGGCTTCCAGTTTTCCCCTGTGGTTAGGGAAGACTTCTCCCCACCCTGTGGTCTCTGGCAGACATGTGCTTAATCATGAACAGATTTACAGCTTAATTACAGGTCACTTAAGCTGGCCCCAGCTGGACTGGGGATGCTCCAAAACTCACCTTTGATGGGGGAGAGGGATTAATTAAATCCCTTAATAAAATCCTGTATCTCCACCCAAAAAACAAGCAGAAATAGTTCTCACACACTTTTAGGAAAAGTAAACACATGTGTTTTAGGTCAAAGAAGGAATGGCTGGTTGTCACCAAGCTGGGCAGGCCATCGAACACATCAGAACAAGTTCCTCCATTTCACAGGTAAGGAAACTGAGGCCCAAGGAGCATACCTAGTTACTGGCAGAGCTCAAACCAGTGTCAGAACCAAGACTTTTGCTGTTGTTCTGTAGCAGCCACTTAAATGATATATCTTTTCCATTCTTGTCCACATTTAATGAATGAACATTTTCCTGGGCAACTAGACTATTTCTTTATGTCATTGAAAGGGGACTAATTAGTTAATTCAACAACATTTTCTAAATACTAACTCTGGGCCAGATGCTGTGTCAGGGACTGGGTAAGCAAAGATAATAGGACAAGCTCACTGAGCTTCCCCCAGGAGAATGGTTGAATTCTGGGACATCTATACACAGGAATATTCTGAGTGGGATGTTCAGTCCAACTCCTTCCAAATCTTTATTCTTGGCTTCATCCTGATCAGAGTGTTCATAAAGAGGAAAAAAAAAAAAAAAGATTAAGGACTTGCCAGAAAGAATAGCTTAAGCGACTTTGTCTTTCTTTCTTTCTTTCTTTCTTTCTTTCTTTCTTTCTTTCTTTCTTTCTTTCTTTCTTTCTTTCTTTTTCTTTTTCTTTCTTCTTTCTTTCTTTCTCTCCTTTCTCTTTCTTTCCTTCCTTCCTTCCTTTCTTTCTTTCTTTCTTTTTCTTTCTTTCTTTCTTTCCTCCCTCCCTCCCTCCTATCTTTCTTTCGAGAGAGAGAGAGAAAGAGAGAGTGAGAGAGAGAGTGCCAGTGGGGAGGGACAGAGGGAGAAGGAGAGAGAGAATCTCAAGAAGGCTTCATGCCCCTCGTGGAGCCCAACACCGGGCCTGATCCCACGATGCCAAGACCAGGACCTGAGCTGAAACCAAGAGTCAGACACTCAACTAACTGAGCTGTCCTGGCACCCCGATTTTGTTTTTCTTTATCTCTACTTCTCCCCTGACAAGTTTGGACCCAAAAGTATGAGGGTTCCCCTGGAAAAGAGAGGGTGTAGGGCAAATTTATGCTTGTTCTTGGCTGTTACACTCCTCACTCCAGCCAGCTATTCCTATTTACCTCTTTCCACTGGCTGGACTTTAGATCCTGCCTGGGAAGAGGCAGGCAGCTCAGCGGGAACGAAAGTGTGATCCCCAAAACTGTTACCTCATTTGTCCTCTGTCCTCCAGAGATTTCTGTAGGAATTCTGATCTCTGCTGTCTGGCCTTGCCCTCTGGCGTTTGGTCCTTTCTGCTGCTTATTCGCTTTGCTTTGATTACTAACATGTTCTTAGGTCAGTCTGCTTGTACTTTCGGTCTCTATTAAACTGCCCAATAGAACTTACTATGGTGATGGAAATGCTCTATAATCTGTGCCATCCAAACAGTAATCACTAGCTACTAGTGAGCACTTGAAATGTGGCTAATATGACTGAGGAATTGAATTTTTAATTTTGTCTACTTTTAATTCATTTAAATTTAAAAAGCCACAAATAGTGGCTACCAAAACTGGACAGTACAGATCTAAATAGAGACTCTGCCTGGCCCGGATCACTAGCAAATCTTTGGGCTTTCATATTCATGGACCGCCTACACTCTTGACATCATCCATCCAACCGTCCATCCATCCATCCATCCATCCATCCATCCCAGAGATTGCCACTTGTGCCACACTCTCAGATGTATGTTTAGAACACAGAGGTGAATCAGACATGAACCTTACCCCTAAGAAATCCACAGCCTGGAAGAGGAAGAGAGATAAACAAACATGGCCACCATTACCTCCAACATTATAGCCTTCCTGGTAGGATTAATAGACTTCAGAACGATGGTAGGGACACAAAAGTGGGCATGATCAGTTCCACTTAGGTTTGGGCAGGTGGCTAGTCAGAGAGGACATAGCTTTTGTGATTAGTCTTGGAAGAAAGCAAGAGGAATATTTAGCAATATGCTATTCTGTGTATCTCTAACACCTCTCTGAAATTCTAGTAGTTAATCTTTGGTACCTTGAACTAAAGACCAAACTGGAGGTCTCTGGGGGTGGGGGTGGATTGAAGAGCAATTGATTCTTTTTAATGTCCTGCTTAGATATTTGGATACTACTTACGATTAGCTTTTCCAAATATTTCAAAATACGAATAAGTGGACTAAATTCCACTGAAAGGAAAATTAGTTTTTTCCAGCAACCCTGGTTGTTGTCCAAAGAAAGAAAAGGGATGGCCAAAGAGAGTTTTCTTTTTTTCTACCAATGGGCCTTTATAACTTTTAGGGAAGAGGATCCTAAAATATGGAAATTGTTATCACTCATTTTTATTCTTTTTCATAATCACTTGATTCTGTTAAAAAGAGGTTTTGTTTTGTTTTGTTTTTTGAGAGAAAGAGAGAGAGAGAGCACGTGTACAAGAGCAGTGGTGGGGGAGAGGGTCAGAGGGAGAGAGAGATTCCTAAACAGGCTCCATGCCCAGCACAGAACCTGACATGTGGCTCGATCTCACATCCCTGAGATCATGACCTGAGCCGGATGCTTAATTTACTGAGCTACCCAGGCACCCCTGTTAAAAAGAGTTTTTAAAAACCCCTCATGATTTAAATGATCTTTTAGAAATGTGTAGATAGACAAGAATTCCAAGATGTCAGAAAGAATGAAAGCCCTGCTTCCTTAAGACGCATGTTGGTGTCACATGGGTTATCAGTAGTATTTTGTCTGTTCCAACACTCTCCTTCCTTGGTCTGGGGAATTGCTCATCCCCAGCTTCAAGCATGATGGGTGGGGTCAGGCAGTCACAAGACTCTGATCGCTTCCTGGGGAGTCATGTGACCCAAGTAAGGCCAATTAGGATCCTTCTCAGATTTTTCAGTTGGGTTTGGAGAAGGGCCCCGTCCCTGGGGTTATGGATCAAAAAGGAGTTGAAGTTGGAGAATGGTGGCCTTGTTCTCAGCCACCCAGAGAAAGCTTGTCTGCTAGGAGAAGATAAGCCATGCAGATACAAGCAAGGAAGAGAGAAAGAGAGACCTCTGGTCTTGTTTCTCACCCTTAAAAGGGCACATAAAAATGAGCACTGAATGGCTCAACAGGATTAGGGAAACAGGTCAATTAAGAGAATCCAAATGTAAGTGGTTCATTGAGAACACTCAGTGTGGTAGATATAAACACAAGATTTTTTTTTTCCTACTAATTGCTGTGCTCTGTAATATATGCTTTTTTGATCTTTAATTTTTTTTGGCAGATTCCATAACTGTTTGGCCACGTCCAGTGATTAAACGCAGCCAGGTCCCATTAAAAATACCAGTCTTCTATCCATTGCCATGATTTCTCCTCTGCCACTGCTGTCTAGACTTGCGGCTCAGAGAACTTATATGGAGGAAAAACATGGTCTTCCTTTTCCTTATTCCCCCTCCCTCTTATTTCTAGCTTGTCTACACTGAGACAGTGGGGGAGGGATGGGAAGAAGGGGTCAATTTACATGACTCTTATGTGGTGAGGTGGTCTTAATTTCTCTCTGGTTCAATCCGGTTCTGTCTGCAGCTTGAGGTCTTTTTGGATATGGCCATATCTGTACAGACAGCATGTGGTTTTCCTGGGGCAGTACTCAGTTTTGTTCCATCTCTTTTTATTGCTAAAGACTATTCAGAGGTGACCAGCTCTCCCCACATGCAGTTCAGGTTCCAACACCCTTTCAGACGGGGTATCTCTTCTTTTGGCTGGGGGACACCTGGGCAGCCCCATACTTCCAGCCTCCCCTCTACCTCTGTGTTTCTTCTGTTGAGGTGGAGGTGTCCCTCTCTCTTTCTTCCTGACCACCCTTATGAGTCTTTTCTCCAGGTAAGACAAAGATGTTCACATGTGCCCTTCACTTTCAGGAGACATTTACAAGTTCCCCAAGCACTCCCCAAACACATTCCTCTTTGCCTATTGCCAGCACTAGAGAGATCCAGGGAGATGAAATCTTCCCTTCTTGTAGATATCCCAAATATCCATGAGTGATTTTCCTGATCCTTTCTGCCCACTGGTGTGAAGAGGAGGAATCCCTCCTATCTCCCCATCATTAGTGGGCAGATACAGGGTTTAGTCTTTCCAGGAACACTGTGCTCACCAAAAAGCCACACAAACTCTCCACTGATCCCCACTTCCTTTCCTCTCCACAGTGCTCTCTTTATAAGTACCACCAAGGGGCAGGGCTGGTGATTGATTATAGAATGGACACTGCTGCTGCCTCTTAATAAGCCATGAAGGAGGTGCCATCTTTTTAGAATATGAAGGTCATTAGCACTAAGAGTATCAGTTGTCAATTCTATGTCGACAAAAAGGACCGGTCAGAGCATGTTACAATCATTTGCAAAGGTCTTCCCACCACTAGACCAAAGACACAAAGGAAGAATCCGTCACTCAATGGCTCAGGTCATTTTTCCTGATGGGTGTGGATTTCAGACAGGTTCTGGATGTCTACGCAGATATCCATAGGTGGGCAGGAGGAAAAGCTTGCCAAACGCCGAATAAGATGCTCATCCCCAGGATGGGTACCTTACCTTCAGGCCCGTATACAAGTATTCTTGGAGAGAGATTCCATAGTTTGGAAGATATATCCTCACCTGTAAAACTGCCACCAATATGAAAAGATGCTTGCTTCTCCCAGTGACTACCTGTGTGACCCAAGGCAATCACTTTTGCGTTTCTCAACCTCATTTTCCTCATCTGCAAGATGGGATGCTACTATTGACCTTTCTGTATGGATTAGAGATGCATCATGAGTCCAGTAAGCAGTAAGTATTAATCTCATTTCTGTTCTTATTCTCTATAACAAAGATGACATCAGAGATTTACTTCTCAAAATGAGTAGGTTTAGTAGATTTCTTACCACCAAGAGGTATGATAATTGGCATGGTGAGGGGGAAATATCTAGGAGCTGATGTAGGTACTACTGGTGTAGCTGCTCAGGTCCCAGCAGTTGCCGTGAGGCCTTGTCCTTCCTATACCCCCATTCTCTTCAGGGAATAGCTCTTCCTCCAACAGATACCTAAAGCTGCATGAGGTTTTAGTAAAGGCTGCCATTCCTGGGAACCCACACTCTTGACCTGATGTGGCCAATCATAGTGCTTCAGCTCCTGACAACAGTGATCAGTCTTGGGATGGAGAAATAAGGGTCTTTTCTGGGATTTATCTAATTGGAGATTTCTTCTTGGATGATGAAGTTGGCACACATTATAGAGTTCCAGGAAGCCATGATTTCATCTCATGAAAGGAACTGCAACCTCCTAACAGAGAGCAGAGGAAAGAGATGAAGAGGGAGAATGGACAGCCATTGGGTCCCTGGTTGCAGGTGACCTTGCCTTCCTATGCTGTGGTTCTAATATATAGTAATTTTTGCCTCTTTTGCCTCAGCTAATTTAGAATGAGTTTCTGTCACTGTGAACCAAGTGAACCCTGACCAATATAGGTCCCTTCCTCTTGAGATTAGATATTGATACCAGGTTCATCACTGATGGGCTTGGAAATACCCTGCTGGGCTAGTTGCTCTCGAAGATACTCAAATAATAGGTCAAAGGTGACTTTAAATTGGCAGTACTTCCAGGGTGAGCCTACTAGAATTGGCATGTAAATATTTTCTTCAAATGGGATCCTCTGGATTGTCCCCAGTGACCTCCTAGATACAAAGCAAGTCTCTAGACTTGGTCTTGGTCTCGCTCTGGCTCCTGTTTTCCTGGAAAAGGAGAGTGTTTTCTCCTCTGTCTCCAAAGGTTTCTGCCCTGACTGCAGACTGTCCTGCTCTATTGCCTTTATGGATGACACCTTGGTCCCCAGGCTAGATTCTTTTTTTTTTTAATTTTTAAATTTTTTTATGAACATATAATGTATTATTTGTTTCAGGGGCACAAGTCTGTGATTCATCCATCTTACACAATTCACAGCGTTCCCAGGCTAGATTCTTTATGAGAAATTCTAACTCTTGAAAATCCATTTGGGTTCCTTGAAGCTTCTTTAGCTGGTTCTCAAAGCTGGTTCCACCCTATGGAAATGCTTGGTTCTTTTACCCCTTCTCTTGTTTGAGCTCAGGGGCCTGAGCTTAAAGGGACAATGTGGCCTCAATGGCAACTTCCACTGCACGTCTGTAACACCCCTATTCTGCTGCTGCTTGTTCCCTGTCATTTCCAAAGAAGGGCAAGGACCTTGGAATCACAAAGAACTGGGTCTGACCCCCGGCCCTATTATTTTCTAGCTGGGTGAATTTGGGGACAAGCTTCATCTTGCTGACCCTCGGGTTATTCAATCATAAAATGGGAATATTATTAGTACCTCCCTCATGGGGTCACTGACCCTGTAATCAAGTCCCTGTCCCTCTGACTGTATGTTTAAAATAGGAAAGGTACAACGGCCCAAAGGAAAGGTACAGAGTCTAGACAGAAGAAGCACTGATGTCCTTGTGACCCCAAATGTCCTTACTAATGGGAAGGCTTTTCTGGAACATGCTGTCATCTGTTACCACTTTAACAATCAATCACTCCAGCCCATTTCTGAGTCAACACCTGAGCCACTGCTGCCTCTGCTCTAGGATGAGACCTAGATCATTGGTGGTTTCTAAAGGACCGAAGGCTGTGTTCATCCATGAAGGTTGTAATACATCATTGTTTTTTAGGCACCAAAAATTCACTCTGGTCAGCCAGTAAAATACCTTCAACAATTTGCACCATTCCAATGCCTCTAAGGGAAAAGCTATACATTTTAGGGTTATAACTCCCAAAAGAGGGCCTGGTTTCACCCAAGAATGGCTGCTCACATTAATAATTTCAAATATTCTATCTACATGAGATGATGGTTATTAACTCAACCTATTGCTGTAATCATTTCATGACATATGTGAATCAAGCCATCATGCTATCTACCTTAAACTTACACAGTGACATATGTAATTATTTCTCAATTAAACTGGAAAAAAAAGAAACCATTAAGCTCAGGATGGGTAGAGGAAATGCTGATGAACCCAAACAGAGCAAATGTTGAAGAAATAAGAAATTAAAATGTAAAAGAAAAATCTGAAGCTAGTCCCCAATAGCCATATGCATCTTAATTTGCAAGCAAGTGTGCCCTTTGAATGAATCCTTTCTGTGATTTGATCTCTATTTTCCCAAGTTTGAGATGGAGGCTAATGATGACTTTTGTTTAAGGAACGTATTGAGCACAGGCAGCAGATTGGGTACTGAGTGGTACCAGGGACACAAAAGTGATCAAAAGATACCATCCTTGGAGCGCCTGGGTGGCTCAGTAGTTAAGTGTCTGCCTTCGGCTCAGGTCATGATCCCAGGGTCCTGGGATTGAGCCCCACATTGGGCTCCCTGCTCCGCAGGAAGCCTGCTTCTCCCTCTCCCACTCTCCCTCCTTGTGTTCCCCCTCTCGCTGTGTCTCTCTGTCAAATAAGTAAATAAAATCTTTAAAAAAAAAAAGATACCATCCTTACCATTGATGACTTTGCAAATAATTGTAGTACGCTATGGTAAATGTGACACTAGAGATGTTCACAGGATGAGGGCAGCTTGGCCAACTAAGAAGGGATTGCAGGTGGATCTTACAGTCATGCACTGTGAAATCAACCAAGAGCTGGGCATGCATTATGTGTTTCCTGCTGTTCTCTGAACACACCTAGCGTGCTTTCACTACAGAACCTTTGCACATTTGATTTTTTTTCTTCGCCCAGATTACTTTTCCCCCAAATATCCTTATGGATCTCTCCCTTACTTTATCCAACATCCACATTCAAATGCTATTTTATCAGAGTAGGTCTTCCCCTGACCATCCCATATAGAAGACTACCCTCAGTGCATTTACTTTCTATTCCATACCTGGCTCTGTTTTTTTCATTATATTTATCACCTCTGACATATTATATGTTTGTTTGTTTTTATCTGTCATCTTTTGACACGCACACACACACACACATACACACACGATTGTTAAAATTAGGAAAGCAGGGACCTAGTATTTTTTTTTCCCTTACTTCTATGTCCCCAGTACCTGGAACACTGTTTGCCACAGAGTAGACATGCAGTAAATACAAATTATAAATGTGTGAATGGGCTAAGATGCCTGGATGGTTCAAACTTGATCCCTTCATTAATATTGCACCGTTTGTTTGGGAAGAAGAATAGTCCAACAAAATAGAAGAAAATGTGGTTGCTGGTTTAATTAAAATGTGTGTAAAGTGCTACTAGAACTTGGAAGAGAAAGCTATTCATTTCCTCTCTGTGGAGAGACAGTGAGGAAGGAAGTGAAAGCTCAGAGGAGGTCACATTTCACCTGGATCTTGAAAGACAAATAAAAGTTTGCCAGGCAAAATGGGGATTAAGAGTAGCAGTGTCTGTGTGTGCATTACCCATATCCTGAGCTCACTGTCCACTATATGGTTCCAGTTGCTTATTGCATGCACATAGAGCTCTGGGCCTGAGGCTTTCTCTTGGAAGTGTGCTAGGCAGGCTGTGGAACTGCTGACAAGCTAGCGCCCAGAAGTTGCCCTCAGCCTATGGTGGGTGGGCGTTGGAAGAGAGAGGCCCCAACTTTGTTGCCCCTCCATTGGAACAACTTGGAGGTATACTTTATGCTGTTTGTCCGAAGTCTCTGAGAGGGCTGGGTCCCTCTCATCCATGGTAATATGCTTGGTAACACATTCTTTATTGACTTTCTTTCCTTCCCCACCTCACTTCCACACTTCCCTTCAGTGTTTCCTGAGGTCACTTCCCAAACAATTTCCTTTTGAATTCTTGCCTCAAGGCTACTTCTGGGAGAACTACCAAAGGCAGTCATGGTCCCAGAAGCAGCAGGAATGGGACAAAGGGGGCTGGACTGCACCCTGCACACCTGGGAGACAGAGAGACCAGAGCAAGAGGTACAATAGGGGCTGGTCGGCAGCTCGACTGTGAGATGTGTCTACACATCAGGTTGAATAGCAGCAAGATTATGCTGACAAGCACATGGAAAATCAGCTTGGAGCCAGCATTTCCTTCTTCCTCAGCCACAGCTTTTAGATGCTGACTTAGACTTTCAGTTTTTCATCATTCTGTTTGCTGCCCTTTCAGTCCAGATTTTTCCTTCTCTCTGTCACTGGAAGAGAAATGATACCCCTGCTGTGGGAACCAAATCTCTCTTGCGTGGAGTGGGCCTTGGGAAAATGCTCTTTGGGCAGAGAGTACCCAACATAGAAATGCCACCTGGTAACATATCATGGCCCCAGGGCAGATACTCGCTGGCGGGCGGGTTCGACGAGGGGGTGGGCTAGGCAAAGGGAAGGAAGAAAAATAAGTACAGGAAATGGGGGACATAGATGTGAACTATTAGTTCCTTTGGAGTTGCATGTTCACATCAGGCATCATTGTCATTTCAGTGAAGTCTCCTTGTCTGAGTGGCCAATTGTTCTGAGAGATCATTAAACAGTACCCAAAGCAGGGACAATCAATAGAAGGGTTGCTTCTGAATGGGGATGACAAGAGTAGCAAGGGTTTTGAGATATAAATCCATTCTCATGATAGCTGTAAATCTTGCAAAGAGGGAGATGCCCAGACCTGGTGGTGCAGGTTCTCATGGCTCCCAGTGTGCCTTCCCTAGATAAGTGACCGGTGGGCCTTTGTCTCATCCAGTAGGCTGAGAGGAAATTGAGCTGCCAAGCCATATGAAGCTCCCGCTAGAGATTTGGAAGAAGACGAATGGTACTTAAGTAACAAGAAGACCGTGAAATCAAACCATTAAAAAACAATTTCAAGTCCAGTCAACTTCTCTCACCTTCTTTTCACTGTGATGAAACCCCCAGAAGTCATTGGATGGCTCCTTTGATCTTGCTCAAGTGGGTGTGATGACTTTCTCACCACTTTCCATTGGGGCATACAGGTGCTCCCTGCATTGGGGAAATGCTGCCTTTGGGAGAGGGTGGGGAAAGGAGAGGTTCCTCCACCCCCTAACCCCCATTTATCTTGTTGTTTTCCAGCCTGGGGACAAAGCTGGGGTTCTTGGAGTTGAAGTCACCAAGGTTGTCTACAGGCATTCCTAGGAGAGAGTCTCACTAGGTTTATTGTTCTCTCATTTTAAGTTAAGTTCTTTCATCCCATCTGAGATCTCTGTCACTTTCTACTCCAGAGGGCTAGACATCCTGAATGGACTTGTGTGGGTTTTCGGCCCATAAAACAGGGTGACTTTAAATCTGGTGGTGGTAATGGTGACGGTGGTGGTGTCACCTAGGATGACACAAATCTCTCCTGCTCCAAAGTCCCAACCTCTATTTTGCAGTTTTTAATTTAAAAATTAATTATATAAATTACAGAGAAATGAATTCGCCTTGTGAAAAATTAAATCAAAACCCTTTGGATAAGATTAAAGGCCACTTTGACCAACAGTACGCCCAACCCAAAGAGGTAACAGCTGTTCTAGGAAGATGTATACCCCTCTTGTCCTTTTTCTATTCATTAACATACATGTTAATGCATGTATGTCCCCACAGAAAATATAAAGAATGTGTGTTTAAATATATTAAAGTGGTAATATTTTATATATTACACTGCAACTTATTTTTCCATTTGACACAGTCCTCTAGATTGGTAGGACTAAATTCAGAAGCTACCTCTCTGGTCACATAGCTGGGAGGGCATGAAGGATGCTGGAACTCAGCCCATCTCTGCTAGGTTAGCCCAAAGGGAGGGCTGCTTTTCTCTATCTGGTTTACCCAGAGGGGGCTATCTTTCTCTAATTAATATGAAGATATGGTATGTGATGTGGTGGTCCTGGATGGATTTTTATGCTCTATTTAATTGATGGTAGTATTCCACAGTGTGGATAGACTGCATTTTATGTATCCATCCCCATGGTTAGACACTTAAGTCGTTTCTAATTTCTCAACAATTGTAGGCAATGCTGCCATGAACAGTCTTGTATATGTCTTTGTGTCCACTTGTGTAGCTGTTTCTCTAGAGAGGTATGGGAATTGCTGAATCATAGAGATGCACGTTTTAAATTCTATTAGACAATGCTAGCTTGTCCTCTGAAGGGCCCTACCAATATGCAATCCCACCAGCAGTGTACAAGAGTGCCCATTTCCATCATCTTCACCAACATTTGATACTGCCAGACTTGGATGTTTCCTAATTTTCTTCTCCTCCTCCTCCTCCTTCTTCTTCTTTTTAAGATTTTATTTATTTATTTAAGAGAGACAGAGTGAGAGAGAGAGAGTACAGCGGACAAGGGGCAGAGGCAGAGGGAGAACCAGACTCCCTGCTCAGCAGGGAACCTCATGTGGGCTCAATCCCAGGACCCTGAGATCATGACCTGAGCCGAAGGCTGATGCTTAACCGACTGAGCCACCCAGCCGCCCCATTTCTTCCCCTTCTTAACGTGCATCTGGTCAACCCTGCTGTTCTGAGGTTCTAGCTCTCTAGTTCTGGTCTGAAGAGGAGTAACAATTTCACTTCAAAAAGGCACTGTTGCCCCCATCAGAGTTAGGCACTATTTGGTTTGGTTGAAATGTTTTACTGTGAGTGCACACACTCAGACATGAATCATTTGAGGAGGTAATGGGTAGGTACATATTATATTGCTCCAATAATTTATATCACATTCATTTCTGTGTTTTCATGGGTAGGGCCAGGTGATGGAGAAAGAACCTTTTGGTGTTTACCAGGTACTGAACATTTCTCAGATGAATCAGTCCCACTTTCACCTCAGTGGTCACTTCCCTCTTGGTCTTCAGGCCACACCTTCCTCATTCATTCAACAAGTATCTACTGAGCACCTACAATGTCTCCTTTTGGAAGGAGTGAGAGTGGAATATGCAGGGTAGTGGAAAATGCTGTTATGAGCTCTCCTGGTCTGTTCAGTGTTTGAGATGATAGAAAAGTTCTGCAAAATCTGTGCTGTCCAATATGGACAAACCCCCAAGTGCCTTGGAGGAAGCAATACAATGCTGGGGACTTTGCAGCAAACACTCCAGAATTCAGTCCTCTCTATCCTTTCTTTGAGGCCTCAGTCTCTTTATTTGTAGAGAATTGGTTTGAGGATCAAAGGATGTAGAATGTCTATACCTGGCACAGGGCCTGGCCCACTGTAGATTCCAATTCCCCTATGTGTGTCCTCTTGGTTCTCAGGATTCCCAATAGGCTTTGGTCAAGTAAAAGTCTCCCCCCGGAGGAGGTGGGACTCAGGGAGCAGAGCCTATGCTTCTGGGAGGGGCAGACTGAAGAGGCCACCTCCCCCTTCAGAGGCTTCCTCAAGGCTCAGACTCAGATTCACCCAGGTGAGTCACACAAATTTATGGACACCACAAGTCAGATCACTCTCCTTGTGGGGATTTTCAATGGTGGGAATTTGCCTCCCCCACTACTGCCTACCTAGACAGGTGCTGGAATATAATAGGTGCTCAGTAAACAATTGTGGGTGGATTAATCACCCAAAGTCGTCACAGTTGAGCAGAAGCCAGGAGCTAGGAGTTTTGGCCTCCCTGCCTCCCCTGGCCCAGCTCTGCCTCTCCAGGAAAATGCCAGGACTCCAGGGTGGCGAGCTACAGTCTGACTCTCAGCTTTGCTGCTGCCAGGCTCTGTGATCTTAGCAAGTGTTGACTCTGCTTGGTGTCTTGGTTTCCCTATTTGTCCCTGGGTGCCCTCAAATCCTGTGACCTGAATACACATGGACTGCATTTGCTGGGCAGGTCCTGAGGCTGGCATTGGGGTCCCATACACATTCCTCCTCAGGTTGGGGTTTGCCCAGGCCGGTCACTCTCCTGCTGCCCCTGCCCCCTCTCTATGCAGCAGGAGTTAGCGTTTGGCTTCCTGCCACTCCAGCAACCGGCGGGCGGTGTTCTCCTTCCCTTCCCTGACCTCACCCAGCAAGCAGTCCAGAGGCGGTCAGAGCAAACAGGACTTGCTCGACCTGGCCAGGAAATCCAGAACAAAAGAGGGCTTCTTGAATCAGCTGTTTCCTTTTGTCAGAAGATAAATTGTGAGCAATAACCTTTAAAAAAAAAAAAAAAAACTGGAACAGAGGAGAAAAAAAGTAAGTCATATATACTTTGATGAAATTAAGGCATTCATTTATTTTTCATCCAGCGAGCATGTGAATATTATGACAGGTGTGTGGAACTCTGGCTGTGTAATGGTGCCCTGGACATGGAGCGTGACCTAGGAGGGGTCACGCTTTAGTGGAGATTAGAAGTAGGAACCAGGGCAGATTACCATATAGTATGACTAGGGGTCACTGACTTTGCCTTTTTCATTACTGTGTCCCACTGTTTAGATTTCAGCTAGGTGGTGATATATATTCTTTATATATTGTGCTCATAAATACATATATATATATATATATATATAGTGATAAATCAAATTGGGTTAATGGTCAGCAAATATCCATTCTTCGGTATTAACCTATGTGTGTACATATGTACACAGTTGGTGCATAATAATGATTTGTTGAGTAAATGAATGAGTGAATAAGGATGGGATTTTTGGGGAGCCCCTAGAAGGGGACCCTAGTCCTGTAACCAAGAAATGACAGAGAGGCCAGAAGTCTTGGAAAAAAGGGTAGAAGTGAGTAAGGGAGATGAAGTGAGGCGGGGTAGGTAGGGGAATGATTAGGGGTTGAGAAGGGGTTGGGGCTCGCATACCCAAGATGCAGCACACAGTTGAGGATGAAGGCCTTGGGTAGGTTCAACCATATAAAGTCACCAATAACTGGCCATTTTTGACTAAGAAAAACAACAACCAAATAGAGTTGAACCAGATGCTTCAAACATCCTGAACAGTTAGGGACAAGAGCGTGTGGGGCCTTATGAGTTACATAAAAAGACTGAATTTTCTCCTGAGAGCATGGAGAGGCAATGAGGTTTTACTTTTTCTTTTCCTTAAAATAAGACCATTTTGGGGGGGGGGTATGGCTATGTAACTTACATATGTCATTATTTTTAAAAATTCATATTATAACAACAGTATTAAGAAAGAGGATAATAATCATCTTTGCTGTCACTACCCAGATAACCATAGTCACTTTGAACTGACACGTCAGTCATAAAAATTTGGAATGCCTTTTCTGGACTGTTTGTTTTTTCTCCCCTCAAGTTGTATATATGAAGAGGAGTAGGGCATGAAGATACTCTTTAAAAGTTGCCAGTGGCCTTTGTGCCTAACGGAGGAGGCTGTAGGTTACCATGGAAAAATTCATTTTTGTTTTGTGAGCAATCAGAGTGGGAGAATGGCAGTAGCTGGACTTTTCTGGGGCCTCGCTGCTGTATCCTTTCACATACGCCTCTTGTGAGGCTGCTAGGGACAAGCTGGGCACATTTCTATGAGGCTCAAGGAGTTCCCTGGGATGCAGGGCATGGAGATCTAACATCTTCTCTAAGAAACCAAACCCAAACCAAAAACATTGGACATTTGAAAAATAGAGAAAAATCCGAAAATGAAAATGATCATCTGTAGTCCCAGCATGCAGAATCTCATTATTGACGTTTTTGGTATATTTGCTCCCTCTTTTTTCTTTATATATTTTCACATATATAGTGATAAATTGAATTGGATTAATGGTCAGTAAATATTCACTTTCTGGTATTTGCATATGTGTGTACATATATAAATATAGATACATATGAAACATGTATATATAAATACATGTACATATCTACATATGAATTTTTGTTATGTATGTACGTATATAAATACACACACACACACAAAATAAACAGTATTGTTTTGTATTTCTCTCCCTCTGGCCACTTTATTTTAGAATTCTAGCTTGGAAATTCCCGAAGGGATCTTATTATCCTGAAATAATCCTTCACAACTCTTTGATGATATGCCCTTGACTCCAAGGAAGTCTTTCTTTCCCTAAAATTGGTGGGCTGAAGCTACTTTTGGTATCTCTTCAGAATCAGAGTCTCCTCCTTTTTGTGGTGTTAGGTTTCTTACCTAATTTACCAAGGGTAGGCATACCCGACATTTGTCAAGCGACAAGTCAAGTCCTGTAGCTTTTCGAAATGGTAAGTGGGACACACACAGCTTCTCTCTGCCTCTGTGGCTGGCTTTCATGGAATGTGGATGCACGGCCAGGATGTCCACGCAGAGCCCAGCCCTGCTGCCTAGAGTGGAGTGTGAACACCTGAAACTGATCAAGGGGATGGTTGTTCATTTGACAGAGCCTGCGTCCCTCCCACCACCACCTCCCTCTTCCCGGAGCCCCCTCCCCTATGTTCCAGCCTGACTGCCTCTCCATCTTGGTTTTGTGGGGTGGGGTAGGGAAACTTCTACCACAGGCCCCACCTTCCAAACCCAAATCCTCTGGGTTGGCCAGGAGAGCCAAAACGAATAGAGACTTGTGACATTTCACTGATGTGCTGAGCACTGAATCCATTTTATCTTGGCTTCCCTGTTTCTCTTGGGGACAGACTTCAGCCGCTGGTGATGATTTCAGTGCAAGATGGTAAAACCCTTCTTTAAATCTCCTTCGGTTTTCTGACTTTCTCTAAGGGCGTTTAACTTTTGCAGTTTTAGAGAGGAATTCTCTTTCTGAACCTACTCATTTTGCTTATCCTCTCCCTCCCAGTGGCTTGTCCTGGGCTCCCAGTGTTGTCCCTTTCCCTGGCTGTCCCCAGAAGTGCAGGGTGACACCTGCAGTTTCAGACCTCACTGCCCAGCCACCAGGGTTCTGTGGGTTTCCTTGAAGTCCCCTCGGTTGTTGTGTGTTCCTTTTCTATTGTCTTGGGCTTCAACCTCATCCTCTGTCTTCTCACCTTCATTTTATTAGCTTGAAGAAATTCAGGATTCCTGTCGTCTGGCAATCAGAACTAGAGTTTTGATAATGACACCTTTTTTGTTTATTGTCTCTTTTTTCTCTACTACTTTCCATAACAAACCTTCCAGGTGCATGACAAAGACCTTGTCCTCTTCTTATATAATATTAATAACCACTCAAAAGCATGGTAAAACAATGACAATAATACTAGCTTACGTTTACTGGGTGCTTACCATGTAGCAGGTACTATTTGATGTGCTTTACAGATATGATCTCTTTTGACCCTAATGACAATCCCCACTCTACAGGTGAAAAAAATTAGGCACACAAAAATTTAAGTAACTTGCGAAGTGCTAGAACCAACGTATGAACCCTGTTGCTATCCTAGATTAAGAGCCATGGGAATATACCGTGTTTAGAAATATTCGCATATCTCGTTGGCCCCCTTCCCAAAGCCTGCTTAAGTGGTCCTGGACATTCAGACATGGTTACTGAAACACTGTTTGTCTGGAGGACATGAATTGTTGCATATGTCCTTTTGAAGGCTCTGTGTTCAGACTCTTTTTTTTGGTTGTTACTGTCTACACTGGCTGCAGCTGTTCCTATAGGGTCTCAGGGTCATGTTTTATTGGGATTCATTGTCCCCTCCTCGGGCCCTAGCAGCACTTTCTGAGACACGTTTCTGACCGTAGCCCCTCCAGTATGTTCCTGATGCCTTTGCCTGGCCTTTGCATGATTCTGTGACATGCTCAGGGCCCCGGCTGAAGGGAGGAAACTGCATGCATCAGCTGGGGACTGACCCTCTGCTTCAAAGGGGCATCTGTGAGATAGGCATAGCCGTCAACTTGCAGATCCCTGGAGCAGCTATGAAGGTCCCTAGTCCCGGACATGAGTGTCACGTTCCCGCAGGCATACCTTGCCCCCAGGTACTTCCCCCAACGTGCTCCCTTGAGTCAATGTGCCTGGGTTTCCCACAGCCTTTTTGACCCCAGTGATACTAGGGGGTGCACTGGGGCCAGGTTGTTAGGATCGGTCTGCCTAAATGGCCCTATCTATAATTTCATGGTCATTTTGACTGATATACATGACAATGGTGGAAAAAGTAATCCTACATGCAGGATGGCTCTGGTGGGGTGGGTTGGCCTGTGGCAGAGTGTGGGTTATGGTTTTTGTGAGGCTTCACTAGAATTTACACAGACCCAGCACCCTGTACCAGAGTCCCAGGCCTCCTGGAAATAAGAGGATTTCCTAAAAGTAACAGTATTGCCAGGGGTCCCGTGTGTGCTGTGGGACCACTCCTTCCCTCCTTCCAGTAACTGGATGGGTTAGGAGAGAATGGTGTCCCACCTGCTGGAATTGGGAACCAGAGATGAGGAAGTAGAGGGTGAAAAACTCCCACTGATGGTGGAGGAAGAGCTGATATGAGGGTTTGGGTTAGTGGTACCTGAAGGGGATGTGAAGACATGATCAGCAGCACGGAAGTGGTAGGTCCCAGAGGCCCCCGGCCTCACCAAGGGGAGCTGGGGCCAAGGCACTCAGACGGCAGCTGATAGGCTATGCCAGAAGGTCTTCTAATGGCAAGATAACTCTGGCAAAGTGCCTCACCTCACTGAGGACATTTATTTATTCGTTTGTTTGTTTGTTTAATTTATTTTTTAAAGATTCTATTTATTTATTTGAGAGAGAGAGAGAGAGAGAAAGGATGAGAGGGGGGAGGGTCAGAGGGAGAAGCAGACTCCCTGGGCACTCCTCTTAGGAAATTTGAAAATCATATTAGTAAAGATGAAAACAACTTAATGAAAATGACACCCTCATACTCTGCTGGGGGGAAGCATGAATTAACACTGGTCCGCAGTCCTTTACCTGAAACCCATGGGGCCAGAAGTACATTGGAATTTAGAATTTTTCAGATTTTTGAAGAACAATATGATGTATAAATTGTATATTTTATAACACTCCCTGCAGAACCAGGGAGATACACACATTTATGAGTCTGCCTGAAATGTACAAACATTCATACTTAGTGGGATAAATAAAGACTGTCAAATAGCCTTGTGTCCATTCAGGTCAGGGTCTGACACCAAATGAGTTTAGATATTCAACTTGTGAAAGCAAGTTTTTAGAGTTTTGTGGATAAGGGATTAGAGACCTTGTAACCTTTCTGCAGGGCATTTTGACAATATGTATTAAGAGTCTTAAAATATACACGCCCTTTCACCCAGCAACTTTACTTCTAGGACTTAGTTCTAAGGAAATAATCATGATTACAAGCAACAATCTAGCAATAAGGATGTTCATTACTGCATTGCTTTTGTTTGAAAAAAAAAATGAAAGAAAAGGAGAAACAATCTAAAAGTCTACCAATAGGGGATTGATTTTTTTTCTTTAAAGATTTATTTATTTATTTTTAGAGGGAGAGAGCATGTACGAGTTGGGGGGGGAGGGGCAGAAGAAGGGAGAATCTTAAGCAGACTTAGTGCTGAGTGGGGAGCCCGAGGCAGGGCTCGATCTCACGACACTGAGATTGAAACCTCAGCCAAAACCAAGAGTCAGACACTGAACGTACTGCACCACCCAGGGGCCCCAGAGGAACTGTTTAAGTAAATATAGTACATCCATGCAATGGAATATGAGGTGATCTTTAAAACTGTAATGTTTGCTTGTTGACTTGGAAAGATGTGCACGATTTATTACTTAGCGACAGATTTTAGCTATGAGTAGTCTTATTTGTGTAATGAAACCTTGAAGAGTAGACACACACCAGCAGGTTTATCTCCAGGGCTTCGCAGGATTTTTATTTCTTTACTGGTAATGTGGATTTTCTCATTTCTCTCTTCTAAGTTCGAAAAGCAATACTTTCAAACTTTCAAAGAATTCAGCTGTATCTAAGCTAAAACAAGACTTCTGCTCCTCTCACCCTTTCTTATCCCCTTAAAGGTAACCCATATCCATGGGTGGGTATCTTTCCAGACCCTCTTCCCTATAAATGCAGAAAAACTTTTTTTAAAAGATTTTATTTATTTATTTGACAGAGAGAGACACAGCGAGAGAGGGAACACAAGCAGGGAGCCTGATAGGGGGCTCGATCCCAGGACCCTGGGATCATGACCTGAGCAGAAGGCAGCTGCTTAACGACTGAGCCACCCAGGCACCCTGCATAAAAACTTTCAAAGTAATTCTTCCATCCATGGAGTCATACCATGGATACTGTTCTTTGTCTTCCTCTTTCACTTGACACTATCATTAACCTCCTTCCATGCTGCAACGGTGTAGTTTTTTCTTTTATTGAAGCATGGTTGACACACAATGTTACATTAGTTTCAGGTGTACAACACAGTGACTCAAGAACTCTATATATGTGGGAGGGGGGGAAAGATGGCGGAGGAATGGGGACCCTATTTCAACTGGTCCCCGGAATTGAGCTGGATATCTACCAGACCACTCTGAGCACCCGAAACCAGCCTGAGATGTAAGAAGATCTGGATCTCTACAAACAGAATATCGCAGGCAGTTGGTTTTGAGGTACGAAGTGGAGAGCCATGATCCTGCGGGCAGATATCGGAGGATAAACGGCAGCGGGAGGGTGCTTGGCCGTGGGGATCCTACACTGCCAGTGAGTGACAGCCTCGCGCGCTGGGGACGGGCACAGACTCGCAGACCGGTAGCGTCGGGAAAGGACTTTAGGGCAGCCCCCGGGCAGAAACCCAGACCGGCGGGGTCGCGCGCACGCGAACCGCAGCCCTCCGGACAGAAACCGGAGCGACGGTCGCGCGCAGGCGAACTGCAGCCTCCGAGACGGAAACCCAGTGCACCGGGGTCGCGCCGGTGAACTGCAACCCCCGGGGGTGGAAACCCCGAGCGGCGGAGTCGCGCGCACGCGAACTGCAGCCTCCGAGAGGGAAACCCGGTGCGCCAGGGTCCCGCCGGTGAACTGCAACCCCCGGGGTGGAATCCCCAAGCGGCGGAGTGGCGCGCACACGAACTGCAGTCCCCGGGACAGAACCCCAAGCAGTGGAGTCGCGCGCACCCGCGCGCGAACTGGGAACGGCTGGCGGTTTTAGAAGCACAAAGGGCAGAGACGTGCTCCGACCTGGAGGCAGGACTGGGAGCGCTGCAGAGGGGCGCACAACCCAGGACGCTGCAGTTTATAGCAGCACGGACAGAAACGGAGACGGTGTGGCCTGGAGAGCTCACTGAAGAACAGACAGGTCTCTCTGCTCTGAGGCAGAGGGTTGGAAATGGTCTCTTCTGCTCTGACTCGCAGAAGAGATGCAGAAAGCCGCCAGGGAAAGGCGCCAGAGAACAAAAGCCCCAAAGACTGATTCCCGCTGAGCCCATCCCCCGCCACAGGGGCCCAGGGCAACTCCGCCCAAACAGGGTTGCCTGAGTAACAGCGCGGCAGGCCCCTCCCACAGAAGACAGGCTGGGAAAACAAGAGGCCAGCAACCCTAAGGTCCCAAGAAAACAGGTGCATCTTGCTTGGGTTCTGGTCAATAATTTCGACTCTATACATTCCCTCAAATACCCATCAACAGAATGACTAGGAGGAGGAGCCCCCAAAACAGAAAAGACTCAGAGATTATGACTTATGCTGCAGATTTACAAATGGATGCAGATATAACCAAGATGTCAGAGATGGAATTCAGGCTAGCAATTGTGAAGACAATGGCTAGAATGGAGAAATCAATTAATGGCAACATAGAGTCTCTAAGAGCAGAAATAAAAGGTGAATTGGCAGAACTTAAAAATGCTATCAATGAGATCCAATCCAATCTAGATAATCTAACAGCTAGGGTAACTGAGACAGAAGAGAGAATAAGCAATCTGGAAGACAGCATAATAGATAAAAAGGGAAAAGAGGAGGCCAGGGAAAAACAACTCAGAATCCATGAAAATAGAATCAGAGAAATAAGTGACACCATGAGGCGTTCCAATGTCAGAATAATTGGAATCCTGGAGGGAGTGGAGAGAGAGAGAGGGCTAGAAGATGTATTTGAGCAAATCGTAGCTGAGAACTTCCCTAATCTAGGGAATGAAACAAACATTCGAGTCCTAGAGGCAGAGAGGACCCCTCCTAAGATCAAGGAAAACAGGCCAACACCCCGGCATGTAATAGTAAAACTTGCAAATCTTAGAACCAAGGAAACCATCTGAAGGGCAGTTAGGGGGAAGAGATTCCTTACGTACAGAGGAGGAACATCAGAATAACGTCAGACCTATCCACAGAGACCTAGCAAGCCAGAAAGGCCTGGCAAGACATATTCAGGGTACTAAATGAGAAGAACATGCAGCCAAGAATACTTTATCCGGCAAGGCTTTCATTTAGAATGGATGGAGAGATGCAGAGCTTCCACGACCGGCAGAAGTTGAAAGAATATGTGACCACTAAGCCGGCCCTGCAAGAAATATTAAGGGGGGTTCTATAAAAGGAGAAAGACCCCAAGAGTGATCTACAACAGAAATTTACAGGGACAATCTATAAAAACAATGTCTTCACAGGCAACATGATGACAATTAATTCATATCTTTCAATAATCACTCTCAACGTGAATGGCCTAAACGCTCCCATAAAACGGCACAGGGTTGCAGATTGGATAAAAAGATAGGACCCATCCATATGCTGTCTACAAGAGACTCATTTTGAACCTAAAGATACATCCAGACTGAAAGTGAAGGGATGGAGATCCATCTTCCATGCCAGCGGACCTCAAAAGAAAGCTGGGGTAGCAATTCTTATATCAGACAAATTAGATTTTAAACTAAAGTCTGTAATAAGAGACACAGAAGGACACTATATCATTCTTAAAGGGTCTATCCAACAAGAAGATCTAACAATTGTAAATATCTTTGCCCCCAACATGGGAGCAGCCATCTACATAAGCCAACTGTTAACCAAAATAAAGAGTCATATTGATAACAATACGTTAATTGTAGGAGACCTCAATACTCCACTCTCAGCAATGGACAGATCATCTAAGCAGAAAATCAAAAAGGAAACAAGAGCTTTGAATGATACATTGGACCAGATGGACCTCATAGATATTTACAGAACATTCCACCCTAAAACAACAGAATACTCATTCTTCTCGAGCGCACATGGAACTTTCTCCAGAATAGACCATATACTGGGTCACAAATCAGGTCTCAACCGATACCAAAAGATCGAGATTATTCCCTGCATATTCTCAGACCACAATGCTCTAAAACTGGAACTCAATCACAAGAAAAAATTTGGCAGAAATTCAAACACTTGGAAGCTAAAGACCACTCTGCTCAAGAATGTTTGGGTCAACCAAGAAATCAAAGAAGAACTTAAACAATTCATGGAAATCAATGAGAATGAAAACACATCGGTCCAAAACCTATGGGATACTGCAAAGGCGGTCCTAAGGGGGAAATACATAGCCATCCAAGCCTCACTCAAAAAAATAGAAAAATCCTGAATTCACCAACTAACTCTACACCTTAAAGAACTAGAGAAAAAGCAATAAATGACGCCTAAGCCACGCATTAGAAGAGAAATAATTAAAATTAGAGCAGAAATCAATGAATTAGAAACCAGAAACACAGTAGATCAGATCAATGAAACTAGAAGTTGGTTCTTTGAAAGAATTAATGATTGATAAACCACTGGCCAGACTTATCCAAAAGAAGAGAGAAAGGACCCAAATTAATAAAATTATGAATGAAAGGGGAGAGATCACAACTAACACCAAGGAAATAGAAACAATTATTAGAAATTATTATCAACAACTATATGCCAATAAACTGAGCAATCTGGATGAAATGGAGGCCTTCCTGGAAACCTATAAGCTGCCAAGACTGAAACAGGAAGAAATTGACAACCTGAATAGGCCAATAACCAGTAACGAGATTGAAGCAGTGATCAAAAACCTCCCAAAAAACAAGAGTCCAGGGCCTGATGGATTCCCTGGGGAATTCTACCAAACATTCAAAGAAGAAATAATACCTATTCTACTGAAGCTGTTTCAAAAAATAGAAACAGAAGGAAAACTTCCAAACTCATTCTATGAGGTCAGCATTACCTTAATCCCCAAACCAGGCAAAGACCCCATCAAAAAGGAGAATTTCAGACCGATATCCCTGTTGAATATGGATTCCAAAATCCTCAACAAAATCCTAGCTAATAGGACCCAACAATACATTAAAAGGATCATCCACCACGACCAAGTGGGATTTATCCCCGGGATGCAAGGGTGGTTCAACATTCGCAAATCAATCAATGTGATAGAACACATTAATAAGAGGAGGGAGAAGAACCATATGGTCCTCTCAATTGATGCAGAAAAAGCATTTGACAAAATACAACATCCTTTCCTGATTAAAACTCCAGAGTATAGGGATAGAGGGAACATTCCTCAAGCTCATAAAATCCATCTATGAAAAACCCACAGCGAATATCATCCTCAATGGGGAAAAGCTGAGAGCCTTTCCCTTAAGATCAGGAAGACGTCAAGGGTGCCCACTCTCACCACTGTTGTTCAACATAGTACTAGAAGTCCTAGCAACAGCAATCAGACAACAAAAAGAAATAAAAGGTATTCAAATTGGCAAAGAAGAAGTCAAACTCTCTCTTTTTGCAGACGACATGATACTTTATGTGGAAAACCCAAAAGACTCCACCCCCAAATTACTAGAACTCATCCAGCAATTCAGTAATGTGGCAGGATACAAAATCAATGCACAGAAATCAGTTGCTTTCTTATACACTAACAACGCAACTGTAGAAAGAGAAATTAGAGAAACGATTCCATTTACAATAGCACCAAAAACCATAAGATACCTCGGAATAAACCTAACCAAAGAGGTAAAGGATCTATACTCTAGGAACTACAAAACACTCATGAAAGAAACTGAAGAAGACACAAAAAGATGGAAAAATATTCCATGCTCATGGATTGGAAGAATAAACATTGTTAAAATGTCTATGCTACCCAGAGCAATCTATACCTTCAATGCCATCCCGATCAAAATTCCAATGACATTTTTCAAAGTGCTGGAACAAACAATCCTAAAATTTGTATGGAATCAGAAAAGACCCCGAATCGCCAAGGAGATGTTGAAAAAGAAAAACAAAGCTGGGGGCATCACGTTGTCCGATTTCAAGCTATATTACAAAGCAGTGATCACCAAGACAGCATGGTACTGGCACAAAAACAGACATACAGACCAATGGAACAGAATAGAGAACCCTGATATGGACCCTCAACTCTATGGTCAAATAATCTTTGACAAAGCAGGAAAAAACATGCAATGGAAAAAAGACAGTCTCTTCAATAAATGGTGCTGGAAAATTGGACAGCCACATGCAGAAGAATGAAACTCAACCATTCTCTAACACCATTCACAAAGATAAACTCAAAGTGTATGAAAGACCTCAAGGTGAGACAGGAATCCATCAAAATCCTAGAGGAGAACATAGGCAGTAACCTCTTTGACATCGGCCACAGCAACTTCTTTCAAGATACATCTCCAAAAGCTAGTGAAACAAAAGCAAAAATGAACTTTTGGGACTTCATCAATATAAAAAGCTTCTGCACAGCAAAGGAAATAGTCAACAAAACAAAGAGGCAACCCACAGAATGGGAGAAGATATTTGCAAATGACACTACATATAAAGGGCTGGTATCCAAAATCTATAAAGAACTTCTCAAACTCAACACCCAAAAAACAAATAATCAAGTCAAAAAGTGGGCAGAAGAGATGAACAGACACTTCTCTGAAGAAGACACACAAATGGCTAACAGACACATGAAAAAATGTTCATCATCACTAGCCATCAGGGAAATCCAAATCAAAACCACACTGAGATATCACCTTACACCAGTTGGAATGGCAAAAATGGACAGGGAAAGAAACAACAAATGTTGGAGCGGTTGTGGAGAAAGGGGAACCCTCTTACACTGTTGGTGGGAATGCAAGTTGGTACAGCCACTTTGGAAAACAGTGTGGAGGTTCCTCAAAAATTAAAAAATAGAGCTACCCTATGACCCAGCAATTGCACTACTGGGTATTTACCCCAAAGACACAGATGTAGTGAAAAGAAGGGCCATATGCACCCCAATGTTCATAGCAGCGATGCCTGCAATAGCCAAACTGGAAAGAGCCGAGATGCCCTTCAACAGATGAATGGATAAAGAAGATGCGGTCCATATATACAATGGAATATTACTCAGCCATCAGAAAGGATGAATACCCAACTTTTACATCAACATGGTTGGGACTGGAGGAGATTATGCTAAGTGAAATAAGTCAAGCAGAGCAAGTCAATTATCATATGGTTTCACTTATTTGTGGAACATAAGGAATAGCATGGAGGACATTAGGAGAAGGAAGGGAAAAATGGGCGGGGGGAATTGGAGGGAGAGATGAACCATGAGAGACTATGGACCTGAGAAACAAACAGGGTTTTAGAGGGGAGGGGGGAGGGGGGATTGGTTAGCCCGGTGATGGGTATTAGGGAGGGCACGTACTGCATGGAGCACTGGGTGTTATACGAAAACAATGGATCATGGATCACTACATCAAAAACTAATGATGTATTGTATGGTGACTAACATAACATAATAAAATTAAAAACTACAAAAAAAAAAAGAACTCTATATATGTTATCCTGTGCTCACAAGTGTAGCTCCCATCTGTCACCATACAGCACGAGTACAATACCATTGACTAGATTCCCTATGCTGTGCCTTTCATCCTGCAAGGGTGAACTTTAATTTACTCAACCCTTTCCACCTCCTTGGACACTTAAGTACTTTCTATTTATTTACTATCTCAAACAATGTTGCAAAGAACATTCTTGTGCCTGTGTTCTTGTGGGCATGGGCCTGCATTTTTGTAGAGGAGTTCTGAGTTTTCATTTCTCTGTAATGAACGTGTGTTATTTCGATTATTAAAAATAGTCAACATATTAAAAGATTCCATTAGACTGTTTCTAATAGCCTGAAGGCACTCAGTGGGCCCATTTTTTCCCGTCAGGATAAATGAGCTATTCACTAGCACCACCTTGTAAATAAATACCACATATTTTGGGGCCACGCATAAGGTGGCTACAGTTGCCAAGCCTCGAGAGGGAGTGCGGGGTGGATTGTCCTTGATGGCTCTGGATGTTCACTTTTCACAGACTGGTGACCCAAAGGCCTTTCCTTGGCAGTTGGTGGTCGCTGACACTCCTGGCAAGGCTTCAGTTGCTGATCCCATGGGCTGATGGCCTCCTGGGGCGGGGGGGGGGGGGGTGAGGTGGGCTGGCTTCTCTGGAGCTTGGACTTGGTGGATTTTCTGGAGATACAAGGGGCTGATAGCTCCAGAGTGGAGCTCCTAGTGTGTGTGTTTTGGGGGTGGGCAGAGAGAATGGGTCCTCATCCTGGGCCCAAACCCTCCAGCCTTTCTCTTCCTCTTGCGCCTGCAAACTAGACACCACATTCCCTCAATGTTCAGATACCCACTTTTATTTTCCATTGCAGTGCTCCCGCAATGGGAGGTGGACCTTGAGTGTGGAAGTGTCCCTCCCCCGGCTCTTTCTGAAGCCTGTTATTAAATAGGGGGTGTGTCGTCCTACAGTTGGTGGGGTCCTGGAGTCAGGGAACATAGATGCTCCCCTCTTATTCCCCTTCATGTCCAGCCCCATCACCTGTATAGCTCTGCTGGCCCACCAGATCAGGGGCTGCAAAATCCCACCCCTTGTATGCAGAGAATGAAGCTGTCAAAATCTTTTCTTGAATTCAGACTGGACGCAAGTGCAAAGCAAAAGCCAAGCTTGTCATCTCTCTCCTGGGCTGCTTGGTGCCCATCCCTTCCCATAATGCTGCCTGAACCTTTCTGTGTAATTAGTGGGGGCATAATTAATACATGAGAGGAGGCTTTCTAACAGATCTGAGCCAGTGTGTCCTCTTAAAATAGGAGGGGAGACAGAACCTTACAGGCTTCTACATGTCCACCTGAAATGTCCAGTCAGACAATCCCATCATTGTCTCCAGCCACGTGCATTTATGTGCTTCTGGGATGGACCAGCCCGTGGAGCAAATCATGGGTTGAGGATGAGTTCTGGGTGCCTGGGGATGGGGGCGGGGGGCTTCAGTAACAAGCTGGGAAAACCGTGATAGTGTTACTATTTCAATATGAGCATCTTCACCAGGTGGATAATGGACAGTGAGAATGACTGGGGAAGACACTGAGTATTAAACAAGTATTTATGAAGCACCTACTGTGTGCCGGCACCGAGCCGCTGTTTTGTTTAATTCCGGAGATAAGGGTCAAGAGCTCTTCATTTACAGGCTGCTGCAGGTTTCCACAGTGGTGAGGTGACCCGCTGAAAGCCACGGTTAGAGATTCAGGTTTGTCTGGCTCCTGAAGCTTAAGGGAAAATCATTCTTACCGCAATCTAAAATTCCCTTGCTCTTTTCTTCAATCTTTCCCCACCAGTCCATCCAGCACAGCAGTGCTAGGATAAACTTTCTAGAAAGAGTCCTGGTGCCCATATTTCCTCCACGACTTGGCTCGTCCTTCCCTCTACAACCTCATCGCCTATAGATGGAAATGTGCTCCTCTTTCAAGGCTTTGCTTACGTGACGTGAAGATATTGGTCTCCATGTTCTCTGAAGTTGCTTCCAGGCCTACTGGTCATGGTCTTACGGTTGGAAGGGCCGACTCTTCCATAAATATTTTCCCAATTAATTTTATAAACTCCTGACCGCCAGTAGGCACAAAGCAGCACCCTTGTCCCCAACCAAATTTGCTTTTCTTCTTCTTTTTTGCTTATCCTAGTGATGATCCCCCCCTCAGTTGACCAAGCAGGGCCTGAGTCTCAACCTAGATACTTCTTTTCCCTTCCACCCTGATATCCCAGTCACTGATGCCCAAATAGCTCCTAACCCACCTCCAGCTTTCCAATCCCACAGTCAGAACCCTAGTTCATCACTTGTTTGGAATTGCTTGCCATCTGTCTTGTGTACCCTCATTTTTACCCTCCACTCTTTCCCATATCACATTCTTCACATTGCAGCCAAATGATCTTTCTAGAATATAAAGCTGAGCATGTCACTCTGCTATTTTAAACCCCTTCGATGGCTCCCTCACGCCCTCAAACTCCTTAACATAACTTACAAGGACTTCATCATCTGGCCACTGATATCTCTCCAGCTTTGTCTCCCTCTTCCCTCTTCCTGTCTTTCCCATACTGCTATACACCCCAGTCGTGTGGACCACTTAGAGTTTCACAAAAATACATGTGTGTGGAGGGGGCGACTGCGGCAACATTTTACATAGTCACTGAGATCACCTTTGAAGAAATGAAAGTTAATTTTTCTATAACTAAACTCAAATTATTACATGTCCTCTTCTCTATCCCCTCTCCCTCTGCCCTGCTCGTGCTCTCTCAAATAAATAAAATCTTTTAAAAAAATAAATAAAGTGTACCATTTTAACCAGTTTTTTAAAAAGATTTATTTATTTATTTGAGAGAGAGAGCATGAGTGGGGGGGAGGGGCAGAGGGAGAAGCAGACCCCTGCTGAGCAGGGACCCCGATGTGGGGCTCGATCCCAGGACCTGGGCTCATGACCTGAGCCGAAGGCAGATGCTTAACCGACTGAGCCACCCGGTTAAAACTAGTTTTAAGTGTTCGGTTCAGTGGCATTAAGTCACTCACCTGGTTGTGCAACCATCAACGTTACCCATCTCTAGAAGTTTTTCATTATCCCGAACAGAAACTCCATACCCTTCAAATAACTCTCCCTGCCCCCAGCGCCTGACAACCCCCATTTCCCTTCCTGCCTCTATGAATTGCACTAGTCAATACTCAGTGTTTTGGTGACTACTAGGCAACTTAGGGTTCCTTCCTATTCCTTCTCCCCTTTCTCCGGGGGGATTTAAGTTTCTAGGTGTCAAGGAAGATTCACAACCTTGCTACTCTGTTGGCATGAACATTGTCTGTGGTTCATGTCCTTGGTCCTTCTGTGGCTACTGGTTGACTGGTTCACATACCATTCATGTGTCCACACAGGCCTCACCAGTCCATTGGCCCTCTCAGCCCTTCTGCACACTGCCCCAGCTCCAGGAGTTCCAGATGCACACCCATTCCTCAGCCCAGGCCCCACTTTGAGGGCTAGGCCCCAGGGGCCTGAATCACCATTGCCTGTTTCAGGGTACTTGGATCTTCTCCAGGACTCTTCCAGCCACCCTGGGTTATACCTGGAAGGCCAAAGGTCAGTCCCACCTGCCCCTCGAGTGCCCTCTTCCTATCTGAGGAATCCATCACCCCCCATTCTCAGAATTTCAACTAGGGGTCCTCTCCTTCTCCTACCACTGGCTATGAATTCTCTCCATTTGGGCAGGAGAAAGCTATTTCTTTCCAACCTATGGCATAAATTTTCTCCCTCTATTTCAGGGTTCGTATATTACGGGAACTCAGAATTTTTTTTTCTCTAGTTCTTACCATGGAAAATTTGGGTTCTCCAGACTACATCCCTGCTGAGAATTTCTATATTTATTCATTTTTAGAATAACTATTTGTTGAGCATTCACTATGTTCCCGGCAACTTTCTAGTCCTAGTGAACAAAAGAGACAGAGACATCTGTCCTCCCCATATAATCCAGTGGGGAAAGATAGAGAATAAACAAGTTAAGTAAAATAAATGTTAGATGGTGGTAAATGCAAAGGAGAAAAATGAAGCTGAGGAGAGGGATGGGGAGTATTTTTGTAGAGTTGCAGTTTGGAAGGAGGTTGTCAGAGAAGACCTCACTAAGGAGCGATATCTGAGTAAAGGCAAGGCAAAGGTGAGGGAGACAGCCCTGCAGAGTTGGGAGAAGAGCTTTCCAGCTGAGAGCTTGGGAAGTGAAGTGGTCCTGAGCATTTAGTGGGGTTAATGTGCTTGGGATACAACAGAAAGGTCAATGCGGTTGCCTTGGTGTGAGTAAATAGAAGGTGAAATCCAAGAGGCAGTGGGGGTTGTGGGGAGGGAAGCAGATGATACAGAACTTTCTAGGTCATTGTGAGGCTTGGGATTTTACTCAGAGTGAGAGGGAAAGCCTTTGGAGGGTATGAATACAGGAGAGATGTGGGCGAACAAGTCTTAGATGGAGGATTACCTACCATACACAGCCACACTTTCTCTTACCAGCAGACTTTGCTTTCCTTTTGTCCTTGAACCCTCTTCTTCCCCTCCTGGCTGGTGGATTCCTACTCATCTTTCAAGGGTCTCACCTCAGAGGCACTTCTTCCAAGATGCCTTGGAGCCATTTGACCCCCAGATTGGGATTGGGAGCCCCTCGTACACCTTCCTGTGCAGAATGACCTAGCCCACAGGGTTATTCTGTGTTGTTCACGAGTTAACAAATGTAAAGGTGATTTTAATCTATAAAGTACCATTCAAACATATCTCCTGCTTTCCCCCCTTTTTGTTCTTCTTACTATTCTTTCTTATTTTCAGTCTTCTTCCTCCTCCTTATTTAGCAGAGGTCCTTCATCTGAGGGCCAGTGGAAGGGTAAGCAGCATTTCCTATGTTTGGGTGTATGTATATATTCCTGGAGGCAGGCTCCAGAGCGTTCATCAGTGTCTCAGGATTACTTGACCCAAAAAAGGTTAAGAATCACTTAACCTTAACTTTCTTGACACAAAACGGGAGTAAGATGAGGGAGTCTTTATTCTTTAGCCCTTTGTCATTCCCTCCGCCCTGCTTTGTCTTTCTAGAACACAGACACAACCTCAAAATGTTAACCAAACTCTCAAATCTAGATTGAGGAATTATTTGATATCTAAAGTTCAACCTCAAAGCAATCTCTTCTCTCAGAGTTGTTTGTCCCCATGAAGGCAGCTCCAAAACACAGGGCTTCCTTTAAATGCTGGGTAGAGTGGAAGGCCAGGTGCCCTGTGGGGCTCTACTTTCCATGGGGGAGCAATTGGGGCAAGAAGGTGCTGAGCAGGATTTGCACCCAGGATCAGAAGCACTGTCCCTACGGTCCCTGGAGAGCTGCCTTCCGGCCTTGTGGGCCATGCTGCCCAGCATCGCCAACTGCTCTGTCCCCATGAGGGCTGAGCCTCCTTCCAGAAGCGATCATTATCACTCAGTTTAATTCCCATTTAATATAGCGTCAAGATAAAGACTGAGGATTCATGAATCCAGCCTGTGAAGGTGCAGAGCAAATGTGTGAAAATAAAACATCTCCCGACCTTGCCGTCAGAGACCAAGATTTTATTTATTTTCTTAGGAGTGGAGTGTCTGGTGGGGTTTCCTACCCACCTCCCTTTCTTTGATTGTTGGTGTTGTAGCTCAGTGGGGCATTAAATTTAGGGAGCCGTCTGATCTGTCATATCCAGAGCTGGCGGGAGTGTGGATGATGTGGCCTGGAGCTACAGGCCTATGAGCTTTGTTATAAATACTTCAGTCTGCGGCTGGGGCCCTGAGGGAGGGCTCCAGCCCTGGCCTGCTCTGAACAAGTGTGGAGTCATAAAAGCATCATCGTCAGAGTGCATTTTGAGGCCTTGACTGAGTTTGGGTACCCCCCCAAAGCAGGTCCCAGGAAGCATTATTGGTTTAGGGAAGTGAGACAGGGAAACAAAGAAGCAGATCCAGTGTCAGTTAAGGAGCAGGTCTCCTCTGTGGGCAAGTTGGGGTTCCATCCACAGGGGTCCTTGAGAGACTGTCCTGGGCAGGGGGAGGAAGATGGGATATTTATTCATAAACTCTTGTGTCTGGCTAGCAGGGAGGGGGTTGTTCCCTGGGTCATTTTTTAGTTTTGTGACACACTGCTCTGCTATATCTCCATTGGTTTTCAGGCTACTTTTTGGGTTCCTCCTCCAACTTCCATCATTAACTGTAGAAGTGCCTTAGGCTTGGTTTCCCTGTTTCCTTAGTTATCTACACCATCATCTGACACTATCTTATCTGCTCCCTTGGCTTTAGTTCTACCTGTACACTCATGACTGTAATTGCCGGCTTGGGGAGACTACTAGCTGCACCCCCGATCTGTTCTCCTTTCTTCCATATTAATTCAGTTGCAGCCAGACCCTGGGCTTCCTAGCTTGATGCAACATTCTCTGTCTTTCTTGTGGCTAGCTGTGGCCAGCTTTGAGGTTTGGCCAAGTTTGAGTCAATTGGTTGTGAGCCGAAGTGATGTGGGCAATTTTTGGTTAAGTCCAAGTCACTTGCCTTGGACCTCCCCTCTTCCCTCCTTCCCAGGGCCTGGGATACAGAAAGAGCAGTAACCTAGCTTTGTCAATCACAGTGAGGACACACTCTGAGTATGGTGGAGGGAAGAGATGGAAGAGCCTGGGCCCCTGAATTACCTCGTGGAGAAGTCATACTACACTAAAATTTTATTTTATTAAACATCTGTATTTGCAGCTTTGTTACATTATAGCAGGTTAGCCTGTTAATGAAGTAATAAACTAGACCAGACTCCTCTTCTGAGGTCCTGACCTATTTATCCAAATTCAACTCCACATTTCTATTTGGATGACCCTTCCTCCCTCAATTAAAACTGAACTCTTGGGGCGACTGTGTGGTGCAGTCAGTTAAGCATCTGACTCCTGGTTTTGGCTCGGGTCATGGTCTCAGGGGTGTGAGATCCAACCCTGCATCGGGCTCTGTGCTCAGCATGGAGTCTGCTCAAGTTTCTCTCCCTCCCCCATTTCCCTTCCTGCTCATGCTCTCTCTCTCAAATAAAAAGATTAATTAATTAAAAAAAAAAAAAAACTCTTAGTTTTCACTCCTTTCCTCCTGTAATGTCCCTCTCCGATATTCTCCTTTTCTATCAGCATCATGTAGGCTGAATTTCTATATTACCAGGATGTTGGTGTTTATTTTTAATACTCCCTTTTTAAAAAAATTTTTTTTATTATGTTATGTTAATCACCATATATTACATCATTAGTTTTTGACGTAGTGTTCCATGATTCATTGTTTGCATATAACACCCAGTGCTCCATTCAATACGTGCCCTCTTTAATACCCATCACCAGGCTAACCCATCCTTTTTCTTAACTCCACTTCTGATCCATCACACAATTCTCATTGATTCTATTTTCAAGATATATCACACGTTCACTCATTTATCCCATATCCTTTCTCCCTATAGGCATTCTGATATGTTTGGTATGTATTTTGGAAAAATACATAGTATTTGTGTATGCAACTGTTTTGGTTTATAACAGAGATCTCATTCTTACTTTTGTAACCAACATTAAGCTTTCTAAGATTTATCTATGTTACTATGAACTTCTAGTTCATTATGTCTATTGCTTCTGTGTGTTCCATAATGAGTTGGCACCATATTTTGCTTATCCATTCCCCTAATTATGTATGCCTCAGTTATCACAAAACCCCTGCTAGGAAAAAAAAAAAATTGTTACAAAAAAAAAAAATCCCTAGGCATATTCCTTCATGGACCTTCTTGGATGTGTACCTGAGTGGGATTGCTGGGCCACAGGCTATAACCATACTTAAATAGTGCTAGATTGTTTTTCAGGATGGCTGTATCTGGTCTTCTTTCTTACCTTTAGTCAATAAATGTTCCTTCCCCCCAGATATTTGCCTATTATGCTTAAAGATATTGGTACTGTCTGACTTTTTAATTTTGCCAATTTCATGGATATATAGTAAGTGGTATCTCATAATTATTTTAATTCAGTTAATTAGACTGTTAAACAGTTGAGTAAACTGTATCAATGATTCAGTTCATTGTGTCAGTGTGAGCATCAATTCTCATGCTTGTTGGCCATTCAACCTCCACTTCTTTGAATCGACTGTTCATATTTTTTGCACATTCTTTTCCTATTGAGTTTCCTGTCTTGTTCTTGTGGATTTGAAGGGAGGTGTTTCCTTTTGTCATGGGAACTATCCTAACCAAGTACTGTCCCTGTTTACATTCATGTTTATGAGCATGATGGTAAAGCTCAAACAAACCATAGGAATGAAGGACTTACAGTAGTTCCTATAGAGAAAGGAGGTGGGAGGAATGAGTTGTTTTCCCATCCGGGATAGTACAAGAGTGTACCACTCCCTGGAGCCTAGGCTGTGGCATTAGAACCACACTCATGGCACAGGGCTGTGCCGCACAGCCACCTCTTTGTACAAACCAACCTTCAACAGTTCATTAACAATAAGGGTATTAGTAATTGTGCACTGAAGACGTTTTCATTAAATGGTGCTTTAAATTTTTCAGCACTCTATTTGGGAATGCACCATTAAATTGATTGGCCCATTAAAAATCAGTGGTTAAAAATGAGTTCATTGTTAAAACAGAAAAATAATGTTAATGATACTGACAGTGACTGAAACAATGGACCATCCTGCTCAAAATCAAAAGAATCAAGCCATTAACACGTGAAATGTAAGACGTGCAAATGAATTTTCCCACCGTTAGGTCCAATGTTGGTGATTTACTTTGAACAAAACAACATCATTAATCATGCTAAAGAAATGTGGTTAGTTTCCATTTCATTCGTTTTAGAGTTTGGCTTGTGTTTAATTTGCAAATTGGTTTTTATAGTGTTTTTTTTTTTTTAGATTTTGTAACCATGAGAATTTTATAACTATTTTTATGTTTCTACATTTTAAATAACATTGTAATAAAAATAATTTTGACAAACACTGGGGGTCTGTAATAATTTTTCCATTAAAGTTTGAGAAATGCTGTGTACATTTAGTGTACTGAAAGATTATAGACTAACTGACAGAGTTGGGGGAATAGTGGTTACCAAAATGAATTAAAAAATATCAGGCACCGCAGACAATTCAATTATGTGTAAATCTGAGGGTCAGATCAGAGGCAAAGTTAACATACCTATAGATTTGTGGCAGCCATTCCACTATTTTTCTAGGATCTTCTCTTCTTGTAGAGGCTGGAATGCCAAGAACTACATTTCCCAGACTCCCTTGCAGGTCAAGTTTTAGATAGGATCAAGACTTAGCCTATCAGGTGCACTTACATGAATGTAGGGAGGCTGAAGTGAGCAGATGATTAGCTTCTGCTCTTTCTGTTGTCAGGCATGTTTATGGAGCCATATGTATTTGTCTCAGGGTCCAGTCATTGTCTTTAAGGGTGTCAAAAGGCAGGGTGCAGGTGGGGCATGCTTCCAGTGTTGTGGATCATGGGATATGTGGTGGTCTCTTGGCTGTGGGACTGATGATGTCCCCAGGGGCTTCCTGACTGTAAGAGACACAGTAACTTTTTTGGTGGCCCAATTATTCCTGTGGCTTTGAGAGTCATTTGGGAAAGCTCAACCTATTTGTTGAGTACTTCCAGTGATCTTTTAAGCTGTGAGTATCCTATAATAATTCATTCCTGCATAACCTGGCTAGAATAGCTTCTATTCTTTGTGTATAAGACTGAATGATGTAAAGTCAGGTCCTTGTAGAATGAGATTTTCTGGCTATTAAAACCAATTTCTGCACAGGATATGATCACCTTTTGTGTGTAGAGGGTATGGTTTTGGTCTTTGCTATCAGGTAGCCAGAGACAAGACTGTGTGTGCTCAGTAGCACATGAATAGCACAAACTGTGGTCCCTGAGTTCAGGGATGGGTGAGGTGTGGTGGCACTATCTGTGGATGGCCAGGGAATCCTCATGGAAAAGATGGAATCTGAACTGAACTTAATTAATGAGTTGAGTCTAGAGAGGAGGCAAGCAGGAAGAGAGAGGACACGGGAGGAAGGGAGAACAGCAGATATAGCATCCAGATGTGGAGGGACAAGTTTTGGCTAGATATTGGAAAACCTTGAATACTAGAAGAAGGATATAGTAATGCTTCATTGTCTAAACATTGGGGAACCATTTCAGGTTTTGAGTAGAAGTGATGTGATTGAAGCTGTGCTTCTCTCACAATTCCTCCCCCTAACCATTTCATGGGGATAAAGAAAGTGTTAACACAATAAGCTTTTGGAGTGAATGGTGATATTTTATGGGTGAGAGTGGGACTGGGATATTCTTATGTGGCCCATTAGTTTGGAACTTCAGAAAGTGGGACTCATGGGAGACTTAGCTTTGGATAAATCTTACCTGGAAGACATTGGAAGGGCTACACAATTCCCAGCGAGCAGCCAGCCCACATGGTAGCTACTAAAGGAGAAACCAAGATTCCACCCAGGTTCTAAAGAGCCATCTCTAAGCTTAGGGGTATGTAAAATGAAAAAAAAAACTGCAAAGGATGTTGTGCAACTTTGATTTCTTGAAGTGGCAAAGTGGGGGATATTTGATTGTAAGACTATACTTTCTCTGAGACAACAATGGAGGGCTGATGACATTGTTGGAAATTCTATATTTTCTAAGAACTTTAATTTTTGTGTGGAAACTTTGTAATAGTCTGGGGAGTCTTAATTTAATTTTTATCCTGCTGGTTGGGGTTGAGCTCTTTGCATAACCTTTTCTGATGAGCTAGATTGCATGATGTAGCTGGGATATAGAATGGGGGCAAATTCTTAAGTAATGGACTTGGGAGTTAAATGAGTGGCCTTTCTTGACCCACTTCAGAGATTTCTGGGGGCAATGCAAATGAGGCACTGCTTATGGAGTGAAAGTATAGACAAGGGACCACAATAATGGAGGAAGAGGTATCCCTGATACTCTGTGGATTTTTCTCCCCTGAGTCAGATAGTTCAGGTTTGACTGAAAATAGACCTAACTATTGAGCCTGATGGTTAGCAAAAGCAAAAAGCATGGGTAGGTTTCTAAAGAGAGAAATATACTCATGGCCTGTTCTCTTACCCATTTTCATTCCTTCTTGGAGGAGGAAACACCAACCAGCCTAACGGTTAGTTGAGGGTGAGCAGTATGGATGGGTGGGCACTGATTTCCTTGTTTCCTCTTGACTCCATCACGTATCTATGCCACCCTGGATGGTCCCACTTCCAGGTTTAAACTAGGCCTGTGTGTTCCCCTCCTGGAATCACTGTGTCATGATAATACAGGGAGGAGTTTGACTTCCCAGCGTCCCTTACTTAGTGTCTGTGTAGTCCTTTCTTGGCGACAACTTGATAGATGATTTTCTTTCAGGGCATGTACAAACAACGTTAAGCTTCTGTGACCCAAACTGCATGGGCTAAACTTATACCTTCCATTTTTCCTTATAGATGCTACTAATGTGAAACTAAACTACCTATCTTTTCACTGTCCTTGTAATTTTGGTTGTGTCTTTTTGGTGCCAGCCCATTTTGCCTCAGATTATTGTCTACTTGTTTCACAAATATCTTTTTAACCTAAGCATACAGATGCATTTTATGGTCATCTTCCTCCTCTTCATTTTCCTTTCCAACATCCTATTTGGAAGGAGGCTCCCTTGCCTTATTTCTTTCAGTGCTCTGCTTTCTTCCTCTTGTTTCCTGGCAGCTGGAAGAGTAAGTGAACACATTTCTCTATTCTGCAGTCATGTGCACATGGATACTGTCCTTTCCTCAGTTTTGGGTGCTGGGTCATGGAGAGTTTTTTCTTGAGCTGAGGGGGAGAAGGACATCTTCCTTGTCCGTCTCAGAAATAGTCTCTGGTCTTTTTATCTAATAAGTGCTACATTAGGATTTTAAGTCTGCAAATGTCAACAGTATCTTGTTTCTCACTTGTCCCTTGTGAACAATGGTAAACTCATCTCAGAAGCTCACTGGGGCAAAGGTAAGATCTGGCATTTCTGGATTCCTTATCCAGATGTCAGTTAAAACCCATCATGCATCTGGTGGATGATATTCCTGGAGCTAAACTGGGGATGGACTATGGTGGTAAGGGGCAGGAGACTGCTGGCAATCACTGAGGCATGCAGTGATGAGGTCTCCATTAAAGGTTGTAGTGCAGGAGGAAGAGCAGGTACGGGTGTGAGAGACAGTGGGGAAGAATTCAAAAGGCTTCAAATTGGTGATAAAAATTGGTCCTAAGTATGAGCAAGCAAATGATATGGATAAAAAAGAAAGGAAAAGATGGAATAAAAAATATGGTTATAGGACAATAAGAATTTAAGAAAATATATAAAAAGATGTCAAAAACAGTTTTTTAGATAAGATTTTAGAACTCTACTTGCTCACACAATTTTTCTTCAATTGGTACTGCCCACATCTACCTGGAGGCTGACGCAGGTTTAGAGAAAGTCAACACTAGTTAGTCCAAAAAAGGGGAGGCTTTTGAAAGGAGCTGGGCCTTGTGTTTCCAAAAGCCTTCACCATAAAGCAGGTCAGTTGCTCTGAGATTATGGTTTCTGAGGTCTCTGTGCCCTAATCTATCCCGAAGTAATGAGCACCTTGAACCTTGTCTTCTTGGTGGTGCTTTCCCTGATTCCTCCCATCTTGTGTTCACCTGAAAGCAGAGCCTGAGATAGGGCCCTGGGAGTGACTCCTGGAAGCAGGAGTGAGGGGCAGGGAAGAGCAGAAGCTGGTATACAGATGCTTTATGGAGGTCTTACTCCTGGGACTGTGGGGAAGGACTGTTCACTGAAGGGGAGGAAGCAAGTGTCTCTCTAGCGTATCTCCTCCCCTCCCTACCGATGGTTGAGGGTTGCCTCAAGGAATGTTGGTGACCTTCACTTCTGGGTTGAGCTGAAGCATGTTGACAGCTCTGGGGCAGAAAATGGAAAGACAGTGGCACTTGAGGTAGAACACTGTCAGCTTGTGGAACAGTCCACCGCAGCTGTGGTTGAAGTCATAGGCAGGATGAAGGGATGTGGCAGGGCATCCAAGCATCTGCCCAGCTAATAACCTTCTCCTCTGGGACCACCCCTGGCTTGCACCAACTACACCACATTGTACCAGTGCTGCTGTTCAGCTGATGTGTGCCAGGTGTCCAAACACGGAACTGAGAACCCCACGCCCCAACCCCATGCCAGCCCTCAGCCTCTCCCTGAAACCTGTGGATGATCCCATAAGCTAGCAAATAAAGAGTTAATTCCTGGCTCGGCAGGTCCCTGCTCTGTTCTGATTGGTCAGGGACTTGTGCCCCATTGGTTGTAAAATATTTTGAATATCGCTCCTGATTGTAATCATCTACCCACATGTCTGTCTGTCTCTTTCACCAGATTGTGTGTCTTCCGGCAAGGACTGTTTATTTATTTTTATATTGTCATCACCCAGTAAAGGGCATGCCACATTTGGCGGCTCAATACTAGAAACAGGAATGGTATCAAAATAAAAATATCCATTTAATACCAAGGTTACCCAAAGCTTGGCTTAAATCAGATAATGACTATTGTGCATGTGGCTTATGACTACATTGAACAGTGAATATTTCAAGTCTTACTTTAACCTTGGGCATAATCTTATTCTAAACTGTAACCTAAATCCATTATAAAGCTGGGTTTTGAAGATAATATCTTGCAAACTTTGGTTCTTTGAGAGTGGATTTGATGTTTAGAAATGACCCAGATTTGTTCAGAGATAAGTCTGACAAATTCCAGTAGATTTTCAAAGTGAGAAAGACCGTTTTGGATTATAAATAAGGTATATGACTCTGAAGTAATGAGTTTTGTTTCTTCTGTTGCTTTAAGCTTCACTGGAACGCATTTCCAAAGGATAAAGTCCAAAAATATTTTCAGCAATGGAAGATTTGTTAAAAATAAATGCATGGCCACAATGAGATGCCACCTTCAACCCATTAGGATGGCTAATATATTAAAAACAACAACAAAAACAGAAAATGACAAGTGTTAGTGAGGATGTTGAGAAGTTGGAATCCTTGTGCACTGTTGGTGAGAAACAAATGGTGCAGCCACTGTGGAAAACAGTGCAGGGATTCCTCAAAAAATTAAAAATAGAATCAGCCTATGATCCAACAATTCCGCTTCTGAGTATAGACTCATAGGAATTGAAAGCAGGGACTCAAAGAGATATTTGTACACCGTGTTCCTAGCAGCATTATTCACAATAGCCAAAAGATGGAAAATAAACCCAAGTGTCCATTGACAGATGAATGGGTAAACAAAATATGATAAATACATACAAGGGAATATTATTCCGCCTTAAAAATGAAAGGAATTCTGACAAATGCTACAACATAGATGAACAGTGTGGACATTATCCTAAGTAAAATAGTCACAAAAAGACAAAGACTGCATGATTCCACTTACATGAGATATCTAAGGTAGCCAGCTTCACAGAGACAGAAAGTAGAATGGTGGTGGCCAGAGGAAGTGGCGGGGCAGGGGCAGTGGGGGAGATGAGTTATTGTTTCATGTGTCCAGAGTATTGGTTTTGCAAGATGAAATGAGGTCTGTGGATGGATGGTGGTGATGGTTGCACAGTAGTGTGAATGACTTAATGACCCTGACTGTACACTTAAAAATGGCTAAGATAATAGATTTTATATAATGTGTATTTTCCCACAACTTAAAGAAAAGATAGACTTGAAAAAATATAAGTATACAGCTTCCCAAGGTGACTACTTTGAAAGGAAACACTTGTTTGGATATTGAAGTATGTTTAATATGATCAGTCATAGGAAATTATGGCCACAATTCATCTATAGGTGAACACACACCACATTCTCAAATGCTGAGACACATCATTATCTTCTCTCTCTTGTGTTAAATGGAGTCTATGTTTGTAGCAAGTGGGGAAAGCAGAGCATGATGGCAACATATCCTACTACCCATTTTCTTGCTTTTAAAGTTGCTAAATATCACTACTGTCCATTTCTTCCCTTGAGAAGGTGGTTAGGTATCTTTTCTGGTGCAAGAATGTCATAAGTCAGTGGGTCATTATCATTCCAGAATGTAGAATGACTCAGTAAATCCAACCAGTACATGCTGCTAAAATAGAAAGAAAGAGCCAGCTGTACTTCGTGAAGATAAAAATCAGCCACCTAAAATTCAGTTTCCACTGTTAATTTGAGTTTGGGTCATGTGAAAGTGGGCAGAGTCCCTGCTCTTCCACCCTCTGTTCTCTTGGACATTCAGCTTGGTTGGAGACTCTTATTCCTTTAAGTCAAGATTTCTCAAGCTCAACACTTTTGACAGTTTGGGTTGGATAATTGTTACAGTGGGCTGTCCTGTGTATTGTAGGATGTTTAGCAGCATCCCTGGCTTCTACTTGCTAGAAGCCAGTAGCAATGTCCTCACCCCCCATCCTGTAACAAACAAAAATATCGGTAGATGTTGCTAAATGTCCCCGAGGAGCAACCCCACTCCCGCCCACATTGAGAACTGCTGCTTTAAATGGAGGACAAACCACTCAGCACCTCTTTGAGAATAACATGACTTAAGTGGCAGAGAACTTTGCCACGTCTACCATGGCAGTGCAGAGCATTCTGCAAATGGTGTGGTTTTGTCAAATGCTGGAGGGAAACCCAGGCTTTTTACCCAAAGGCCATCCATGCCTCTTGTGGTGAGAGGCAGCTGTTAGCTGAAGTTTCCTATCCTTCTGTGACTTTAGTGTGGTTTAAGGACAGAGCAGAGACTTCAGGGCCATATGGTTCTGGGCTCAGATCCTGCTCTGCAGATAAGTTACCCAATCCGTCCGAGCATGGGTTTTCTCTGCATAAGTGGGGATTTCAAGCCCCATCTCATGGAAGAGTTGGGGGCAAAATGATGCCTGAGGATATGCTAATGACAAATCCTTACTTCCCCATCTTCTTCCCAAACCACCTGCGTCAGTTGTAGCAGACAGACCTGATCCTCTGCTCAGGTCCTTTTGAGTCCCTTTTACGTTTCCACGCACTCCTTCCCTAACATCTGTGTGCTTTGCTTTACAGGGGAGCTCAGGTGACTCTTCAGAGGTTTGCCCTTGGGGCTACTGGAGCCACTTTGTGCCATGTAGAGAGAGGGAAGTGTTTAAGGTTCACACCCTCTATGTCTCCCTGTGGGCAACAGCCAATTACTCACAGGTGTAGAAATAGGAAGTCTCCATTCCTTCTCTTAAGTTGGGTCAAACTCTCAGGCATCAACTCCAGCACTCATCTCTGGATTCAGGGTGAGGCTAGAACTTTGCCCCAAATCACACCTGCTGGGCTTCTTCCTGTTCCCTGATGTGCTCCCCTATTCTCTTACTCAGTTTCTCCTGGGAGCACTTCTTCTATCAGTTGCCCGCACATGAATCATTGACTCAAGGCCTGCTCTGGGGAACTGTTTAGTCTCCAAAAATGGTCTCCGTCAATTCCTTCCTTCCCTATGCATGTCATTCCTTGCATTAAGAGGTAGATTCTAATTTCTCGCTCCTGAATCTGACCTTAGTGAGCAGGACTTAGTGACCTGCTCACCTAGTGGAAAGCAGCAGAATGATGTTCTGAGCCTGCTCAGACTAGGTCACAAGAAGCCCAGCAGCTGCCACTTGGGTCTCTTGCTTCCCCTTTGAACCCAGTCTCCACGCTGTGAATACCAAAGCCACATGGGGAGGACACTTGTAGGTACCCCAGTCAACAGCTCCAGTTGAGCTTCCAGCCTATAGCCACCAATGACCATCAGCCATGAGGGAGACATCTTGGATGTCCAGCCCAGCTGAGCCTTCCAACAGCTTCAGCAGCATCTGACGGTCACTGCATGATGGACACCAAGTAAGAGCTACCCAGCGGAGCCCAGTTAACCCACAGACTCATAAGAGATCCTACTAAATTGCTTTAAGCCATTAAGTTTTCAGATGTTTGTTTCACAGCAATAGATACCTATAACAGGAACTGGACTGAAGACTCCAGTTAGAAGGAGATTCTCCCAGAGGACATAAGGTTGAGCAGAGATGTGCACACCTGCCCTGCTGGGCTAAGAAGAACATTCTCAGGGCAGCTCTGCATAGGTGAAAGGCAGTGCAAAAGTTGCCAGCTACTTGAGGGATGTGCAGGTAGTATGGACCCTGGTCTATTGTGTCCCCCGCTGCAGGAAGGACTGGGGAGTGAGCCATTGTGTTCCTTGTGTGTTTTGCTCTGCTGAATCTCCCAGCAAGATGTTTATGTGTTGCTCCTTCCACAGTTCAGCTAATTAGCTGCTATGTCTGATTAACTGCTTGCCTTCTAAAAATGGGTCTGTGAAAATGATACTTCCCTGTTCAAGAGTTTTATTGGCTTTCTGTGAGATGCTAGTGCTTCATGACAATCTTAGGCCCAAACCCCAATGATGCAAAGATAAATATCCCCCCAAAACGAGGTGTTGTTAGCTGTGCTGGACATTCAACCGCACAAGCCACTTGCTCAAGCTGCTGTCTCTCTGCCTGTGTCCTGGGTTGATATAAAGTGAGCTAAGTTTTAAGCTGCTATTTACAATGTAGTCAGAGATCTGATCAGAAAGTAGGCACATGGGGTAGAAGGAGTGAGTATGAAAGGGGTCCAAGGTGAGGTTTTGGGGACGAGGGAAGATGACTCACTTGACCCTGACTAATCTCTTGTGTGTGTGTGTGTGTGTGTGTGTGTGTGGTGGGGTTGGGTGGATGTGTGGGTGTGTAACCAAAACAATAAGAAGTAATGGAAAGAAACTGCAACAAAAAGAGTCTCTGTTTACTCTTTAACACCTGTTAATGGCAAGACATATGCTAGAGGCTCAGACGTGGGGAGGAGGAATGGAGGCTCATTGTTTCTCTGCCCAGTCCAAAGAGCCAAGCAAGTCAGATTTGTCATTGGTAGAGGTGATGCTGGGTCATGCCATTGTCCTCTGGCTTCTGAAATCACAGGTCATGGGAAGGAGGAAATGAGTAAGAGGTTTTGGAGATCATATTGAACTTCTCCCTCACCTCAGGTTCTCCATCAAAGTGCAGCTCAACCCCCCAAACCAACCTTGTCACAACCTAGTAAGGAAAGTGAGGGCTTGAGCCAGAAGTGCTTAGCTTTGTTCACACATACCAAGATGAGATTAGGCCTAACGGTGCCTCCAGGGATAGGAGGTAATGTAGTCACTATACTTCACAACTCAAGGAACATTATAATAGTCTATGTGAACTGTAGTTAGGCAGTGCACAACCTGTACAACTGTGCTTAGTGGCCCTGGTGGAAAAGGAAGCTGTATGGACTTCTGTAACTAGCACTGAGCTGGGGCCTAGAAGATGGTTTCTAACCTCAAAGCTGCTTGATCTTGCCACTGTTCTACTCAATAGCATCTTAGCAAAAGTCCTTAATAGCACTCCACGTTCTGGCTCCTTACTACTTCTGTTTTTATCCCCAAAGTCTCATCCCCTCACTCACTCTGCTCCAGCCACACTGGTCTTCTTTCTGCTTTTCATATATACTGAGTGTTTTTCTTTCTTGGGGCTTTTTCCCTTCTACCTAGAATGCTCTTCCCACAGGTGTCTGCATGGCACACTTTATTCTGGTCCCATGCTCAAATATCAGCTCTTCAGAGAAGCCCTTTCTTCACCACCCTGTCCAAAACACTGTCCCTAGCACTCTCCACCTCTACCCCAGCTTGGGTTTATATCATAGCACTTAACACCATGAGAAAGTATCTTGCATTCTCTTTGTTTGTGAAGGGCAGAGTCTTGGCTCTGTCTTTATCTTTAACCCTGAGAACAGTGCCTAGAATATAATAGAAGTCCTCAAAACATATTGGATGAATAAATGAGAGAATGTTCCTCAGGTCTACCGATTGTGTACTGCATGACCTCAGACAAGTCAGTTGGTCCTTTTGAGTAGCCCATCTGTTCCATGAGGAGATGACAGGACACCCTGCCTCTGCAGTCATGGCTGGGCGCTTTGCTTGGGGCAAAGGACAATACAAAGATACTGGACCCTGCGTAGGATGTGTGGAAGGATCTAGAAGGGGAAGACAGAAGCAGCAGGAATGAAGAGATGGAGAGTGAGGGATGATGTAGAAAATGCTGGCTCAAGATGACTTCCAGGCCAGATGGCATAAAAATGTCCTCCTCGTTGGCTGTGTCAGAAGCAGGCAGAAAAGTCTCACCAGGGAGGGAGGAATCCAGCTTGGGCATGGCTCCAGAGTGGCCAGGGTAGTGGACAGTTGCACATGGAGTCCACAGATCCAGTACTGAATAACACTGAATCACATTATGGTAATTACGTCCTTATCAGTGCTCCCACTGATATGTGAAGGAGAAAGTCCCCATCAGACACTGGTAAGCTTTACTCTCTCTTTTTAATCTCTGTAGTAAAGAGGTCACAGGCCTTAGGCCCAGAGCCTGAAGCAGGCAAAATTTCCAGATAGAATTTAGTAATTTTGTTTTACTTGTAGTTATTTTTTGGGATTACCGTCCATTTATGGCAAATGACACCGAATTCCAACTTCTCCTGGAAAGCTGAAAAGTCTGGCAAGCCCAGATCTTCTTTCCCTCATGGCCACAATTTACTGGGATGAGGTGCGGCCCCTCACTTTAGGTGGGCAGTTCTCTAGAATCACCCCCACTCACATTTTGGCTCACAGCTACCACCTCATTCACTTTATAGAGAAATAAAGGCTGAGAGTTTAAGGGCTGGCCCCAGTGACATAGAATATGTCCAGGATTAGAGCTTAGGTTTGTTTGGAGAAGGGATTATCAATCATGCATAGGCATCAGCATCACCAGGGCAGTTTTTTAAAAAAATGCATACCTGAATTGTTTAGAAGCCCTCCAGGTGTTTCTGATAAGCACTGCTTGGTTGGTTTATATTGTATTGACCTGTAGGAAGAGATGTCAAAAAAGGTTAGCCTACTCACCTATACCCTTTCTCTATGGATCTGTTAGGTTTCTTTGATAGTAAGCAACAGAAAGTAACATTTATTAGTTTAATTTAAAAAATAACTTATTGGAAGGATGTTGGGTAGTTGATAGAATCACAGAAAAAGCTGACCAAGTGAGCTATGGGAATCAGCAGAACCATGAAAATCTTAGTCAAAAACTGGTGAGCTATCTTGTTTGGGGTCTTTCCATCAGATGTCTCAGTTCTGTCTCTCCACTCGAAATTCTGATTTCCAGAAGAACCTCAACAGTCTCAGTTGAGTCATGTTCCTATCTCTTGGCCAAATGGGGTGGTGGGACATTTTGACCCATCAGGACCCCAGAAGAAAAACTGAGTTCTGTTACCAAGGAAAGAGGGAGAGATGCTGGGAAGGTATAAACAGTAAGTGTCTACTACATTTTGTGAGGGTCTCCTCAGATACAACTGAAACCATATAATGGTTTCCATTTGGCTTGTTTTAGGAGCCCTGGATGGAGGGTTAATCCTACTTGCAGATGGAAGCCTGAGTCTTTGAGATAATGAGATATAATTAGAATTTCAGGGGGAATCCTTGATTGACATTTTAATGGAACCTAAGTTTCTTGACTTTTCTCTAAGACTTTGGAACTGATTTTCTTATAGACTTAAGAGAAATCACCCGTCACTCCATTTGGAAGATCCACCTTAGTTTTTTGAGGCTCAGATAAGGAGATTTTTTTGTTTGTTTGTTTGTTTTCAGGCAAATTGATTCTTCACTTTTTTTTATTACGTTATGTTAATCACCATACATTACATCATTAGTTTTTGATTCAGATAAGGAGATTTTTATTTTGAACTTTGCCATGGTTCTCAGAACCTGTGCTAAACCAGTAACAGGATTGTATATTTCAAGGGATGAGCCCTTAGCTGGTGGGCCCAGGTGCTTCCTGAGTGAGGCTGATTTGAATAGCATACTTCTTGGGATGAGAAATGGATCTAAGCCTTTTCAAGGCAAGTTTTCTCTATAATGCTGGCTCTTGATTTTGGCACATCATTTACAACTAAAACTATGTGACTAATCTTGTTTCCTTTTTTGCTTAGGCTGCCAGGATATCTTGAATTATACCAACCGTGCAGGACTTTGTTGAGATCTTTTTCTTCTCAGCCCTTATATCCTGTTCTAATTCCTATGTTTTCCTATTTTTGTTGCTTATTGCACTATTTTATTATGTGCATTTACTATGCCATCTTCATTCCCTTTGTGGAGAAAAGCTGGGTAGAAATAACATGACTCTCCTCTGATGGTTATTAGCTGGGCGTTCTCAGGAAATATGTTCAAAATCTTTGCACCTCAATTTTCTGTAAACACCCTGCCAACTTCACTGGGCAGTTTTAAGGGTCAAATAAGTTGATGTGCATGAGAGGGATTTGTTCTGCAATATAATCCTACAAAGTATTATTAGGCGTTGTAGCAGCAACATGATTAAGGGTAATATTTGGCTGAGGCTCATGCAGATTTTACTTTAGTTCTGAAATTCAGCCAAGCAAAAGGAAAGGAAAAACCAAAGGGTGGGGTGGGGGGGCTATTTCCAAAATCAGGAGAGAGGGGCCTTCAGCTCTGGGCCTCTCTGAATTCACCTGACCCTTGGTTGGCTCTGTCTGCAGCTGCTGCAAAGCTACTCTGGATCAGCCTTCCGCCGTGAGTGCTGGTCTCATGGTACAACATGTGGGGTTCCTGAGCTGAGGAATTACAGTTTTCCTAGCAACACGTCCACCCCTGCCCTGAGAATGCGGGAGGCCTGTGAGATGGACTGCAGGCTTCTCTGCACACCAAGTCTGAGCTGGGGGAGGCTGAGTCGTGGATCAGGGAACTGGCCAGCTCAGTGCTCCTCTGTCTCCTTACTGTCCCGTTGGTAACCTGAACAAATGCCTGGGAATAAAAAGAAGCCATTTTAAGGGCCTCTTTGCTTCCATAGAATCTATCTCATTCCATTGAAGAACACATCCCATCTTTATCACATATGAAAATATTGGAAAGTGACATCTCTCGACCTGTGACGATTATTTGCATTTTCCCGGGGATAGGAATATCATATTTGCCTTTTAGATAACTCTGGGAGGAGATTTTTCTCCTTTAATTGGGCTTGACAGAAGCGTCAACACCTTTGAAATAATCTCTTCCTCCTGGCCTGGGTTGATTTGGGAGATATGCTCCCATCAGTATGGACACTTCCCAAGCCTGCTCTGGGTCACTGTCAGCCACAGCACATCTAAGGGGAGGAGGGCACTGGTGAGTCTGGGGAACTGCCAATGGTGAGCTGGTAGGGGGCCATAGCTTGCCCTAACCATGAGCCACAATTCTTCAAAATCACGATTCTTAATTCTGCCTTCTCTCTCTTCAGTTAAAACTAGCCTTTGTTGGCTGAAGTAGAACATGGCTATGGGCACCCTGGCCTGCCTGTCCACTTAGCTGCCTTTTAGACTAGTTTTCTTAAGGATCTGTTCCATGTTTATGTAGCAGGGGTAGGGGGCATTGATTTCCTAATAATAAAAGCCCTACATAATGAAAGATGAATTTATGCATTCCCACTGGATCAAAAGTTTGAAGAAATTCAACAAAAATATTTCTTACTTTTTGGTAGCTCCTCTTTGTAAAGGGATTAATATAAATTTCTTGCAAGTGAATGCTGCATATTGAAAAAAAAATCAATAGGTTGGAAAAAAAGTCAAATAGGACCATAAAATTTAAAATATAAAACGGGAATTTGCTTCTTGCTCCCACTCCTGCCTTTTCAAGACCCCAAATACCCAAAGGTTTCCACCTTTTGTTTGCCCTCCTAAACAATATATATATTATTATATGCATTAAGTTATTGCACTATTTCTTTTAAAAATTTTTGGTTCTTCCTTTTTTAAAAAGGAGATATAATTGACATAAAACATTGTATTAGTTTTAGGTGTACAACATAATGATTTGATATATGCATGTATTGAGGACATGATCACCAACAATAAGTTCAGTTAACATCCATCACCACCCATAGTTAGAATTTTTTTTTCTTGTGATGAGAACTTTTAAGATCTACTTTCTTAGCAACTTTCAAATATACAATACAGTGTCATTAACTATAGGCACCATGCTATACATTACATCCCCGGGACTTATTTATCTTATAACTGGAAGGCTGTACCTTTAGACTTCCTTTTGTACTATATCTTGATATGTCAGTTGGCATGCTATTTATTAACTTCTCTTATGATGGTTGAGAATTAAACATCCTACCATCACTTGCACCATTCCTTCCCCTCAATCTCAATACCACAACTTTTGGTTACTCAAATCCTTGTTTCCATTAAAACTATGAAACTCTCGCTCACTGATGGATCAAGTAGTGTAATATGATTATGTTTCAATACTTGAAAAAGTGCTCCACTTTTCCCCATTGCTTAGTTGTCTATATGTCCAAGGCAATTCCTTCACCCCCAGCCCATGCCCAGTACGTCTGCAGATCTGTCAATCTCATCAACATTTCTCTCAAATCCATCAAATAACCTGTCATTCCCCTCCCAACCCCACACTGCTGCTGTCTTCCCTGTGTGCCTCCCCATTCTAAATACTTTTTAGGACAGTACAAATCCTTTATCCAGGCATGTCCTGTCACTCTCTGCTCTGATTTACTGCTGTTCCTTCTCTCTCTCTCTCTCTCTCTTTTAAGATTTATTTATTTGAGAGAGAGAGAGCACAAGTGGCAGAAGGAGAGGGAGAGAGAATCTCAAGGAGACTCAGAGCTGAGCATGGAGCCGATATAGGGCTTGATCTCATGACCCTGAGATCATAACTTGAGCCGAAATCAAGAGTCGGACGCTTAACCAACTAAGCCACCCAGGCGCCTCTGCAGTTCCTTCTCTTCATGGGTTTATGATTTTGTCTTGCCAAAACACATTCTCTGGGAGCTTCCTGAGAAAGGATACATGGCAGATCATTTTTTTTTTTTTTTTTGAGTCATTGTATGTGACCATGTCTTCATCCTACCCTCATACTTGACTGACTGTTTGTCTGGATATAGAATCAGTTGGATGTTCTCACCATTCTCACTTTTGTGACCCTGGAGCCTAGTACAGTGTCTGGCACATGGCTGCCCCTCAAATCCTGCTGAGATGCCTGAATGGAGAGCTCAGAATTCCAGTCAGGCACTGTAGACCCCAGAGCCAATCTGTCTGCGTGTCTTGCTGCCCCTGCCAAGGTGGACAGCTAGATGGTTTAGGAGTTCCTAGCTCCTTCCTCACGTGGCCGTGGCCTCTTTGCTGTCAAAAAGTTCTAGGAAGTGTGCTTTAGCTGAGGAGAGCTCACTAGCCTTCAAGCAGGCATGGCTATGAGCAAACTTGTTGAGAATGTAGAGACAAGGTGGGGTAGTCTTACTAACAGATGTAGACCCTAGAACTGGATTGTCTGCGTTGGCACCCCAGATCTGTCCCATCCTACTTGCATGGTGTTGGCAAATTTCTTAACCTTTCTGTGCCTCAGTTTCCTCATCTGTAAGTGGGGAAAATGGTGGTCTCAACCTCATGAGGTTACCGTGAAGATGAAATGAGAAAATTCATGAAAAACACTCAGAACAAGACCAAGCAGATAATAACTGTTCAATAAATGGTAGTTGATATCTGCCCTCAAATGTCCTGTCCCTGTCCCTGTCCATCTGATGCCCCATCCTTTTGTTCCTTGTTTCTTCGTTCTGCCCAACTGGTCAAGTAGCAAACATTTGGAATTTGGGATCAAAGAGTTTGAGCAGCTCACTAACGGTGTGACTGGAGACAAGTCACAGGTCCTCCCCAAGCCTCTGTGTCCTTGCCAGGACAGTGGACTCCTTCCTCAGCTGCCCACACAGGCTGTGGCTCCTGGGGAAGATACCAGTGTTCTTTAGAATCATCGCTGCTGCCCTGTTCACATGGAGGGGCCTGTGTGGCCACTGGGAATCCCTGCTGTACTCCTAGCCCGCCCTACTCCAGGGCCTGCTGGCCTGATTCCCAATAGGCAGAGGCTCTGTTTCTCTTCTGGCCACTGAGGTCCATGTGCCAGATCCACGTGAAAGCCTGGACATGCTAGGAATTAACACCTCCCTTGTCTCTCCCCTCCTTCCCCAACTGGCTCACCTTCAAATCAAGACTGCAGGAGTTGGTGTAAAAATGCTCCAGCTCATGGGCGAATAATCTACCCGAGCTCCCGGTTTTCTCAGGGGTTTAAACCCTAGTGACCTGTAGCCAACTCGTCAACACGGTACTATATATTCCCTAACTTCCCCAGGCTCTTATATTCCAAATAAACTGCTTGCACTTGAGTCCTTGTCTCAGGAGCTGCTTCATGGGGAACCCACATCTGATATAATTTACTAGGTGATGCTTCTCAGCTTCTTGGGGAGACTTACATTATAAATAGTGGCTTGAGGAAACTCTGTCTCCCTGGGGAAAGTTTGCTCCGACCCTGTAGGAGGGAACGAGTTTCAGCTTTGGGCCTACTACTGCACGGGTATTTCTGATCAAAGACAGGATTTGGCCCCATGTGGGCAGGTACGGGAGATAGCTTCTCCCACAGACATGTGAGGCCCGGACCATGTGAAGAAGGGCCTTACTCCAAGTGATGATGAAGCTTGGCACAAATTGGAGCCATCCCAGAGCATTTTTGCCTTCTGTCAGGGATCAGCCTTGGCACCCCTCATGCCCACCTGTCCATTGGCAAACCCCTGAAAGCAGATGGGCCTCCCAGGAGCCCTTGACCCTCCAGCTCATGCTGGGCCCTTTACAGTGGCCTTAAGGAGCAGGAGAGCTCAGGCTCAGGAGTAGGAGGTCATCATTGTACAATTGATCACGGGGCGGGGTGGTGGTGTTGGTTATTCTTTATTGGCTCCTTCAGGGTTAACAAGAGGGTGTGTGGCTGAGCCCTGCTATTTATTTTAATAACTGTCTTATATCTTGAGGGGGAAAACAGAGAAAGCGTTGAGCTGGGCTGGACTCTACCCAAGCTTAGCTTTGAGCCAAGTGTAGTCTGTGGCATTCTGGGGAGCTTGGTGGGCAGTGTGGAGGAGGCCTGGGCTGGTGCAGGAAGGAGTCTCAGGTAAGGGGGATGGGGGAGTGACTCCTGCCTCCCCGAGGTGACCTACATCAAGGAAAGCCTCCCCTGTGTCATCTATTGCCTGCCCAATAAGAAATCCTGACTATCACATATCTCTTGACCATTTTGCTCCTTCTTTCTCTCCTCTACTCCTGCACCTTCCTACCAGAAGAACACATCACAAAGTTGCTCCTCAATTCAAACATCGGGATAGTCGGACATTCGATGAGTATTGTTTTCTTATGATCTGTGCAGGTGGGCTGTGTTGTCCTCAGGTCTGATTGCCAGTTCTTAGAAAAAGCAGGGTCCTCGTGTTGTGAGGAGCAGAGCTGGGGAAGGGACACTGGAGGCCATCTCCTTTGTGCCAAGGGCAAGAAGGCACTTCCTGAAAGCAGAGACAAGCTGTCACCTTGGGAAGTGTGCCTGTGTCCCCAGCAGGTAAAGACAGGATGTTCCGCTCAATGACCCATTCCTCACCAAGGAGACAGAAAAGAGTAAAATAGCCAGCTTTTCTCCCATAGTGTCCAGGATCAGGAGGACCTTTGAAGTGTTAAAAAAATGATTAAAGACAATTTAGATGATACGAATTTAACTTAACACTTCCTCAAGTGGACAATCTCCTTTCAGACAACTGCAAAATGGGGCAGAGGACAGGACACTTTTATAGGATAAAGAATAAAGAAGAAGGAAGAGAAAAATAGAAAATACCTGATGGGCTGGGGCCAGATGGTCAACCTTGTTTGGGGTGAAAAGGCCCAGAGTTGGCTTGGCATCTGGGGATTGGCTGGTTGGACAGACTGCATTTCTGGTCAAATAGAGCATTGACAGGGACAGGAGTTATCTGAGTTTTGGTTTGCTGACATGGCACCCCAGGCAAGAGAGGCTCTATCTTGGGCCTAGAAAGTTATTTTGACAGAAGAGATGACCAAGCTTCTCATTGGAGAGGATAGCTACAACACACCACAGTCACCATTTCTATGAACTTATACACTGTGACTCTATCTAGCACCTCAAATCTCCCCTTGCACCATGCTTACTGACTCCCCCCCACCCCCTCCCCCCACCTGCCTTGTCCTCACACTCTGCCATGCTGGGTCCCAAGCCTATGAGTGCTCAACCAAAGCACTCCTGATGTGGGTTAAGATGCAATTTTAACTAGTTATCCCATCTCCTGGGAGTCTTGCCCACCTGTTCCCAGCTTCAGGGAGGCCCCTCCAGCTCTGGAGAGCCCATGGCTGGTGCCTGCTGAGCCTGCCAGGCCTACTTCCAGCAGCCCCAACACACCCTCCTGCCTCACCCTTGCCAGCCCTGTGGCTGCCCATATCCCCCTTCCTCTTCTCTCTGAAAGCCCTTTGGGATGTACTTCTCCAGTGTGCTGACCTCAGCCCAGCCTACTGACTCCTCTGGGCCTCATGCAGCCCATGGAGGAGTTTACCCTGCAACCTGAGCCTCCAGAGACCACGCTGGCTGTCCCTCAGGGAGAGGTGTGGACAGTTTGTGTTGGGAGATTACTCAAACACCTCCCTCCACCACCATTCCCTCAGCTTCCTTTGCCTCAGCAGCCCCTGGTGGACTGACGACCTCTTACTGAGGAATTGCCTAGCTGATTTGCCTGTGCTTTGCTTCCTCATTCAGTGAAACTCCTTTGCAAGGATTCCTTTTCTTTTTTGGAGAGAGGTGTCCAAATTATCTTACTTAGGAAAGGAGATTTCTCTGGTATTATTTCAGTTGGGGCTTGCCTTTGTTTAAAAAAAGGATCCGTGTCTTTGCATTTGTCTATCTGAGGCAAAGAGAGGATAATACTATTAGTCCCTGAGCTTAGAGCTATTGGAGATATAGGATATGGAGATATATCAGATATATATTGCTACCTATGTCAGTTATCCAATGTTGTGTAAAAAACAATCTCAAGACTTGGTGGTTTAAAACAACAACCATTTGTCTAGCTCATGGTGCTGTGAGTCAAGAATTTTAGGCTAGGCTCAGTTGGGTGGCTCTTCTGGTTTAGTTGGATTCACCCACGAGTCTGTGGTCAGCTGGCAAGCCTACGGATCAAGTATGGTTTCATGCACACGTCTGGTGTTGGCTGGCCATTGGCACCACAGTACCTGTCATCTTCCAGCAGCTAGCTCAGTTTTCTTCACCTGGTGAGTGGGCAGGATTCCAGGACGATGAGCAGAAACATGCAAGGCCTCCTTTGGCTCAGCTCAAAACTGGCTCAGTGTCTCCTCTGCTGCCTGTTGGTCAGAGCAAGAATGAGGCCAGCACCGATTCAAGGCAGGGAATAGGATCTGGAAAGTTTCAGTATAATGGGGCATGGATAAAGGAAGAGTGGAAACTACCTATCACACTACCTATGCATTGCCTTTTCTCTTTATAAAAGGCATGGTGATATTTAAGCGGTACTGTTTATTAAGTCCAGAATTTTTTCTACAGCTCCCTTTGTACCTCCAAGCAATGGTCCCCATAATGCACGGAGTGGGTGTCAGAGGAGGGAATGACATGAAACCTTGGAGCACTGGCACCGCAGGGATCCCGGAATGAATTAGACAGTCCTTGGAGAGGCTTACAGGCAATAGCACAGAAGTGATACTGTATCCTCCTTAGTGCATCACATTGGGAGGTACGTGATGTCACCTTGTCTTATCATTGGTGATATTAAATTAACTTTGATCACCTGATGAAGGTGCTGTCTGCCGGGTGTCTCCACCACAAAGTGGCTATTCCTCCCTTTGTAATTAATGTATTCCTTATAAGGATGAAACTTCACAAAGTCTTTGAGACTTTGCACATATCCTGTTTCTCAGCACATGGTAGTCCACTAATTTTAGTATTAGTATATGATTCTTGCCTACAGCCATTATTAATATGGTCGTGGCCAAATGGTGATTTCCTATTCCCCATCAGTCCTTGTGCATTTATTAATTAGAATTGGAGTGTAAGAATGAGCTGTCCCTTCTCTGCCATTTAATTATTTATTCACATGTTTATTTACATGAGTGTAAACTCTTGAATATTTAGTTTATGTTATAATCTACTCCTGTCATTATTCCACCAGGGCAGGCCCTTTCAAATGGTCAGGAACCTCACAGTGTCTTAACAATCTGTATGTGCTGATTACTTCCTCCAGAGTGTGTGACCTGCATGTCCCAGGCCACAGGCCTTGCACAGTGTGCTGAATGAGTGAATGAATCAATGAATGAATGATTTTAATCCTGTAAGTAGAGGCAATAATAAGATCCCTAGAGGCCCCAAGCTCCAAAAGGTTGATGGTGACTTTCTCCAAGCTTGATTAGTCAAAACCACATAAAACCAAAACCAAAAATAAAATGTATAAGGAAGGCCAAGCCAGATGAGAGCATTTTGCCTCTTGGCTACTTGGCTGTTTTTGTTTTTTAGAAATATCAAAACTGTTTAAAAAGAGCTATTGGTTGTCTCTGTTTGCTGGTGCCCCAAACACATGCTAGGCCTATTTGATCATCTTGCACCTATTTGAGGAGTTTGGGATGACTTCATGGAGGAAGGGACATTGGAGGTGGGTTCTAGAGGATTATGAGTAGCCCTTTAACAGACAGAGGAAAGGGGAAGAGTATTCCAGGCAGAGGAAGTAGCACATGCAAAGCCCATCAGAGTGAAAAATGGTGACATTTTGGCCAAATGGTCAATAGCTCATGGAGAGGAATGGCATGAAACTTGGGTGGGAAATGGGGTAGAAAATTGTAAAGGGTCTTGAGTAATTATATGAGGGGGTTTAGACTTGATCGTATAGGTAATGGGGAAGCCAAAGAATTTCTCAATTAAGCATTGAGGGCATTCATTCAGTCATTCGTTGAAGGAAAGTTTATTGACTATCTGCCACCTAGGTCCTAGGACTGCAGTCCTGGAAGAGGCTCAGGCCTGATCCACATGGAACCAGGAGGGAGGGAGGGTGTCAGCAGACATACCATATAACAGTAAGTGTTCCTACAAAAGCTGTGTGTTTTGGGAAGAGACTCTGATGAGAGGGGAGCTCTGGTGGGGAGGCAGGGAGGGAGTGACTCATCTCCTTCCTCCTTAATGCTCTGTTTTGCTTGGACACAACTCTAGGTCCACAGGTGCCAGAGGAAAGGAGAAAGAATCCCTCAGCTTCAGAAAGCCCTGCAGGCAATCTAGGGTAAGGACAGGACTTCATGTCCAGGCAACTCTTTCTGCAAAATGAGGAGAAAACTTTCCTCTAGGTTTGATGACTATGGTGTTGGGGCAAAGACTTCCAAACCCAATGTGACTTGTTGCCTAGAAACCCAGGAAGCACCCAATGAGAAGAGGTGTGGCATGCTAAAGGCAATGTTTATCTGCTGAATTTTGATTCCCACTCTTTATTTTGAAGCTGTAGCCCCAAACATGAATGATACAGGTCACTGATACTTGCCAAGGGGGCTTACTCTCTAGCTTACCATTGCAATGTACTTCCAACAGTTGGCACCTGCATCTCTTCACTGGAGGTGTCCTCGGCAGCCAGTGTGCACAAGCTCAGAGTGCCAGAGAATTAACACCCTCCCTCCCGTAGCCCTCAGCGAAGGACTGGCAGGAGCCTGGAGACAAATACTCCAGATCCTTCACCTCCAGGAGCAGTAACTCTGAAGGTCATGTTCCACACTGTCTTCCCGACTTGTCCAGGCAGATTAAGCCCCAGGTGCCCACAGTGGTCACTTGCTTGAGGTCACAGTCTTTATTGGCTGCCGGCCCTCCCGTCTCACCTCCCACCTCCTACAGGTGTTTCCCGGGATCCCCTCCCAGATAAACTGCCTTCTGTGGAATGCTGGGCTCAGGCTCTCCCTGGAGGATCCTACATGGAGCTAGCAGGCCACACATGAGGTTTAGAGGCAGAGTCTTGTCATTTGCATTTACGTCCTGGCTCACCTCCTCTGCGGTGGGAAGGAGCTGCTGTCAGGAAGGCACAGGCAGCAAGGGTAGGAGCACCCAACCTCTCTCCGCCTCCGCTTCCTAATGCCGCCTGCAACCCCTGAGATCTGTCATGAGCCCCTCCCTAACTCTGGAGATGGAGGAAGGTAGAGATCACATCACAGGACGAGCTCAGGCAGGGTCTGCTTAAAACAGGTGAGACTGACGGCAAAGGAATTCATGGCTCATCCTTTTTCAGTCATTTCCCTGTAAATAGCAAGGAGCACCTTCACTTTTTTCTTCTTTTTTTTTTTTTGCAGCCTAATCACTAAGAACTCCCCTCTGGTGGGTACTTTTTTTAGAGCATAATAGAAGGTGTGATATCTTGTGAGAGGCGCCAGAGTCACTTGGAGAATGGCAGCTCGGGGATTGAAGTTCCTGAGAATATTAAAGATTAACACCAAATACTTTGTTGCTATTTAACTCTCTGCCGATTCATGTTCCCGGAGCAGAAACAGAACATTTCTTTCCCTCCCTTCTGTTTATTCCTTCCCTTCTCTGTTCTGGGGATTCAGAAGCTGTAGATGTCATATGCCAACTCCTTAAGGGCTGAAATGGTTTTATATAATAACAGAGAGGGGGAGCCTACAAAATGAAGAAAGAATCTAATTCAGTGCTTGGGCTGAAATGGGAACTGGAAACGCGGGGGAGGGGGAGCCTTCTTAAAAATAGCTCACTCAGAGGGAAGAATGCAGCTTGTCTCGAGGCAGGCAGGCAGGCGCAACCCTTGGGTGAATTATAGGAACCCACTGTAGGCCTCCTGCGTTTGCTTTTGAAATGTTGATCATGGCTAAGAGGAGGCGGTTGAATGGAGGGCTGCTGGTGGCTGAGGCTGGGAGCCATCCTTGGCAATGGATGAGGCTGTCAGGCGTGTGTCCACACAGGCAGCACGCCACTGGGATCTGTACGCCCTGTGCCCGTCCCTGGAGATTTATGCAGCCCCCATCACTGAAACTCCAAACCTGCCTGGAGGGGCACACAAGTCTCTAAGGAGGATGGGGAAGGAGCCCAGGGGAGCCCAAGGAGAGGGGGGAGAGGTGCAGAGAGAATGAAGAGAGAGGTCTGACAGGAGATGATGAGCACCTTAGAGACCCAGTGGCTCAGAGAGAGAGAGAGAGAGAGAGAGAAGCCAAATGGGGACAGAAAGGAGAAGCAGAAAGAAGCCAGACACATACAGAAGCAGAAGGAAGGAGGGGGATCAGCCATGGAAGGAAAGGAAGCAATGGGTACCTTACTGGGTAATGAGAAGGATGGGGCAGCACAGCACCCTCCCCTAGGCTGCAGATGATCCATCCTTCCTATGCCCCAGTCCCTCTCCATGTTTACAGGAGGAGCCATGATTGATTTGTTTTGTGGTCATCTTTGCTTTGAAGGGACAACTACCAGGAAGAGCGTGCAAATTCTACAATAATTGCAAGCTTTCCCTGCAGTCTTCTAGCTTGGCAAGTGGTCACCGAGGCCTTAGCTTCTGTGCCTGGTGCATTAAGGGATCTCTGGGTCTGCCCTCTTTCCTCTCTGAAAGGTTGGCCTTTGGTTGATGACAAGTCCAAGTGCCTCATCTGTATCCCCTCAGACTCCCCCAAACTGGGAAGTGACCCCCAATTCCTCCTTCCCTACCTGAGATGCCTGAGAAGGTATGCATGCAGACAGACATAGTGACCTAGAGCCCTTGCCGTCGTATCTTCCAAATCACAGCCCATAAGGAGGAAGAGGTGAAAGAGGGCAAGAGCTCTGTCCTGAAATCATGGTACCAGACACGGCCCCATTGTGAGGGGCACCCTGCCCATATCCCCCGGTAGTCACCACTCCCGTGCCTGCCATCAGGCTCTGATCTAGGCATGTGTGTCTCTCTCTGCCTGAGGACTTTGGTCACAAGTGTTTGGCTTGTCTGGGGCACACCTAAACTGGTAGATAAATGCTACACTTTCTTTCGGAAAAACTCTGGGGCATGTTGTACCGTTTCCTAGAAAGCCCCAGGTGCCCCCAGAGGTGACCTGCTCAGGAACACACCCTGTCTTATCTTCCCCTCCTTCCCCATCTCACGTGGCCTGCTACTGTTCTGGAGCTTTCATTCTGGGCCTCCCAGGTAAACTATGTGCCTGCTTTTCAGTTCTAATCTCCCTGGAGGAACTTAGCCCAAGACAGGGGCTGTGTGGTTCTAGCAGCTTTGCCCCAGCCCCTGGGAGTGTTGGGAATGTAAAGGGCCGTGTCATCACAGTACAAAGCAGCGCATGATTCTTGCCTGGGTTTCCTGGAGACCACCCAGGGAACTTGCTGGAGCCCAAGTATGTCTCTACAAGGACTTCAGGCAGAAGCTGCCTTAATTAATAAACACAGAAAAACAAGAAAATCATGGAAAAACAATAAGCACAGTATCTTCTGAGCTTTGACAGACATACTTGGAGAATTAACCACCCAAACCAAATAGAATGTTCTTGAAGCAATCCAGGAACTTGGAGTGGCCTCTCTTGGGCTTCTCGAACTCTGGTTGCCAGTGGTCATCAGTGAGGTGGGTGTAGGCAGTAGGAATGTGGGCTGTGGTCACTGCTGCCCTGTCCTGAAGGAATGATCTTGGGGAGAACGATCCTCCTAAGAGAGGGGTTGAGGTGTCTGGGAAGAGTCTGAATCCTGGAAGAGACAGGCTGGAGTTGAGCCTCTGCTCCATCACGTTCCAGTTGTGTTACCCTTGGCAAAAGATTTAACCTCTCTGAGCCTTGGTTTCCCCACCTGCAAACCCGGGGCCCTGACACCTCACGGAAAACAACATAATGCATGTCCAGCTGCTGATATTAAGTATAGCTCCCATTTGCCTTCTCTTCGTCCACCTCCAAGGGAGCCACACATCCTTGGCCTGACAGAGGGCGGGTTGAGGGTAACAGGAAGCGTGTCCTGCGAGAGCCCCGGCCACACGGCCCGGCACTGAGACGGCTGGACACCACAGTCCCCACATGCAGCCAGTCTGCATCCGTGGGCGTGGGAAAGAGACGTAAACGCTGACGGGCATTAAACACGAGTTAGACATGCCATTCCGCGCCACCAACACATTTCAAAAGTGCACATCACAAGGCTCTTGTTGAAGCCCTGGCGGCCAGCCAGGGTCAGACCACAAAAGGAAGCTGTTTCCCCGCTGGCGCTGCCGGGTGGCCGGGCGTGGCCAGGGCCTCACGTCACTGCAGAGTGTGGGGGCTCTGCCGGGATTTCCTGCCCTGGCATCCGCTCTTTCTCCTGCGGGCCCTGCTGTGAACATCCCAGGTGACGATGCCCTGCCAGCAAGGGAAGTCAGCTTTCACCGGACCCCGTCCCCATGTCCCCAGAAAGGCCCAGTCGGTGACGTTTCCGCGGGGCCCCTCCACGTGGCCCTGCAGCCTTCTGGAGACCCGCCGCGCCTTTCCCCCCACGCAGAGTGCCACGGAAAAGCGTCCCTTATCCACAGCTGGGAGACGTCACATTCCATCGGCGGCGTCTAGGTGGAACAGCGGCCGCAGGCCCAGGGGTGGCCGGAGACGTGTGACGCGGCTGGCCAAAGTCAGGCCTCCCTCCTGGCAGACGATCCGCAAATATTTATCGAGGGTCTGCCCTGGACCAAGCTCTGTGGCCAGGTCTGCGGGGCACACAGAGGCGCCCTGTGTGACACAAGGAGCTTATGTTCAGACTGAGAAGCCAGGCCGGCACACGGGAAACCGGGGGTCCTGTTGATGCCGGAGCTAGAGTTTCCTGCTTGGATGTGTGGGACGGTGCAGACTGAATGCGCAGGCGCTGGTCTTACTCCGTCCGGGTGAGGTGCTGGGTCCTGCGATTTCCCCTTTGCAGAGGAGGGAGCTGAGGCTGGGCGATAGGTATGGCCAGGATCACATGGAGAGTTAAGCTTCTGTCCTATGGGGTCCCTGACCCTTAGGGTCCCCATAGAAAGGGTAGGACTGGAGTAGTGTGTAAAAGACGATGCCGGCAGACCCAGCTCTGTTCTTAGGCTTGCAGAAATGTTGGTCCTTGGGAGCAGGCTCCTTTAAATGTCACATAAACACCCTACATCCTACCCACCTGCCAGTGGTTCCTATTTGGATAAACACTGACACATAGTTTCCTATGCATAGAGGCACAATGTCTCAAATGATGGATCAGTAGGATGTATTTGTTCATTTTGCCCTGAGTCATTGAACCCTCATTGGCCAGACAGTGTGATTGACTTTTGCTGAGCGCCTATGACTGGCCTAACTCTTTGAGGCCCACCCTTGGCTGGACTCCGCCCATTCTCCATTCCGGCCCTGCATGAAACAATGTCTTTTGTTGACATTGGAAGGGGTCCAATAAACAGTGTGTCTCTTCTCACCTGAGCACTGAGCCACCGAGGCACACTGAGGAACCTCTGCATTGGCAATGGCTGATGGTGGAGAGCATGGCATGACTTAGGTGTGGGGCCACTGTGGATCTCAAAATAATGAATAGGACAGACTGACCTCCCAACATTTCCAGTTATCCCCATGTTGGGGCCTGACCTCGTATTAGGGAGTAAGGAGGAATGCGGGTTTCCTGAAGGCAATGAGAGCTCCAAGAGGAAAGGACTTCTAGTAGCTTCTTTCAACCAGTCAGATTTGGGGAGAGTGCAGGGTGGGGAGAGGTCAGGGTTATTAAGTGGGTAAAGTTCCTCCTGTCCAACAGTACAAACCATACCATAGCTACACAAACGGTGGGGTCCCTCTCTGTAAGGACACCCTTTCTAGCCCCATGTCACTCAACTCCAGCTGTCTTGGAGGTATATCATGAGTTCAGGGGTTGAAGGCCAACTTACTGGTAGCTGCCGGGGATTGTTCTTTGGACAGGGATAAGAGGGTGGAGAGAGGGACCTTGAGAGTCTGTTACAACATTTTCCTGCACTGAGAGGCTTAGTAATATGGTGATTAAGGGCATGGCTTCTTGGAGTCAGCCCTGGCTCTCTTCCTAATTTCCTTATCTGTAAAATAGAGATAATATTTATACTCATTGTTTTTATGGATTAAATAAAATTACGACACAGGGTTTAGCACCATCTCTGGCACATACTAACTGTTTAATGGATATTTACTTTTATTATAGCAAATGGGATCCCTTACACAGACATGGTAATGCTTTTGTAGAACACTGTCAGCTCCATTTTCTTATTTGTCCAATGATGACTTGGTACACATCTAGCCTTCCCTGGTCAAGGGGCTTGGGCAAGGTGCTGGGCACACAGTAGCTGTTGTGCAGATTAATTCCTCCAGTGAATTCCCTCTCGACTTGGAGCTGAGCTCCTTGTGCTAAGGGAATGAGTATTTGGATTAGGGGAAGCAGAAGGAGGTGATTGTGGAGTTGAGTCTCAGTCATGGGGGTGGGGAGGACCTGGGGCCCTGGAAGAAGGGAAAGGTGGTCCTAGCCAGTCAGAGATGAACATGGAAAGGAAGGTGGGGGTAGCCAAAGATAAGCTTCTCCTGCGTTTCTACTTTTTTCCACGCAGAGGGAATTCCTAGGATCCAGGGGGTTCATGGACAGCCCCACCCTGGTCATTGCATTGGATGGCTCATGAGAATCCCCTCTTCTTTTTCTTTCTCAATCTCTCTCTCTGCCTCACTCTCCCACACTTCCTCCCTCCCTCCTACTTTCCAGCCTTCCTTCTCTCTCTCTGCCTCTCAAACTCCCAAATCTCCTGCCCTCTCTAATTATATTAGGCTTCAGCCTTGGATCTGGCACCTGCATTTTTCACGCAATGAGAGCAGGCCCTGACTATGTTGTGATGTTCTTTTCGACAAAACTGCCTTTTAGGTAAATACTTTTTGGGCCAATCTCGCTGAATTAACTATCTGGGTCATTTGAATTTCTTCTCTGGGAAATAATTATGGCCTTTGGGAAATGTAAAATATACTGCAGTCCTGTGAGTGGAAAGAAAATACCAGCCTCCCTCTTCCCGTGCCACCTGCTTCCATTTCGCTGTGACCCAGGGAACCAAATTAGCAGTGACTCCCATCTCTGGGGTCCAGTGTTGCTTTGGATCTCTCTGGGGAAGTCCCTTAGGCATTCATTCACGTGAGGGAGATTATATTCATGTTACTTTTCCTTGTGTGAGAGCAATACTTCTTCCCAGGCAGCGAAAATTTTTTGAAAAAAAAAAAAAAAACATTCTGTAGATTCCCTCTCCAATTCTGGAGAGTGAAATAGAGAAGTAAGTGGTGTTACCATGCTCCAGCCTCGGGAGGACCAAGGCTTGCTTCATAGCGCCAGGCAAGAACAGAAGCTCTTAGACCTGAGCTGGGGAGTGGGTTGCCAGTGGGGGTAGCTGAGTAGCTTTGACTACGGTGATGGGATGCTGTCATGGAAGAAGTTGCCAGTCCCTTCTCTGGCTGGGACATGTAGGAAGCCCCCTTCAACTTGAGAAGGGTTCCTCTTCATCATGAAAATGTAAGATAAGGAGGTCTCCTCTGTCCTAGGGGAACGAGGCTGGCTCTTCCCTTCACTCCTTGGGAGGCAGAGCTGGAAGGAAGGAAGTTGGTGGGAAAGTTTACAAGGGGCGTTCTGTTCATTTGCCACCAGAACATACCACAGACTGGGTAACTTGAACAACAGACATTTATTTCCTCCACAGTTCTAGAGGCCAAAAGTCTGAGATCAAGGTGTTGGCAGGGTCGCCGTCCCCTGAGGCCCCTCTCCTTGGCTTGTAGGTGGCCGCCTTCCCCTGTGTCCTCACGTGGTCTTTCCTCTGTGCCAGTCTGTGTTCTAATCTTCCCAGAAAGACACCAGTCCTACTGGGGCACGGCCCACTCAATGACTTCATTTTATCCTAGAGACCCCATGTCCAAATAAGGTCACACTCTGAGGTCCTGGGGATTAGGATTTCAGCAAGTGAATTTTGAGGAGGACGCAGTTCAGCCCCTAACAGGCTTCCTGGGAGGCCGGGTAAGAAGGTGGACACTGAGCGAGTCAGGAACAGAGGGGAAATGACTGATGTACCCTAAGATGGCTGATGTTCAGAGCCATTAGCACCTCCCTGGTCATCCTGAATGAGGCACCCTGGCCAGAGGACATCAAGAGACCCAATGGTGAGGTCACCAAGGAGGAAGGGAGGTCTGGGCTGGTGACCCAGGCTCACCAGCAGGATCTAGAGTCGGCGTGTGTGGGTTTGGGGAGAAGGGAGAGGGGAGGGTCCCCATGGGGAGGAGAACTGGGGCTGGATGATCCTCTGACTGTACCTATGGAACCGGCTGAGCACACAAATGGAAATCTAAAGAACTTCAGCCCCGGAAGCCAAGTGAGGGCAGCACAAGCTGTGTGGAGGCTTGCACAAGCAAGGTCACTGTGCAAAGTTGTGCGAGCAGCACACTGCCTGTTCGCGTCTCATGCCTTGGGGCTGTGGATGGGAACAGCACCGCTGGAGTGCGGCTGCAGCCTGCAAGGCTGGACACCGTGGCTCTGACTTCAGCGCAGGAGCATCCATCCATCCGAAGGACCAGTTTTCAATGGTGACCTCGTGTGGCAGCAACAGAAGCCATAGCAGGGGTAGGACTGAGCAGAGTCTTGTTCTTTCTCCACCAGGCAGTTAAAAGCAGGACTGGCCTCTTCAGTCTGAGCAAGGCCCAGGAAGGTTGGGAGAGGAAGATAAAGGAGGTCCGAAGAAGGAATCTTCTAGATAAGGTGGGAAGTGGGGAGTTGAACGATTGAACACAAGAAATATAACTGGTTTGCACCAGCTAGCTAGAGAGCTGGTTGAGTGCTCACACCAGTCAGATTCAGATCCCTTTGGGGAGAGTGGATACGTTTTTTGAGCAAGGCTTTAAAAATCTGCACTTTGGGATTTTGGTTCACATTTTGATTCACTGTACATCTGCACACACACATTTTATCAGTCTGTACTCAGTAGGGCAAAGACTTCTGAGCCAGGCACTCTGGTGGGCATGGGAAGAGAGGAATTGGCCTCCAGTAATTTATTAACGGAGGAGAAGAGACCCACAGGTCACTCAGTCAGCTGGGTCCCAGACACCAGTTGGCTGCCTTCATTGAGGAAATGCTCTGTCTTGGGGGTTTCTTGGAAGCAAGCCCTGAATCGAGGATCCGTGGGAAACTGATTTCTTAGGAGGTGCTTTCAAAGGAAATGATGAAGGGATGGGGGAGCGGGGCAGGGTAGAGCTCAAGGCTATGAGCTCAGGCAGAGTCTCAGCCTCCACGGGGGCCCACCAGATGCTCTGGAGCATGTCCCATCTTAGAGGCTGTCCTGACTCGAGGCAACCGAGCTAGGCTTTCATAGCCCTCAGTCCATCAGTTGTTGGCTAAGGGCCACCTGGGAGGTCAGAAACTTCTAGACACTGCCAGCTCTTTGCTCATGTGAGCAGAGTGCTGTAGGAGCCCTTAGACAATCCTCCCGAGGGAGAGGCTAGGGTGGCTATTAGCAGCAGAAGGACACAGCCCTGGGGCAGAGGTGCACAGAAAGGGCAAAAGGAATACCTCTGGGGGCTGGCATTCTCTACCGAGCTGCTCGCTGCCTTGTCTTGGCTCCTTCCTCCAGGAACTGTTTGAAGACCTGATTCTGTGAACGAGTGTGAAACTTGGGCCAGCACCACCACAGAGGCTGAAGGCAACTCCTTAACTCACCAGCTTTGTGACCTTGAGTGAATGGCTCTGACCTTCACGCTCCTCATTGGCATGATGGGAATGGTAATTCTTTTCTCATAGGGTGGTTGTAGAGATAAAAGGGGCAGTGCCCGCTCAGCGCCTAGCTCCCTGCTTGGCTCGCAGCAGGAATTTGTGAAATGCAACTCCCTTCCTTGACTACTTTTCCTCCCCCTTCTTGGGGAAGAACGTTACCCCTGAGCACAGGGCTGCCGAAAAAAGTCCCTGCCACCTGCTCATTTTGTTTATGTACCGTCCAGCGAAAGGTAACAATTTAGATGGCAAATTGCACTGCCAGAATTGGGGAGTTGGTGTATTAATTCCTGACTATTTACTGTGACAGGTTTAAAGCCCAGTATTTCAGGGAGTGCTAGGGCTTCCACTCTGCAGCATACAGAATTGCATGGATGCACCATGCTGCTTCCTGGCGGTACCAAGCATCTCCTCTGTGTGGCGGGTGGGGACAGGGTCCTGGGAGAACCCAAAGGGCTGACTTCATCCTGTCTCCTCTCCCAGCAGCCCCGGCGAGCCACCAGCTCCATCCTTATGGGTGTTGGGGGAAGAGTTTTCTCAGAAGAGCACAGACAAACCCCTCCTCAATGCTGCGGAGCTCTGTAGCAGTGGGCCTGGGAGTGCATGTGCCATCTCGGTGGCTCTGTTGGTGCCCATCTCAGTCGGGCCACAAAGGCATGCAGCCCAGGGGTGACCTGGGAGGCGGCATTGATAAACACATGTCTGTGTTAGGTGGCGCTGTCTCCAATCTGCAGACCCGCATACTGAGGCTTGAGCAAACTCTCACAGCCAGCAAGAGGTCAGCTCCAGCATGGAGCTGACATCTTTCTGGGAGACACCTGGCCACACTGCCTCTCCTTTCTCCTGGCACTGCTGCTCTCAGGCCTGTCTGGGAGGGTCCTTCCCACATCCCAGGAGGCTTTTCCAAGAGACTGAAGATCTTCACCTGTGCTTCATGCTCACACCTTCCCAGTGCTTCCCTTTCCTAGCCTCTGTTGCTGTCCCCGCAGAGAAAAAAATGATCACAGAGTGATTTGATCAGACCTTGTATTCCTTGGGCACAATCTTGGAGACACCCTCTACCCTGAGCAGCAGAGTAAAGCGTTTCTTCCCAACAGATTACTTTTAATGAATGGGAGAACATTCCCAACCCCCCCACCGGAATTTCTCATTTAAAATAGTTTAAAATAGTTTAACCCACACCTTGGGGTTGTGTGTAGCGGAGTGCCTGGCACCTAGTAAATCCTCAGTTGCTGTTCATGATTATTATTACTGCCGGCCTCTTTTGGTAGGGTGCTCTTTGTGCCTTCAGTGAATAGGAAGATATACTTCATTCTAAATCTGAATTGATTTCTGGAAAGGTAATACGAAACAGAGGTCCTCTGTGACAGCTGAGTGTGAAGAGGAATTGCTTAGCCAGCACGATCCAAAAGAATTTTCTGTGATTATGGAAAATTTCTGTAATACACACTGTTCAATGGAGTAGCCAGTGGCCACATGGAGTTATTGAGCACCTGAAGTGTGGTGAGTGCAAACGAGAACTTGAATATTTTGTTGTTGCTGAATTTTTCATTTTAACTAATTTAAAATTAGGGGGCCACACGTGGCAAGTGGCCACTGACTTGAACAGTACATGTTTAGCCCTAATGTAGTGACTGATGGCTGCTATAAAAACTTTAACCATAGCTCCCACAAATGCTCTAAAACAATTTATTGCTAAAGTATACATCCTAATGAAGCTAATAATCATGATAGTGGGTAATAAAGGATTTGTTGATCATTCTTTGGAGGTGACGTACCTAAGACACTAATGCTAATAAGTGATTCCTGACTTGCAGGTTGATGAAGGAGTCCTGCAGGGAGGACCGCGATGGTCACATCTGCTTAAGTTAAGCCGATGATCTTCTCAGCCTCTCATTGAAATGGGAGTGAACACATTTGGGTCCTTTTGAATCCAAATACTGCAGGCAATGTTTGCAGATGTTTCTTATAAACGCATTCCAAACTGTGCTTTAAAAAAAATATTCTTCTCTTTTAGCTCAGGAACCTCATTTCTAGGAATTTATCCTGAAAAAAGTAACCCCCCAATAAAGAAATAATATTGTAAGCACAAAGATGTTAATTACAGTGGCACTTACATTAGTAGGCCCTTGGAAACAAGTTTCATGTTCATTAAGAGAAGAGCTAAAGGAACTACACAATAAAATATTGGAAACAATTCAAATGGTTGAGAAGAAAATGGCTAAGAAATTGCATGTTATCAGTGTGATGGAATATTCTGTACCCATTAAAATCATATCTACAGTGTAATACTGAGTTTTTTTAAAAGCAGAATTGTTATGTACAGAAAATTCTCAAGTTTTAAATGCATAGAGAAAGATTGAAAGAAATAAATGGAAAGTGTTCTATTAGAATTCTGTTTCTGGGAAGGTGGAGTGGACATAGTTCTATTTCATCTACCTCTAAGTACAACTAAAAACTCTAGATATTATATGTGAAACAAATACAAGGACTCTCAAAGGTGGAGAAAAGCAGCTAGGAACTTCAGGACCAAAGGAACGACATGCTGGTAAGTTTTCTGGGTTTTCTTTTTGCCTTATAGACACCAAACTTGGATCTGAAGAAGCCAGCAGCCCCCAAATACCAATAGGTACAGATTCAAAAAGTTCTGACAAAAGCCTATTCTTTCGGGCCAAAGACCAGGAAAGAGGCAGACTAACAAGACAGAAAACTTTTAGGCAATGACTGCTCTACTCCAGCCAAACATCACAGAAAAAAGTGTGGCTCAACTCTACCCATGCCAGTAAAGGACAACTGGGATCCTAGACGTCTACCCTGCCAAGGCTGTAGCAAGGCATCCCAACACCCCCACAGGGATGCTGTCAGAGAAGGCCATTTAAGGAACCAGGACTTTCATGCCCCCAGGTCAGTGATGAGGTCCCCTCTCCCCTAAGCCAACTGTAACAGAAGGCTTAAAGAAGAATCTGACTTATAAAATGAGTATGCCCCAGCGTCAATAGAAAATCACTTGTAATATCAAGAGCCAGGAAAATCTCAACCAAATGAAAAAAGATAATCAAGAGATACCAACACAGTCAACCAATAGGATCTCATAGACATTTGTGGAACACTTCACCCAAACACCAGAATACACATTCTTTTCAAGTGTCTGTGGAACACATCTCAAGATAGACTCTATTCTGGACCAGTAAAAGAAACCTCAACAAACTGAAAATAATTAAAGTCGTACATAGTGTATTCTCTAATCACAATGAAATCAAATTAGAAATCAATAACAGAAAGATAACTGAAAAATCTCCAAATAGTTGAAAATTTAAAAATACACTTTTAAATAATCCATGGGTTAAAGAGGAAGTATCAGGGGAAATAAAATCATACATTAGACTGAATGAAAATGAAAATGCAACATTTCAAAACTGTGGGACACAGCTACTGCCTTGCTAACAGGAAATTTGTAGCATTAAATATATACACTAGAAAAGTGGAAAAGTCTCAAGGCAGTAATATAGCTCCCACTATAAGGATCTTGAAAAGGAAGAGCAAAATAAACCCAAAGCCAACAGCAGGAAAGAAATAATAAAGATAAGAGCAGAAATCAATGAAATTGAAAATAGAAACAATAGAGAAAATCAATGAAACAAAGAGATGGTCCTTTGAAAAAAATCAATAAAATTGATAGACCTCTAGCAAGACTGACAAAAGGAAAAAGAGAAGAGACACCAATTACCAATATCAGGGATGAAATGGGAGCTATCTACAGACCCTAAAGGCATCAAAAAGATAATAAGGTAACACGGTAAGCAACTCTCCACACATAAATTTGACAACTTGGAGGAAATGGATCACCTTGTTGAAAACACAAACAATCACACCTCGCTCAACATGAAATAGATAATTTTGAACAACCTTTAACTATTAAGGAAATTGAATTTCTAATTTTTAAAACTCCCCAAAATGAAATCTCCAGGCCCAGATGGTTTCACTGGAGAATTCTACCAAGCATTTAAATCAATTCTACACAAATTTCTTCCAGAAAATAGAAAAGGAGGGAACAGTTCCCAATTCATTCTATGAAGCTAGTAGTATCCTGACACCAAATGAAAACATTACAAAAAAGAAAATTATAGGCCAATATATCTCATGGATGCAGATGCAAAAATCTGTAACAAAATATTAGCTAATGGAATTTAGCAGTATATAAATTAGATACCAAGACGGAGTGAAGTTTACTCCAAGGATGCAATGATGATTCAATATTCAAAAATCAGTCTGTGTAATCCATCACATTAATAGGCTAAAGAAAAACTTACATGATCATATCAACTAATGCAGAAAACAACTTGACAAATCTCAACAACTCATTTATGATTAAAAAAAAAACTGAGAAAACTAGGAATAGAGGGAATCTTCTCAATTTGATAAAGAGCATCTACAAAACCCCTACAACTAACCTTATACTTATTGGTGAAAGACTGAATGCTTTATCCCTAAGATCAGAAACAAGATAAAGATGTTTTACCACTCTCAAACAACATTGTGTTGTAATTCTAGCCAGCATAAGAAATCAAGTAAAGGAAATAAAAGGCATACATATTGAGGAGGAAGAAATAAAGCTGTTCCTATGTGCAGATGACATGATTGTCTATGTAGAAAATCCCAAGGAATCTACCAAAAAAAAAGAAAGAAAAAAAGAAAATCTCTTAAAATTAACCAGTGAATTAAGTAGTAGGATACAAGATGAGCATATGGAAAAACAGCTGTATTTTTATATATAAGCAATAACCATGTGACTCTTGAAATTAAAAATACAATCTCATTTATGATCGCTCAGTAAAAAAAATGAAATACTTAAGTGTACATCTAACAAAATATGTACAGGACTTGTATGCTGAAAACTATAAAACACTAATGAAATAAATCAAGGAGAACCTAAATGTAAGTGAAGAGACATACCAGGTTCATGGACTGGAGGATTGAGCACAATAAATACATTAATTCTCTACAAATTTATCTATGGCTTTAACATATTTCCAATCAAAATCCCAGGATAATTTTAGTTTTTTAGATATAGAAGATTAGTCTAAAATTTTTATGGAAATGCAAATAAGTTAGAATAGCTAAAACAATTTTCAAAAAGAAGACTAAAGTGTTAGGAATAAGTCTACCCAATTTCAAGATTTATTAAGTAACTATAATAATCAAGCCTGCCTGGGAATGGTGGAGGCATAGACATAAAGATCAATGGAACAGAATGAAGAATCCAGAAATAGACCCACACAAACATGCCCAACTGATTTTACAGAGGTGCAAAAATGATCCCATGGAGGATAGATAGGCTTTACAACAAATTGAGTTGGAACAACTGGACGGCTATAAGCAACAAAACAAAACAAAACAAAACTTAACGTAAGTCTCACACCTTATACAAAAATTAACTTAAAAATGGATCACAAACTTAAATATAAAATGTAAAACTGTAAAACTTATAAAACTAGAAAAAACAAAGGAAAACTAGTTGGAGTTAGATTTCCGATCCTAGTAATTTAAAGGTGTTGACTAATATACTAGGTAATACCATTCTTGGACAAAAACAAGGCGTGGTTTTATGGTGATGATACTGCTTCTCTTCGATGCCTTGTAAATGGTCTCAGAAGGTCACCACAGGAGGTTTCTCAAAACATCTCCAGCAATGGCATCGGCTGGGCATAAGATGGGTGTGGTTTTCCAGAGTGGTGCTTTGGGGGAACAGAGTTCATTTGGGTGTAGAAGTTCTATACCTTGAAAATAAGAGAGCCTTTCTCCTTTATGATCCAATTTGTATAATTTCATATTTGGAGTGATATTTGTCTTGCAATCCTGAGGGTCTCAGGGACTGTACCCCTTAAAAAACCAGGAGGGAAGGAGCATCTCTGAGGTGCTGTCCTTCTTCCTGAGGATGAGAGGACCCCCCCCCCCAGGAAAGCTCTCCGGAGAACTCAAACACCTCATGGCTGGTCTGGGCTCAGGGGACTCATGTGGGCACAGGAAGGAATGTCACTCTCTGTACCATGCAGGAGCTGACTTTCCCCTCTGTTGGCTGATACCACTTGAAACCTTTTTCTTTTTTTTTGGCAGAGACCCCTTGTCAAGCCTCTGCAGGCCCAGGAGGTTTCCAGGCCAATTCTGTCCTCAGGCTAGAGGGAATTAAGCAGCTCCTGCCCTGACCCAGCCCCTATTCTGGTCGCTCTTTCACTCTTGCAGCTAGGGGACCCTGCCTATGCCTCAGCCTTACAGAGGGGCTCAGCATCGCCCTTGCTCTTGCCTGCGCCTTTCCCTATCCCAGATAAAGCTATCTGTTCTCAGGAGCTGGTTCAGAGCCCAGGACTCAGTTCCTGACTCCAAGCTCACTTAGCAGGGCCCCAGCCACCTATTGGGCTATCTTGCTTTCCTCATGCCCTGGCTGTCTCCCTATTTATTGCCTTACCCAGTAGTTTCTCATTGCCCCTGGCTGACACCTCCTGCCAGGCACCCCACTTTCCCCAGTCATAGTTCAGTTAGTCAGATGGCTCTGGAATGCTCCCAGAAGCTCCATGCCTGGCTGGGTTATGGGGTACAACAGAGAGCTAACTCCCTTCCTACACCAAGGTTCTAGATTACAGCCAGGTTTTATTCCAGGGAATTCGTTGGAGGAGCAATTGACCCTCTAGAAATTAGAACAGAGTCCGTCATAGAAGTGGACATGGCTGTGGGTAATGGTCGCGAAGTCTCCCTGGGCTCTGTGTTCCACTCCAGGAACCAGACCAGATCTTGGAGGGTCTATTCAAACCCAGGTGTCTGCAGGTAGTCCAGGTGATTACATGAACTCTGGGAAGATAAGATAGTCTGGGGTCAGTATCAGTGCATTGGAGGACCATGGTCAAAGACCCACAGCCCCGGGAGTGCTCTGATAATGCCCTAGGTCAAGCCCACCTGTGGACTGGCATGCAGCCGGTTCCCCAGGTGAGTAATGTACTGCTGCCAGACCAGGTAAGGGGGAGAGCTCCATATCGGCCCAAATGTTTTCTCTCTTCCAAGTGGCACTTGTTCAGGAAGCAAGGCGCACCTTGAGCTGTGCCTGAGTCTGAGTAGTAGCGCTGGAGTTTCCTGTGCCCGATAGTGTAGACCCAAGCTCAGTCTTCCCACAGGAGGGAACCCCAGCCCTCATTCTCAGGCAATCCTACCACATTCCCTAGGAGCTAAGGAGGCAGGACTTCTGAGGAATGCTAGCGGAGGGGTTCTTGGCTGATTGCCAGGGATGAATTCACTTGAGAGTGTCAAATCTTCGGGGGTAGATTGGAAAAGCCAATTCCTATCTCTATTTTTGAGGCTTCTGTGTCAAACCCTGTTAAAATAGGGAGAGGATTCTTCAGCCAGAAGGCTGGGTAATCTTGTCTCTACCTTAAGATCAATCCACAAGAGGAGCCTTTTAGAAATCTGAATAGCCAGAGACATTTTTGGGAGCAAGTGCTCAGAAAGCAGTGTGTTTGATGACACAGTGACAGATGACTCAGTAAGGTGACCTGCATCATGGAAACTCTGGTACTGTGCACACTGTCCTTTATCATGTGGCCAGGGAGCTTGAACAAACTGGCCTAGTAAATGATCCTGGCAGCAGGCAGGGAGGAGGAGCAGGGGAGAGGTGCTCTGCGAACCACGGAGGGAGGGGCAGCGGAAGGGTGGCAGTGACCCAGGCCAGGACGGGGGCATGGCAACAGGAGACAACCAGCTAGTTCATAGCTTCCAATTCTCCCAGTCTCTTGAATGAGAAACTGGTCTTTACGTTCAAAAGAGTTTTCCTGTGCACAATTTAGGGAAATTCTGACCGTCCCAGTCTTGTTGGGGAGGCATTGCAGGTGCAAACCCAGTCGTGTAGGCAGGGACACAAGACGCCAGAGCCCAGGGATAGTCTGGCTTCAACCAACAGTCACAGAGTGTGCACTGCACCCCAGCACCATCACGGAGGTGAATTTCCCTGGTTACTTAGCACACAACATTCCAGGCCCTTCCAGCAAACATCTGTTGCTATCTAGATTTCCAAAAGACTTCTCTTATTGATAGAGGCACAGGATCACCTCGCCTACTGACTTAATCCTGTCCATTTGTTAGCGGGGTTTGACTCAAGAGCCTCAGGGAAGCAGATAGGAGTGGGTGGGGGAGAAAAGGTGAGAGGGGTGTGGTTGTCTTCTGGGAGAGAGGGGGACCGGTACCACGACCAACAATTATAACATCACGAGGTGAGTGTTTAAATCAAGCTGAACCCTGTGTGTTTGGCACCCAAAGGTAAGGATGACTAACTGGGGAGCAGAGGGCAGAGGGAGGGTAAGAAGAGGTGAGTTGTGGAGTTGCAGCAGCTTGGCTGGTCCTATAAAATAAGTAATAGGGTTAGGGAAAGGAAAGGTGGGCTTTCTGGAGAGGGCGCAGAAGGGCACAGGTGCAGAGATCAGCGAGCCATGGTGTACTGTGGGAGAATGGAGCACTGTGGCCCTGGGCTGGGTGAGGGGGTGTTGTGGTAATCCTTGGAGCCGATGCTGCACAGGGGGGCGGTGGGGGGATCACAAAGGGTCTTGTATGCCAAGTGAAGGAGTCCAAGCTCTATCCTGTAGGTGACTGGGAAAAGGCAGTGGGAAAAAGCAGAGGGCTTTGAAGAGGAAGTTTTGTGATTAGCTTTGCTCTTTAGGACTAGAACTGGGTATTCTTCCTTCCTTACCAGCCCGGGGGTATAAATGAAGTTACAGTGATAGGGAGATCATGTTTTGCTCCCATAATTTCATATTCTCCTCCCACCTGCTGAACTGAAGGACCCTATCCCAACTGTGAGATCCCAGGGAGGGAGGGCTTGAGGGGGAGGTCCTGCTGGGCCTAATTCTGGGGTCTGTTGCTGCCAGGCCACTGCCCAGCTCCCAGCCTTGGGTTGAAGTTGGCGTCCCTGTCTCCTTCTGGTTCTCTTGCCCCCATCCAGACCATCCGTGCTCACCTCTCCTGCAGGTGGGGATGTTACTTCTTCTCTGTACTCTGTCCTGTCACAGCATCCCACGGCAGGTTACTTAGGCCCGGAAGTATCACAGGACTTTTGTCAACCTTCTTCCATTTTTATTAAGACTTTATTACTTATATATATAAATCTAAATAAAATATTTATATACATAAATAAATAAAGTATTATATATGTATAATTAAAATGAAGATCAAGGTTTACAATCAATCTTCTTTTTTATGTTGAGATCTTGAGACCCACCACTTTCTTCCCAGAGCACGGGGCTGGATTTGAGGCTCACTTTTTTTTTTTTTTAGTGTTATTTATTTTATTTTTTTTAGATTTTTTTTTAAATTTATCTAACAGAGATAGAGAGAGAGCACAAGTAGGCAGAGCGGCAGACAGAGGGAGAGGGAGAAGCAGGCTCTCCGCCGAGCAGGGAGCCCGATGCGGGGCTCGATACCAGTACCCTGGGATCATGACCTGAGCCGAAGGCAGCCGCCCAACCGACTGAGCCACCCAGGCGCCCCTGAGGCTCACTTTTAAAGAAACCTTTTGCTGGATGCTTTTCAGCATCCCCGGAAATATTTTAGAAGGCGAATTGAATTTTGGAAGCTTCTCTGTTGTGATTCTCTTCTTTAGGGCAGAAGTTTCGTAGAGGAAAGCAGGGAACGCGGTGGAGGTGGGCAGGGCCTGGAATCAAACCAAAGGAGCTCAGAGCCCGATTCTGTCACTTACTGTGTGATTTTGGACACATTACTTAGCTTTGCTCTGTCTCAGTTTTGTCATCTACGAAATGGGGATAATAACAGTATCTACGACATAAAATAGTTGTGATGCTTAAGTGAATGAAGCATAGAGCTGTACCTTTATACTTCTGATGTGCAGCCGCTTTCTGCTTCGGGTGACAAGGATGGGAGGGGCAGGGGGGATGTGACTAGTGAAGTTATAGTAGCACTTTCAGATGGCCGAGTTGCAGGACACTGCTTTGCCTTTCAAATGGGCACAGTCGGAGGAGGCTGGAGACTCTTTTTCTCTGGAGAAGATTCAGGCTAAGGCTGCCAACCGTTTTTATGGGGGATTTAAAATGTAGCTTTGCCCGGAGTCAGGGGAATAGATAATCTGCCTCAGACACGTATTGTCTCTGTGAGATTCTATGGCTCCCATCATGAGGCATGGAGGAGCGTGGAAAAGTGAGCTGTTAAAAAAGACAAGTTGCAAAAGGAAAAAAAATTATGCCCCTTTGACTCTTGCACTCAGGTGGTTCTGAGAGCAAGGTACTGGCGGCTCAGAGACTAATTGAATAATTGCAGGAAGCCCCTAGCTCCCCTCGGGCAGAAGAGGCTCCAGGGGCAGAAGTTTCCTGAGCTGCTAAGGAAGGCTGGGTCGTCCCACCCTGCTGCTCACTGCTGAGCCTGGAAGGCGGGAAGTGTCCGCATGAAGTTCATTGTCTCAAGTGGCTTTCCTTGTTGATAGGCAGGAAATGCAGTATGACTGCTATAAGCCCAAGAGGCCGCCCAAACCCAGTGTCACAGCAGTTTTCTGCCCCAGACCCACTAGGTGGGACTGATGGAGTGCTCACTGTGGCCAGGCTGGATGGCACTCTGTGCAGAGGGCTTGTGTCCCCATGTCCTTTGGCGATTCCCAGTGCTGGTGGTTTTCATGGGGCTGATCAGCCACCAAGAGAAGGGATGTCTTTTCTCCACACGTCAACTCTCCATTTTTTGTGTAAAACATAATTGTCTGTTTCAAAAGCTTATTAATATTAAAACTTTAGTGATTAAATAAAGTCGATTTTAGAAAAGAAAAAAAATTCCCCTTTCCACCAGCGTCATCATTTTTGCACATTTTCTTCAGGCTCAGCCACATTGCAAATATAGTTTTAAAGATTTGCAACCATGTGTAGTCTGGTCTTCACTCAACATTATGTCATAAGCATCATTAGTGTTGCTATATGATTTCATAATTATTCTTTAGAGCTTTATGACAAATATTCCACTGAGTTACTAGACCATCATTTATTTAGTCATTTCCTATTAATGAACATTTAGATCATTTTTTACTTTGGCTATGATGGTGACTGCTGTGAGAACATCTTTGTATTAATAGTTGGTTTCTTCTATTAAATTCTTCCTCTGGGTAAAATACAGGTAATGGGCTTACTGGGCTGAAAGGTATGAACATTTTTTTCTTCTCCTTAATACATATTATTTTCCAAAAGGGTTGAACCAATTTGCAAGGTTACCAGCTATGTATGATGCTACCATTTCCTGTTCAACTTTACTCACATTGCCTGTTACCATTAAAATTTGCATTATTAAATATTTATAGCTAAGACATAGTACCCCACATCTGCTTCAATTGCATTTCTTGAATTATTACCGTCTTCCCTTTATCTGACCCTTTGGTCCAGGAAGACTTACCAATCCGCCCTACCCTGCTGGCCTTAACTTCCTAAGATATCCCTACAGCCCCCATGTTAATCCTGAATCTGTTTTCAATGATTCTTAAACTCGGGGAGGATCTCCCTGCCTGCTCCTGGCTCCTGCCAGATTTGATTCTCTTCCAGACTCTTCTAGCAGGCACGTTCTTTGTCTAGCCAACTCCTCCAGTTGTTTCAATTAAGGAATTACTGTTCCATGCTCTCTGGACAGCATCCCTCCCTCTCCCGATGGTAGGCACAGATTTAGACAATTAGTACAAGTGGGGAAGAGCATTTCCCTGTACATTTGATGACAATGTGTTTTCTCTTGTGGGAGTTGTCCATGTCCTCTGCCATATCCTTCCTTCATTTATTAATTCATTGAGAAAAATATTGCTGAGTGCCTAAGATGTTCTGGATGGTAGAGCTATGACAGAGAAGGTATAGCCTCTGCCCTCATCCAGCTCAAATTTTACTGGGGCACACACACACTATTAATAAGCAAGTGAGTGAATGAGTAATATATCATGCTACAGGGACAAAAAACCAAATAGGGTAAAGAGACAGAGAAGGCTGGGGAAATGTGGGCAATGGTGTCCTGCTGCTACCTTGCACCAGCTCTTGAATATTATGTGCATCCCTCCCAGCCCCTCTTCAGTGACCTCATGTTTGTAGCTGGAAATTGGTCGTGGTGGAAGTATTTACATCACATACATAAAGTGCTACAATTCAGGGGCAGATGGTGTTAAACTTCTATCAGCACACAACTGGGTATGGGTGGCCACTTTGTGTGGGCAAGTCAGGGAAGATCTCACTGAGAAGGTGGCATTTGACAAGGAGGGGATGAGGGAGGGAACCATATGGGTTTTTTGGGGAAGAGCATTCCAGGCAGAGGGAACAGCCAATGCAAGGTCCTGAGGCAAGGTGTGGTTGCATGTTTTAGAAACAGCAATGAGGCCAGTGCAGCTGGAGCATATTTGGAGGAAGTGGGGAGCAGAAGAAGGGTGGTAAGTGATGGGAAACAAAGGGGATACTGGTTGGAGACAGGATCAGAGGTAGGCCTTCTAGGTTATTGTAAGTATTTTGGGTTTTACTCCTGATTTGAGATGGAAGTCATTGGAGAAATGACAAGTTCTGATTTATGTTTTAGAGAATTACTCTGGCTGCTGTGTTGAATATAGAACTGTAGGAGGGCAGAATTCCGACCATTAGCAGGCTATTGAAATAACCCAGGAGAGAGTTGATGGTTGTTTTGATTGGTACTGGAGGTGAAGAAATGGTTAGTTTCTGAACACACAGTTGAGGAAGAACCCACAGTATTTGCTGATGGATCACATTTGCTGCGTGTGGGAAAGAAGCCAACGATGACCCCTTTCTATTAAGGCCTTTTCTTATATTGAAATTAAAATGTTTTAGTTTAAGAAGATTTGAGGTATGGCCGCAGAGTCTACCACTTAGCTCTTTGGTTTTTCTTTCTTTCTTCTACGCAAATTTTATTCTGAGGAAAGATGTCCTTTTAACTATGTTTGATTTTGAGCAGTCCAGTCCTAAGCAAGTCAACCAAGCACAACTCAGGGAGAGTGCTAGAGGTCCACAAAAATCCATTCTCCTCCTTTCTCATACACAGTAGCAGAACTGATGTTGGGCATGAAGCACCTAGATGCATCTCTGGGACCAAGTGTGGCCCAAGGGGAGAGGAGTGGAAGTATGAATTCCAGGTGATCCCCCCACACAAGAGAAGACATTTCTCCTCTTTTGAGCTCATAAGCCAAAACACTGATGTCTACGTGCTGCTGGCTTGGCTTTGACCATGGAACCAAGAACCATAGAGTAAAAAGATGGAGAAAACTAAGGTTTTGAGGTGACCATGAAGAGCAGAGCTGCTGCCCCCCAACTTCCCTCAGGACTATTATGTGAGAGAGAAAACACAATCTTTTTAAAGTCATAGTTTCCTGGAGGTATTTTTGGTACAGCAATTTAACCTTTACCCTAATATAAGAGCCCATACCAAAACAAACCAATCAACCAGCAGAAAATCAGAAAGTTGAAAGTGGCATTGTTCAGTTGAGGAATGAAGTCTGCAGGATCAGAACCTTTAGATGAGTATAAAATGGAGAAAGACCAAGGGCAGAGGGCCATCCAGGAGCCGGGAGCACCTATGGACGGCTGGCCATGATTTTGGTGGGAATAGTGTGAACAGATTTGCACTGGGAACAGTGAGGAGAAAGACATTGGGTGAAGGAGAGGAAAGAATGCTGGCATTTTAAGGTGGGAAGATTTTCCCAGCATGAGACCAATATGTACCGGGAAGTGGGGGCTGAAGTCAAAAGCCTACAGGGGAAGTTGTTCTGTTGTGAGGAAGGCAAAACATGAGAAGTTGTCCTGGGAGAAGACTCCCTTGCAGTCACTGAGGAGGTGGGTAGGAATGATCCAGTAGGTCTTTTGAAAAATATGTCTTTTATTGGCCATGCACTAACCTTGATCTATGCTAAGGGAGGGGGAAATAGACACCTAACAACCTTCTACATTAAAGTTAATGGGGAATCTCCTATAAAGTCTAAGGGCAGAATATGGCATGATGAATCTGTATGATTATTTCATGAAGCTTCCCAAAGATAAATAAGGCTTTTAAGAGACGTGTTTATTGGTGAACAATTTATATCGGTGTACGTAGCATCAGCTGGAATGTAATACACAATTGCTGAGGATAAGGCAGGAAACGATTACCAAGTTGGCTCCAGCTGGCGCTGGCCCCGTGGGAATGCAGTAAATAACTGCCGAATCACAATGAAGATAAATTGGTGCACTGGGTGAACACTTCCAGAGAGCCCATATGTACCTCTTTACTCTCTTTAAGGAGCTGGTATTGCCTGGCCCTTTGGGGAAGCAGCAAGGTTTCCCTTGAAGACCACTCTGGAGGCCAGGTCAACATCTTTGGCAGGAAGAAAGGAGCGGTGCCCCAATACTCCAGGGTCCTGTCCAGGTACCTGTGTGAGCCTAAGTTTTGCTAGAGGGATTGGGCTTCCATTTTCTCCATAGCCCTGTGGGTACCTACTGCTGGAAGAGCTCTGCCCAATTCCCTTCTCTCTGTATCTTCCACACTTTGCCACTGCGAGGGGACATTCCTATGGTTCCATTCATCACCCCCCAAATATATCTATGTCTTCCGTGGTTTGGCTTTTACTCCCTCTACAGAGGCTGCTCTTGTTATCAATGCTCAGCATGGTGATTAATAAACACACAGGCTGTGAAGTGAGCCTGCTTGGGTGCAAATTCTGGCCATGCCATGTGAGGACTTCAGTGTCAATGGATACCCAGAGAACAGGACTTTCAAGAGTATGAGAGTGACCAATAGTTTCCAATGCATTCCCATAAGATGAAGGCTGGAAAAAAATGCCCAAATGATTTGGTAGTTTGGGAGGTAATCAATGAATTTAATTAACAATGGCAAACAGTTATCCAATGCTTCCATGTCCAAGACATCAAGCTGAGCTTTATATTTATGTTTTTCAGATAATCCTTAGAACACCTCTTCAATTAATAATACCTAACATTTATTGAGTGATTACCATGTGTCATGGATCAGCTAACTCAATTCCCAGCTCTTTGTTTGTGTCTATTTATCCCACTATGAACTCCATGAGGGCAGGAATTGACTCTAGCTTTTTCCTTATATTCCTAGATGCCAGAACACTATAGGCATATCACGGGTACCCAGTAAATGCTTTTTTAAAAGAATGGGTGCATGGAGAAATGGATCAGGGTCCAGCTGAGATTAGGTCCCTCAAAGAAGAGGCACCCTCATTAGTTGGGTACATATGCGGGGGTCTGTCTCCCTAGGTGAAAGTTTCTAGAAGAACTGAAGAAGCATATTAGATACAAGGTACAGAAAGTGGGGTAAAAAATGGGTTCAGCACGTACCTGGTTAGGGTTCTTCAAGGTAACCTGAATTGAATAAGATGGGGCAGGAGCTAGAACCATTCTGGGGAAGCATGAAGTAAATACTAATAGGACTTATGTTAAGCCAGTTGTGGTATATTATTTATCGCAACAATTATTCCTCTCTCTATAACCATGCCTCTTTGCAATATGACTTTGCAGGTCTTCCCATCAGGAAGTGAAGTCTATTGCTCTGCTTCTTAAATCTGAGTTGGCCTTACGACTTACTTAAGCCAATAGAAAGTGGCAGAAGTGACACCATTCCAGCTCTGATCCTAGGACTCAAAAGGCTTTTTGGACTTTTCTCTCTTGAAAACCTGTACAGTCATGTGAACAAGCCCAGGCCAGCCTACTGGATGATGACAGACCAAGTGGACCAGAGGAGCTAAGTCAGCCCAGCTGTCCGGGTAGGCCTCAGAAATGTGAGAGCATGGGGAATGTCAGCAAAGCCAACCAACAACTGATCCATGTCTGACTGCAGGTGCATTAGGGAGCCAAGCCAAGAACAGAAGGACCACCAGCCGAGTCCAGTCCCAGTTGCCAGGACACAGTTTCATGAACTGGAATAATGGTAAGGTTTTAGGCCACTTAGTATGGGGTTGTTTGTTTTATAGGCATAAATAACTAATGCATCATTTAACAAAGTTGGGGGGTGGAATCTGAGAGTCAGAGAAAGTGGCATGTGACCCTTTCCCCACACTCAGCTTTCACTGCAAACAAATGTCATTGTTTTTTTACACTTAACTTTCCTAGGCGTTGCATGGGAAGATTTCTTTTTTCTTCATTTTAAAAGATTTATTTATTTGAGAGATAGAGACAACGTGCGTGCACAAGTGGGGGAGGGCAGAGGGAGAGAATCTTCAGCAGATTTCCCACTTAGAGTGGAGTCCCATGAGGGGCTCAATCCCACAACCCACAAGATCATGACCTGAGCCAAAATCAAGAGTCAGACGCCCAACCAACTGAGCCACCCAGGCGCCCCACAGGGGAAGATATCTGACTGATGTCTAGGTCAGTGGCACAGCTGAAAAATCAGTCCGTCGACATCCTGTCTGCAAAGGCCTAGCTCCAGGGCCCTCTGCATCTTTGGACATTATCCCCAAGGAAAGCCAGCAGCAATGGCTACGCTGCCCACAAAGGACCTATGTCAGCTCCTGCTTCTGGCTCCCTGGAGGTGTGCGGTGATGGGTGGGCACAAGAAGGTAAAGACTGTGGCACTGACTAGCCGTGGGACTTAAACTCCTGGAGCCTCAGTTTTTTCATCATTAAAATGGGGACAGTACTGTTTGCCTCCTAGGGTCACTGGTAGGCTGAAATGAAATAGTACATGTGTGGGGCCTATCTCCTTGTAGGATTGGGGTGAAGCATGAGGGAAATCCTGCAGGGGTGGGGCCTAGCATAACCGACTTGGGAAAGACGTCTTCCCCCACATGAATGAGGAGACAGTCCCAGTGCTCCCTTGCCGGCCATAAGCCTAATTTATGATGATCTCAGAGCCATCAGAGGAGGCCTGGGACAGGTGGGGCTTCCCCTTTGCCTGAGAACTCATGCGCTTGGCCGTGGGTCCTGCCTTTAATGACTTAGCTGACGCCCCAGTCAGGACAGGGCTGTACCCTTGGCAAAACTTCTCTGCTCTTTGTGCTAGCGATGTAGTGTTTAGTGAATTTCTTCCTGTTTTTGAGCCCAGAAATGATTGTGTTGGTGGCCAGGGCACGTGTTTTCCTCACAGGAGAACATGGGAGTGGGAATGGTTTGCTCATTGCCAGTTCCCTCCTGCTCCCCCAAGTCCGCACCTCCACCACTCAGCATTGCTCCAATTCCTGTGGGTCAGCAGACTGGGCCCACAGGTGTGGATTTATGTCCATCAGAAATCTGATTGAGGGTTAGCAAGAATCATCTGAGATGTGATGACAATCACAAGCCCAGAGCCTACCGTTGTGCCCTACTGTTTCTTTTCACGGACTTCCCCAGGGGCCTTCTATCTTAAGCAGTTGCCAATCTCTGCTCAACAGCTTAGTATTTCCCCATAGCCCTAGAAAACTCTAAAGGAGAAAACATTCAAGCTTTGGGTCATCTACTTTTTTTGTCACCCCATCACATTGCATATTCTTCCAGAATTTTTGTACACACACACACTCACCGATATACATGAGTACATTCATATATGTATGTATCTCTCCAAAGACATGTATGTGTGTACATATGAAGAGACAATACCTGTATGCTTGTATGCACACACATACATACATATATATATGTAAAATGGGATCATACTTGTTTTCACTTAACATATCAGAAACATCTTTTCTGATCAGTAAACCTTTAGTAAAAGATGACAATCTGGCGCATGGGGCGGGGGGTCTTGTTTGACAGTATCTTTTAAATAGCTGAATTAGAATGTCTTAGAGAGGGGCATGTATCCTTCAATCCCTGACTGGCCCTGAGAGTGTTTGATTGCCATCCCAAGTTTTATATCATTATTTATGATTATTAGTATTCCACCATATCAATCATAATTTCTCAGTAGTAACTGGCATTGGGGGCCAGACAATTCCCTGTTTTCTGGGACTGTCTTTTTTTTTACATTGCAAGACACTTAGCGTCTCTGACTTCCACTGACTCAAGGCTAGGGGTGTCCCCAGGTCAATGTGACAACCCAAACTGACCCTGGGTGTGGCCAAACTGGGCCATCTATCATTATGGACTCTCCTTCCTAGATATGTTTGAGTATGGAGATCACACATCCTCCTTTACCTGGGGGCAGTCCCAGTTACTCTTGTGGTCTTCCAATAAGATGTACTTATTCATAACACTCCTTTCCTCTCAGAAATGTCCTTGTTTGGATGATAAGCCATTCGGTCACTCCAAGTATAAGGCTGTACTTCAGAAATGGTTAGACAGTCAGGGTTCTGGGCAGGAGACACTAGACATGATGAATGTGCTCAGCATGCCTTCCCAGACTTAACCCATTTTTCTGATGGTGGATGGTTTCCACTGGGCGGTGCAATGGACAGATCCTACTCCCCGCTCCAGGGCTGAACATCAGGGCATTCAGTGACAAGGGCATATTAAAAAAAAAAAAAAAAAAGTGAGTAAAGAATTGACTTAAGGCCAGAGCTAGGCTGGAGAAACAGGATGTCTGGTGACCCCTTGGATTCAAGAAGACCTGGAACTTTACAAGGAGGGACAACCTCTTTTATCCACCCGTTGTGGAACCCCAAACAGTGAGACAGGCTGTGAGTGTGGTATTAACACTTACGTTATGTACTACATGGATATTTGTGCTTTATATGTAAAGATTAAGCATTTTTCACTGAAGCAATTTTTGTCCCTTAGGGGCGAAACCACTCCTGTTGAGAAGGCATGGCCTAGAGAGGCCAGCTCAGGCTCCACGTTTTATAGACTAAACCCAGGGAAAGGAAAGGAAGCAGAACCTCGGCCTATCAAGGGCTTCATGATCCTCTCTCTCTCTCCACCTTGGAAGCTGGCATCTCCCCTGAGCCTATCCATAGATGGAGAGTTAGGTTTGCTTGAAACCCCCAGCCATGGGTTACAGAGATCACTCGGGGCAGAGCCAGAACTTGGGGCTCCCAAGTCTTGGGCTAGAGCTCATTACTTAAGTCCATTCTGTCTCTCCCTGGATTTCCTCCTAAAATGCTTAAACCTCCACTCCCATTTACATCTAAAAGATGGAATAGGTCTGGAAGGACCAGATGTCTCAGAGAGCATGCTTCCAGAAGCTTCAGGATGTTTGTTCAGCAGTCATATACAAGGCAAACACGGTGGAGTGAAGCTCTTTCTATGGGCTGGTTGGAGAGGTGGGTTCCATTCTATCTGACTTTGGAAACTTTGTGGTTGAACCCCTCATGGAAGGACACATGTTTCACTCACTCTGGGCTCCAGAAAGTTTTTCCCCAGGAGTCATGCCTAAGAGCAGCTGGTTATCTGGGATGTGGAAGAGGATTCACCCCAAACCTCCTGACTGCAAAGGAGGTGGGCTCTCAGCATGGAAGGTAGCTGGGACTGACCTGGCTGCAGATCCTGCTTCTGCCTGGTGCTATTTCCAGCTGGATCCTTCAGCATTTAGAGCTGGCCCCATGCAGGAAATATGTCTTGTGTTGAAAGCTGAGGTTCTTGCTATTGTTCATTCTTATTTATGGCCTTTTATGGGATTGGTGCTCCTTTAAAGAGACCTGTTAGCTAATCCTTGTGGGCAGCTCTGTTTATTGACACATGATTTGCTCTGTGTTAGTTATGCATGAATCATGGGCATTGCTACAATCTAGAAGACCACAGAATTTTACAAGAGGTGGTGCCTTTCCTTCCATCAGGTTTCTCAAATATCCTCTTGGAACTTGTTCATCTAACCTCACTTCGGATTCATGCTTTTCACTAGGAATGGTGTATTGCTACTGGATTTTAAAAATTAAAACTATTCTGAACCTTATTGGTAAGAAATATTTGGGGGATCATTTATGTGTTAATATCAATATTAATCTAAATAAGAATAATATTATTTATTGGTTTCCATGGGCCAGATCTATGCTAAGCACTTCCATGGACAAACTCATTTAATCCTCGTAGCTACATTGTGATATATGAATTCCCTCCAGGGTAAAACTGAGGCTTAGAGTATTTAAGGAACCTGATCAAGATTGCACAGCCGCTGAATGCCAGAGTATTATACTGGTTTGGAGAACTCAGGGGAAGAGTGTCCCATTTACCTGTTCTTTCTGAGACACATACACTCTTAGCATGTCTGCTTACCAGGAATGCAGTGTGGGTTCACAAAGATAGCACTGCTCCAAAGTCAGAAGGTCTGGATGTGAGTAGCAACACTTACCCTGTCTATATTAAGTTTATTATAAAGATTGAATCCTACAATCTGCATGACTAAGGTCTTTATAATTGTAGGTTGTGATGGATTTTATAAAAGATGGCTGTTACATATAGATACATACCTGTCTCTACATGTCTATATACCACACACACACACATAGACACACACACATCCGATGTTGATAGGCTTATATCAGGTTGCTCACAGTTGGACAAGCTGTTCTTGGGATTAGGATTTCTGGACTGGAAGAGGCCTAAGAGATCACCACACTTTACAAATGAGAACTGAAAAGTTTGGTGAGAGATTTCTTTGTTACTTTCCCCAGGGTCAGCAAAATGACAGTGAGGCTTACAGACTAATGACTCAAGGTTAGGCAGGGACCAAAAGAGTTGTAACATGTAAATGTAATGTTAGAAAGCTTGGATCATCTGTGGGAGGAACCCAGTCCAGATTAGGAGGGGAGTAGACTGGAACCAGAGGGACAATCACGATGGCAGGGGGAGCAAGAAGGGACAGTTTTAGGAGTCTGGACAGTGCTATCTGTAAGGCAGGGTATTCAGAAAGTTTTACACCTGAACTGACTTGATGCTGTTTCTTCTTCACGTGTCCTCACTTTTCTTTCCATAGGCAATGTGCAGTGCTTGTGGCTGCGTATCTGTGGGTAAGTGGGTTTTGCTGTGCTCAGGGAGGCTGGCTTAAGAGCATACATTTGACATCTTACCAGGAGGCTGGATTTTGGAGTGTACTAGAAGGTATCCCCAAGGGCAAGTCAGCTTTCAAGACTAGAAGTGGTCAGGTAAAGGGCCTGCACTGAGTCCACTGAGCCTCAGGTGAAAAGATGAGGGTGAAGGGTTTGATTCCCAAAGGAGGTCAGGACGAGTTGGTCTTGAGAGAAGTGACTGCAGGAGCTAAATTCCTTACTAATCTCGCCCACGATGCTCCCACACTCCACATCAACTACCCATTCTTCCCTCTGAGGCCGAGTTGACCCCACACTCATCTTTCCCCATCTTCCTGCAAATGCCTGGTCCTGGTCCAAACTAGATGAAAGGGTACCAACAAATAATCCAAGTCCACAGCTGACAAAACAACCCACAGCACACGTCTTGTGTCCAGATGAGGACTGGGGTCAACTGTGTCATCTGTCTTTATGGAAGAGAGCATGTTATTATAGTAATTACAGTGTACTGGGCTTTACCGGGAACCAAAAATAGAGATATGTGGCTTCTAGGGACAGGCACCAACATTCCTTTGGCTTCCTTTGTTATGTGAACTTTTTTTTTTTTTTGAGAAATCTTTGCCATGATTAGAAAAAAAAAGGGGCTGCCAGAAGCTGTGCTGCCTTAGGCATTTTGGGAAGGGCAGGTGCATTTGACCTATGCCACACTCACATTGGCCCTCTTTAGGATGCTGTTCCCTGTGGTCATGTGTGATTGCAAAAGAAACAAAATAGGCAACCCCATTCTGTCTTCTACTCCAGCTTTTCAATTTCCAGGATCTTCGCATCTCTTAATGAGGAGTTGCATGCCACAACCCAGCTTGGGTGGGCCCAAGAGACCTTTTCCCTGGATAAGAAATTAGAGAGAGTTTCGTGCTGACTCTGCAATAGCATGAGAGAAAGAATTAGTATTTATTGAGCTCCTGCTATGTGCTCTTCTGCACCAGATGATTTCGCTGAACACCGCAAAATCTCTGGAAGGTAAATGAAGAATTGAAAGCTCTGGATAAAGAAGCCAAGGGTGGAGATGGAATCTGAGCCCAAGTCTGTTCATTCCAAGCCCAAGTTCTCCCTGTGTGTATCAGGATGCAATTAATCCATAGCAGAAAGGACAGACTTCTTAGTGGCCTAGCTGCCTGTGTGATATCTCTTGGGAGATACAGTGGAAGTGAAATGGGACAGGACAGGAAACACTCTTATTATTTCTGTTCTCAGGTAGGCATAATCAACTGATGTTCACAAACTCAAATGCCTTTGGCGGCCTGGTGGGATATGTAAATGTGAGTGAAGTGTGGTGCATAGAGAGTTGGGGGACAGAGCTATAATGGAACCAGGACACACACCCCATCAGAAGACATCAGCATTCACATTTTTAAAAACATTGCTGGCCAAACCAAATATGTCTATGAACCAACCAGAACCAAGGACTGCCATTTCAGGACTGCTAATTCAGATGTCCCTCTAAACATCAAAGGCATTATATAATGTTTGATTTCTTCATTTCTTTTAAAAGGAGAATTAATATATTATGTATACAAATTAAAAACTATATATGCACACATGCAAATATACGCATGTGCATGTATATATATATATATATTGAGTGGAAGGATTATGATGAATGTTACATTATTATTTATACTTTCCCTTCAAATTCCTTTTACATATTAAAAGAAAATACAGCATGTGAGAACTGAAAGCAATCTTAGCGCTTTAATCTAACTTACCCATTTTATGAAGGGACTCCGGGTGGCTCAGTCGGTTAAGCATCTGCCTTTGGTTCAGGTCATGATCCCAGAATCCTGAGATGGAGTCCCTGGTGCTCCACTTGCTTGTGTGCTCACTCTTTCTATCTCTCAAATAAATAAATACAATCTTAAAAAAAAAAAAAAAGAACATGAAGAGATGGTTCATGGGCCAAAAAAGGAAGATATTTTATAGATAAAAACAAAACAAAACTGAGGTCCAGAGAGAAAGAGTCTTCTCAGTTTCACATAACCATTGGGAGAACCAGACCTGGGCCCCCCCGACTTCTTGTCCAGCATCCCTTTCACTACAGACTCATCCATGCACAAGCATGTGTGCTAGACAGGAGTCAAAGCATCATGAATGGAAATGCTTGTAGCAATGGTTTGCACTGCTTTAAGGTCAAGTCTTGGCAGTGTGACTATATCCAGCCGGCAGAGGAGGACCAGACAGAATTTGCTTGTGAGGCCTCCTGGCTAAGTGCCGCTGTATGAGGGATTGAAGATGTGAGCCTGGTATTCTAACACAACCCCCACTTGGCTTGGGCTATTTATCTGCTGTGAGAGTCCAGGTGGGAGATATCCTAAGGAGGATATCCTTGCTCTGAGAATGGAGCAGTGGAGTCTTCTCTCTGAATGGAGCAAGAGGTTCTGAGTGGACAAGTGAAGGGAGAATTTTCTTTAAGCCAAATTGAAAACCCCACCCCCACTGGGCTAAAATTTGTCCTAACTCTAGATGAAAGGTGCTTTGAATTCCTTGGGAAAAGAATCAGAATATTAGAGCTGGAAAGAACTCTGGAGAATAACCAGTCAAATTCCTCATTACCAATGGGGAAACAGGTGCAGAAGTGGAAGGCGTGATCACACTTACAGCATGTGAGTTCTGGGAAAATAGTTTTTTCAGGGTCCTTGTCTATATAAATAATTTGAAACAATAATAAGAAATTATAAATTTAAAATAATATAATAAATGTTATAATAAATAATAATAAAATTATAAGTAGAAAATACAATAATTTTCTAATAAGTATATTATAAAATTCATGGGCCCATGTAAGGCAATTTATTGGTGACGATTTAGAATAATGAGTAGAGAAGAGGCACATATGTGTTTGTTTATTGTCCTGTCATGTGAATACTCTTTGTGGATTCTATGTATTGTGTCTTCCTTTTTTGGCCCATGAACCATCTCTTCATGTTCTTTTTTTTTTTTTTTTAAAGATTATATTTATTTATTTGAGAGATAGAAAGAGTGAGCACACAAGCAGGTGGAGCACCAGGGACTCCATCTCAGGACTCTGGGATCATGACCTGAACCAAAGGCAGATGCTTAACTGACTGAGCCACCCAGGAGTCCCTTCATGTTTTTTATTGTGAAATACACCTGGGTAATTTAATATCTCCTGCTATGAGAAAAATATAGCAACACTCATAGTGCCATGGTTCCTTGGAACCTCTTTGTATTGAAATAAAATAGATCTTCTTACCTCTGCAGTTCCCTAATGCCATCTATTTAATGCTGGCCTTACCATTATTCATGGCGCTGCATCATGTTCTGCACCACTTATGAATAATGGCATCCAGTGACTCTTGCAAAGATTGTGACTGTGCTTCATTGATGATGACCACTGTATCAGTCAGGCACAACCAGAGAAACAGAATCAGTAGGATATGTATATATTAAGAAATTTATTGTCAGGAGTTAGTTATGCAATTGTGAGAGCTGGATAGGCAAGTCCGAACTCCATAGGGCAGGCTGTTGGGAAGGTGGGCTGAAACTCTCAGGCATGAGCTGCTGTTCACAGGCAAAGTTTCCTCTTGAAACTCTTGGAGGAGATGGCTGCAGCCAACTCTAGAGGGAGCAGAGCCTGCAGAGGGGATGGGGTAACTGCCCTGTGTGCCCACAGCAGGGGGTTCACAGAGTAAAATATCCCTGCTGCCCTCAGGAACTATAGACTGGATGTGGCACTGTGGACAGAACACAGTTGAGTGAGAGCCAACCCCGGGGTGCATGCACGGGGCTCAGGGCCAAGAGTTGATGGTGAACTATTGTAAGTCCAGGGCCCTAACCTCATCCTGTGTCTGATGTGAGAGTCACCAAATCAGCACATCAGCACCATTCTGGCAGCCCAATCTCATGCAATCCCTTAACAGAAATACCACACCAGCCAGTGGGGGCAGTCTGCTTATCAGGACAACTTCATAAGCATGAGTCCTGAAGCCCCTCAGGGCATTAAGTCAACACTATCCATTGGGATAAAAGGTCAGAGAGCATTCTGAAAGTGAGAAATGGGGATGGGGCCCACATGGATCCCAGTCTGTGGGCCTCAAGACACTCCACTGAAATAGTAGTGTTGGCCCTGGCTGGTTTCAAGTACCTAAGTGTTCTTAGGAATGCCTTGAGGAAGATATTCCAATGCAAGGGGAGCAGACTGGGGGTGCCAAGGCACAGGGATTAGAGTAGGGGCTCCACTTGCCCAGATCTGAGTGTGGTGCTAGGGGAAAGAAATTGTTTAGGATCACACAGCTGGTTGTTGGCAAACCTGTGGTGTCAGTGAGGTGTGACCAAGAAAGTTGCTACTAGTAATTATTAAGGGACTGAAGCTTATAAATGCTTCACTAAAAAGTAGGACAGATGTAATTCCTATGAAACCCCATTGTTACTTGCCCTGGTATGCTTTCTTGAGAGGCAGAGAATTAAAGCTAGCCCAATGGGAATGTAATCTGGCTATCTCTGTGAGTGTTTTCTAGAGCTCGAAGGAAGGAGTGGTCCATTGGGCATGTTAGACCAGAATGAGAGTCTACAGAAGGTGCTAAGACACTAAGCCATCACTAAAGTGTAACATATTAGAGAAAGCTGCAGTTCCCAGAGTTCCTGCAGGGCTGATAGTCCATATGTGCTCCAGGGATGGAGGTATAGAAGTGATGAGGAATTCAAGGGGCAAGCAAAACACACACACAAAATCCAGAAAATGTCAAGAGTTGGCGAGGATATAGAGCACCTGATGCTTTCAAACACTGCTGATGGGAATGTGACTTGGCACCATCTCTTTTTCTCTGCCTCTCAAGAAGGTGCCCAGCTCCCACCTGAGAGAAAAAGGACCAAGGGGACATGAGTTTCCTGGATATCTGTCTTCATAGTCTAACAAGAGAAACTTGCGGAAACCTCCATTTCATTATTTTTCTGTGTTGAACAATCTCCAATTAAACTCTGGACAGATAGAGCAGCTGGTCATTCTGGGCTTCTAAGGCTTAGTGCTTTGGCCTTCCTTGGTTACACCAAAAGCTCCACCACTAGTCCCAAGAAATGTCCTCAAAACTGATGCAAGCTCATCAGCAGTTAGTCAGGGAGTGGACTAACTTACAGATCTAGAATTTGCCCTAATACTGACACTGGATAGGGATTTCCCAAGGACATGAGAATGGAAAGCGTTGCAGGCAGAGAAATTAGCATGGGCAAAAGTGTGGTGTCTGGAATAGGCATGAGCTTCTCAGGAATTGTAAGTAGATTGAAATGACGAGTGAAACAGGAAGCAGAGTACATAAGGCTGGAGGGGATGGGGAAATGATCATTCATGGATGGTCTTGAATCCTACGTTAGAGAATTCTGGGTCTAGCCTCCTCTTCCCTCTGCAAGCTCATCTACAATAATGCCGTTTCCTCAGTGAAAACTCTCTCAGGTTTAAGGTATTGTCATATTGTAAAACAGTGATGGGAGACCCCTTCCTGCGGTGTTCCACACAGACCCATGCCCATTCTGGTATGCAAATCTGATTATGCTACAGCCCCATCTAAGACCTTCTGCATCTCCAGTCTAGGATTACATGTAGTTTCCTGTGCCTAGCATTTGAGACCACGTATGGCTTCTTCTGGCTCACTCTCCAGCTGCATTTACCATCGCTTCTAGGTGATGGAGTTCTTGTAGAAAGCAGGACTATACTAGACACCTGGTGCTATAAAGATGAGCTAGATAAGGTGTCAGTCTAGGTAGTGGGACTGATAAGCAAACTGAGAACTCTATGTGCAGGGTATCAGAGAAGCAGGACTATTTAAGTGTTCAAGGGGTGGGAGAGACCTAGTGGTGGAAATTTAAAACATTGACTATGAGCAGAGAGAATGGAGAGACATGGTTTTAGAGTCTTAAAGAGCCTGGCACTTAGGGTTACTAGCTGAATGCCACTTGCTCTTCTGAGGCTTGTTCTGTACTTTTTCAAATGAGGAAAAGCATTCTTGTTCTGCCCACTTCACAGGATCATTTTGTAGGATTTAGATGACAAACAGTAAACATTTTAGAAATGGAAAGCATTATGGAGGGTATGGACACATCTAGGGAGCTGGAAGTCTCTGCCTCTAGGGAATCTGACCTAAGAAGGTGGGAATCCAGTTCCACTTGTGCATAGACTCACATGGCTCTAGTTAGGCTCTGCTACCCTTTTATGCAAAATCAGCATAGAGATGGAGATATTACTAGTGGGTGCATAGTTTTGGCCCTTGACACCCAGAATGCAATTGGATGTCTCAAGGAGTGAACAGCATAGTCCATCTGCAGGAGCTGGCTGGCAACCTGTTTTGTTTGTGGTCCCTCTGTCAGTTCAGGATGAAGTACCCAACATCCAGAGCCCAGTATTGATTGTGCTCATGATTTACACATTCAGAGACTAAGGAATTGACTGCTGGATGTTTCCTGATGCTTTATGACAGGTGTGGCCCAGGGACCACTCCTCCAAGCCTGGGAGCATTATCTGCTGCTATAAAACAGTTTAATCATTTCTCATCCCTGGCATCCTCACTGGTCTACTGGCTCCTCTCTCCCTCCTCTCTTACATACTAGGGCTGCCTCTTCCTAGGCTACAGCCAGGAGCGGCTCTCAGTACTGTGAGCCTTAGGCTGCCAGGGTCAGAGTCAAGAATAGGACCAATATGTAGGGAATATCTTTTAGAGTACTAACATGGTTATCTCATTACCAACTTTTCAAAATAGATATTATTGGTACCATTTCACAGATGAATGTGCTGAAGCTGAGGGTAACAATGTGGGGGACCCAAGTCTGCCTCACTTCACTGCCTACAGAAGAGGCTAGAAGGAGAAAGGGAAGGGGATAGAAAATAAAACTGCTCTTGGGATGGAATAAATTGGAGGCTGGGAACAAAGTTTCTGGGGCCCACCAGGCTGTACTCGAGGTGACACAAGATGCAGTAGGTGGGGAGGAAGGGTAAGAAGAGGAGTAGGCAGTTTTTTCCTAGGTTGCTTTGAAACAAAGGCCCCGGAGAACAGACATAAATGAGTCTACACACATCTACACCTCTTCTAAACACATATCACCTGTAGGTTGTTATGTGGCGTTCTTTCATTTCCTTGGGGTTGGCAGAGCTGGATATGTCTCTAAAATGGCTCTGGATGTATTCAGGTAACTTCAGAAAAAGAACTGATTAGACTGGATCCCACTAAGTCAGGAAGAGGGTCCAGAGCTCTGGGTCTCTGGCCCAGGGCCACCTATACCTGTCCCAGTCCTGTCATACACTGGCCCTCTTGGGCATTCCGGCAGTTTGGTCCCACTCTCTCTTAGTCTGAAGATGGTCAGATAGTCCCAGGCTCATGTGCTAAGGAGTCTTTGTGGGTAGGGGCTGGCAGGGCCCACTTACCTGGGGAAGAAAAAGAGTGGGAGAATCCCCACAGGGGTTTGGACAGGCTTTCAATAATTCTGTTGTATGGTAAGCATGAGCTTACACAGGATTCCATCTCACTTTGTTGGCTCAGATTAAACCAAGTTCATAAGCACTGCATACATGATCTTAGGCTGTAATGCCCAAGATAGACAAGGCATGCTCACCAGTAACCATCTGACATTGCAGAACAGCATAAAGACTCAGAAAGAGGTCTTAACAAAAGCCTGAGGGGATCTGAGGGAGGAAGGGGATCAGTATGACATTGCTCCTTCAGTAATGCAGCAGACATTGGCCAAACTCTTACTCTTCTCTAGTTGCTGGGGAAATAGATATAAAAGACACATCCTTGTCATCAGGGAATCACAGTGTAGGCTTACACAGACACAGACCATTATCAAAGAGTTAGAAAAATTTGACAATAGATGCATGCTCAGTGGACTCTAATACCTAATCCATACGAGGAAGAAGAGGTTCCCTGGAGGGTGTGACCTCTGAATTAAGTCTTGATGGACAAAGGATGAGTAGACCCTAGTACTTGGCATGTCCTGTGAGCTACAAGCAATGGGACATGGTGTGTCTGTACAGTAGGTGTTTATGTGTTGGGGACAGAGGCTGGGTGGGGAAAGGAGATGCAACTAAGAAGTGGTCAGAACGTAGCATAGATGTATTGTGTGCACCTAGTGTTTTGAAGACTTGGAGGAGCCAGTGAAGTGGGTGGTGGATCCAACACGTGTTCTACCAGTGTTGCTCTGACTAGTGTGGGCTTGGGGGAAGGTGTCACAGTAATGCAGGCAAGAAACCATGAGGGCCTCATGAGTCATGGCTTGCAGTGGCCTCAGATTTAGAAATACAGGACTGCAGGTGACTCCAGGAGGCATTCATAGGGAGAGACCTTGTGAGCTCCAAGCCATGGCTTAGTTCCATTGCCATGTGGTCGTATCAGTCATAGTTCTTAGTTATAGGCTTCAGAAGCCAACCTTTGCTAATTGAGGCAGAAGAGAGTCTGATGAAAAGGACACTGGGTGCCTAGAAAATCAATAGAGAGACAGATGACAGAGCTGGAGGATAGCAGCCTGCAGCAACACTCAGTCACGTGGCAGAGGGGCCTGGTGAGACTTCCATTCCTGTGGCCATTGAACCCTCAGTGGCATTGCTTCCACCTCCATGCGAAAACTTGAACCTGCAGCAGAGGGAGAGAAAGAAGTCCACCATTCCTGCTTCCAGCTTCTGGGTCAAAGCCCAGCATGGGCACAGGGTTGGTGGGTCCTGGAGATGGCCTGTGCCCTGGCTGCAGAGGCTGCTGGGAATGCAAGTTTCTGTCATTGTCAGCATCTACAATGGGAGGTTGACACTGAAGATCATGAAGGCTCATAAAGTGGGGAGTTCTCCTAATACAACAGGGCTTCAGGTAATGGGAGAGCCAAATAAAATGATCAATATTCACAGTTGTAGCCTTAGTTGAGAATTGAGAAGCTGCATGCAGGGTCAGGGTGCTGACGGTAATAACGTTCTCTAATGGGTTTTGAGCAATTACTTTATGTGCTAAGTGGTATAAATGCAGAATCTCATTTAATCCTCCTGACAGATCCCCTGGCAATTACTAATATTGTACCCATTTTACAAAAAAGGCAAATGTGTTATAGACATGTCCTAGATACACAGCTAGTAGGTGGCCAAGCTGAGATTCTAGCTTAGGCAGCCTGTCTTCAGAAACCGTGGTCACACTTCCATGAGTGAGGCTGGGTGAGGAACTCTAGGTATATTTCTCTAAGTTACAGCATTGTAACCCACTGTCTCTAAGTCTCACCATTCACGGGGACAAATTATATTGCATTAATTGTTCATAGGAACTCCAGTCTTTTGCAAGCCCCATCTCAAGGTACGTCTGGGAGTCTCCAAGAACAGCTTATGTGGGCTTCTGAGTCAGAGCAAGTAAGTTATTGGTGGCCACTGTGTTGTCACCATCCCCTGCCCAGCCCAGGCTTGCTATGGGAGCTGCTGGCCATGCTGAGAAACTCCAGCTTGGGTTGCTGGGCTGCTAGTGGGCGGACACTCTCCTGCAGCCCTTCTTGGTGGCACTGGGGGTGCCCCCCAACTCTTTTCCCATCTTCCAGACTGAGCTACCTGCTGTTACTATGTCCCCCGACTCTGCCACAACTTCCCAACAAGCCAGAGACCCTCTGGGACTGCTGGTTCTCATCCAGGCAAAGTCTTCAGGAGCAGGTCTCTGCAGCTTACTGTGAGGGCAGAAGAGGATGAGCTCCTCTTGACTACAATCTGTGATGGGGCAAGTTTGGCAAGGCTACTTGGGCCCCCAGGAGCCTCAGATTTCAGTAGGAGGCAAGTTTAGTTGCTCTTACAAGCTACACTCATTCTACCCTGGGGTCCTCACAGATGTCTGCACAGTGATGTCAGGACACCCTCCATCCCAAGGATGCAAACCACCTGGTGTGACATCCCCCTCTGCTGCTCCCCACTGAAGACCCCACCTTCCCTTTTTGATATTTGGCTCAAACCATTCTCCCACCCCAACTTCATATTCATTAACTTACTCGGTCAGCAGCAAATATTCATTGTGGACCAGTTATCTGTAAAATAAAAAGATCTATGTAGTAATAGTATCTATCTGTCTGTCTTGGTTTGGGTCTCTGGCAAGCAGAGTTAAGACAAGAGAGAGCAGGGAGAGGAGCAGGGAAGGAGGGAAGCACCAGCACCAGGGCACCTTATCAAGGTCAGTGCTGCTGCAGTGGGAGCCCAGTTATGCTGGGACCTCAGAAAAGTGTGCAGAGCCCCCCCCCCCTCGCCCAGGATTGTCCTTGTGAAGAAAAGTGGCAGGAGCACTTATTCACAGCTCCCAGCTCTGCCTGATGGAGAGCTGCCTGGAGTGGGGGCCAGGCACCAGGGGTTACCTACTCTTCCTTCAGAGGACTGAGCTAGCTTCTGCAGCTTCAGTGAGTCTGTGAGCTCAAGAGGCAAGCTGTGGCACATGCCTGGGGGCCCTGTCCCAGGAAGGAAGCTCCCCATTGCCGTTGGATTGAAATCAAGGGTGAGATGAGGGGCCATGATGTGGGACCCAAAACATAAGCTATGCTTCCCCATGAGGTTGTTATGATTAAGTGAGTTAATTTATGTAAAATACCTAGAATAATACCTGCTCCTATAAGGTTATGTTATAATGACTGCAACATGCCTGGTGCTTCTCTAGGCCTTGTGGGTATGTCCTCATGGGACTTACCTTCAGTTCACAAAACATGCCTTGTTTATGTGTCAGAACTCTGATTACTGACATTGTTCAAGTCTTTTGCCAGGAGGTTCTTGGGCCCCATGTCAATGGGTTGTTTGGGGATGGGCAGGTGACATGGCTCTGTCCACCTGTTAATCTTGTTTGTATCTCTGTTCCACTGTGTGCCCTGTGCTCAGGATCCAAACAAAGGTTTGAGAGCTAAGGTTTGAGTCCCAGATGTGAAACAATCAAACCTATGTTGTCCACTTTCTGAATTATACCCTGCTGGGAAGAGAAGACTGCTGGAGACCACAGTCACTTAGCTTTTTAATAATTGCTGTATAAGAGATTGTAGCATGTTCAAAAACACACCTTCTAGATATGCTACTAAGTGGTTCAGAGAAAAGAAACCACTCTGCTATCCCCTGAGGCCTGACATTCCCTCACTAATCTGATGACCTAATCCTTTCACATGGGGGAGGACCAGAGCCTCTGTGTCCAGGCAATGAGTGCACCTTTCCACTGGAGACTTTGGAGGTAAGTCCAGCTCAGCCATTGTTTATCTGTCCAGGCCAGCTGACCTGCCTATGCCAGTGCCAAATAGGAATGTCTGGTCTTCCTACTCCCGCCTTGTTCCTAGCCTAAGCCTTGACCATGCTGTGCCCATACCTGTCTCTAAGATGTGACACTTGATATGGCTCTTTGAGGACCACCTTGGCCATCTTCTTGCTGGCTGGATCCTGGGGTTCGAACAGTCTCTAGCTTCACAGGGGATCACCTCAACTCAACTCTATGATATATAACGTAAGTGGTCATAGGACTCTAGCCTAGCCCAGGCACTGGGGGCCTGGGGCTTTCTCTAGCCCCACCTGGGCTCTCACAAATGGGTACTGGTGAGGTCTCACGTAGGATGAGAGCCAGAATTCACTTACTTTTTGAAATGTTAATGTATTGGTATGAAAACATGCCTCTATTTTTCCTTAATGCCTTAGCCACAATCTCAAGATCCAAAAAGCTCTGAAAACCAGAATTTAGTTGTAATCTAAAAAGCAGCAAAATTGGATCTGACTTATCTCATTTGCCAGAAATATCTGACCTGCACTAAGGGGAGGCTATTTATAGCCTTTATTGATCTCTCTTGGTGTGAATATGCATACACGTTGCTGCAAAAATATTAATGCCATTGAGTAGGAGAGGTCCCAAAGCCCACTGGGGGTGTTGTATAAGATGTGGGATGTGCACCAAATCCACCTTTCTAAAATACATTCTACATTCTGAAATGCAGTTGGCCCCCAAGGTTTGGGACAAGAGACTGAGGCCTCTGTCAGGATTGTCCCAGGTAAGGCTATGCCCTGGGAGAGGTGATCATGCAGGGAACGGGGTTAGCTGTAGCCTGAGTTAAATATCACTAGGTTCTTTGGTATAATTACAGTGCCAGGACTTCTGAAGGACAGTTATACTGACAGCCCCTCCATTAAAAGATAAGAAAAACATGCTTTCTGTAATCTACACCCATTAGCTCAGCATCCCCTTCAATGGCTGAAACCCCCTCAGAATGACCAGGGCCTTTTGTAGATAATATTTTGGGATCTTTGTCTTTCCTTGTTCCCCTTTTCTTTGGACCATCTCTGAACTTTCCCTCTATTTGTTTTTGTTTGTAAGAGAGCAGCTCCCCTAAATTACATGATGATAAAGCTCCTTAGGTAATCAAAGAGAAATTGCAAGCCCGAATTAAAATGAGAGGTCACCTTGCTCTGCTTGTAGTTCTGCTTCTACTAAGAATGTGATTCTGGGGACAAGAAGGAGGAGGAGCCAATGCATGTGAAGGATCTACTAGGTAGTGGGCACTTCCACTTGGAGTGGGCAGAGAGGATGTTTGGGACACAAACTTGGTGTCTCTCCTCCAGATCGTTTAGTCCCCTCATGTCTGGGCTACAAAGGGAGACAGGATGTAGGTTTAACTGGAAGTCTTAGCTCGTGTTCCTTCAAAAGCAGACCCTAAGATGAGGATTCTGGAAGGTGAGGGGATTCTGGGGAGGTAGGGAGGTGGAGAAGTGAGCCAGGGGGTGCCTGGAGTTTAAACATATGGGGAAATCTGGGAAACACTGTAGAACACACACCTCAGGGTTATTTGTCCCCCTCCCCCTCCCCCTACTCCAGGTGTGCAGGAGCTGAGGTATTTCTACAACATCTCAGAGAATCATGGGTTGAGGATTTCTGGGGCCTCGGATGATAATGCCCTGGCACTTCTGGCCTGCTTTCTGGGGGACAAAGCAGCTTTTCCAGGTTCTGGATAAAGGCCTCAAGCTCAGAGATATAAACACTTGGGTTTGAAGTTGGTTGTTGCATACTGTAATAATAAAGTCCAAGGAATACTGACAGGGCACTGACCACCTCTGCTACAATTCTTTTCACTAAAAATTTAAAGGAATTTTTGTACCACTTTATCAGATTTACAGAAGAGGGGAAAGTTATTGCCCCATTTTGATGGGACAGCCAGCAGAGCACGGAGGAGGAGTAACGGTATTTGGTGGGAGGGTCATTTGTGCCCAGTGATTGGTTAAGTAAAGGGTATGTGGTCCTTTCATGGCCAGTAAGACACAAAGGAAAGCCTGTGTGAGGTGGAAGAGGAAGTGTGCCAGGAAGGTTTACGGTCTCCTAAGGAGACTCAGAGAGTTCCTGTGGACTTTGCCATGAGTGCCTGGTATGGCTGTGTCATCTTGCTATCATCCACAAGACAGGCCAGCATCAAAGATGGTTGAGTGGTAGAATGGAAAATTCCTAGGTCTCTAAGGACTGTATCACCTGGCTGCTGATCTGTATCTACCTTCAGATTATATTGCCTCTGGACTTGCTTATTGTTGAAGACAACTGTGCATTGGAATTCTCTGTTCTTTATACCCAAAAGCACCTAACTGATACAGTTAGGGTCATGTCCTTGAGACAAAAGCACCCACTAAGATAAGAAATAAGGGAAGAGCACATAATGGGCAGTGGGAGGCTTGACACTTTTAATAGGTTGGTGTGAAACACACCTTGTACTCCACCTGGAACATCCCCAAGAATCTGTATTAATTAACTAACTCTCTGAGCTTGTATCAGGCACCTGCCACATGGACGGTACAGGACAGGACTTTCTGGGAATAAAGGAGTCATATAAAGCACCGTCCTTGTCTTCAAGCATCATAAAATTTAGTTGGTGGAGACAAGACTAGAAATAAAACAAAATAAATGGTTTAGAGAAGGACATGATCAGTGCATGCTAGAGTAGCTAAAGCTTTGCGGAGATGGGGAGAGCTGAGCTGGGTCTTAATCAGGGAGAAGAACGAAGGTGAGGACACTAACAGCAACGTGCTCCAGGTTACACTGCTGGAAAATAGCAGGGCTGAGGTCCAAACCCGGGATGTGACTCCTTCCAACACCTGAGCCAGTAACTACTATAGTCATCCTCCCAAGATGGATATGTAAGCCTGGAATGCTGGTTTACTAATGCATGATGAGAAACAGAACTGGCCAGCATTATAATCCAAAGTTTGGGAAGCTAAGTTATATTCAGAAGGTCCCTGAGGGAGCCTGAAGCAGATCAACACACAGGACACCCCTGACACCCAGATGGGGCCAAGTGTCTGCAAGGGCTGGGCCTTGTCTCCCTGGCTAGCTATAATAGGAGAATGCCAAGTCTCAGGGCTCCTGTTTCAATGCCAGGCTGTTTATACAGTCTTTTTCCAGACAAGGTCAAACTCAACTGGTCAGGTCTATTCAATGGTGGACTAGTAAATGCTTTTTCTCAAATAAAAACAAAACAAAACAAAAACAACAAAAACAAAACATAACAAAAAAAACCCTGATTTCATAGTATTTGCTAAGTTCCATGGTGTAAATCCACCCACCAAGACTGATTTCAAGCTACCAGTGGGAAGAGGTGTGTACAGCGGTGCAAAGAACAGGTGTGAGCAGGCCTGGCACTCTGCTGTGACAATGTCCCAATACCCTAAGGGAATTATGTGGTGTCCCCAGACTTCTCCGTAACACATTTACCAAATTAGTCACAACCATCGTATGTGAAATTTTTCAGTTTAATTCTTGGGGAAAAGCCTCATTTCCAAGTTCTTGGAGAACATTTTATTTTTACCCCCATACACTACCAACTAATACAGGCGTAAGGTGGCCATTAAGTGACTGGAAACTTGATGGGCTCAAGACACCCAAGATAGATTTCCTTTTCATGTTGACAAGTCAAGTTCTATTGGAAAAAAAATTGTAAAGAGTGGGGAATGGGGTCTGTAGTAGACTAATACCATGGGTAGCAATAGCAACATTAGTACAGAAGAAGCTTCTGGAATCCCCGTCCCCCACTCCACTTCACTTTGCTGTTCTGCCCAATATAAAATGACAGGAAAAAAAAAAAAATCCACCTCTGTTGCTTAGTAACAGCCCAGGATGCAGGGGGAGACCAGTCAATACAATTCTGAATTAAGGCAACAACAACCCACAAAAAAATCCATCTTGAGGATTTATAGGAAAACCAAAGCATACTTATAGTCTCATTGTTGGTGGGGAAGTCCTATTAGCTCTGGTATTGGACTATTTAAGGTGAAATATCTGGGATATGGATGTTTTTTTCTGGGAAGAATAATCTACTCTAAGGCCTTCAAAATCAATAGGCCACTTTGAAGGCTGACTTAAGCCATTATTGGTAATGTTTTGGTTGTGTTTGCAAATCAATTCAGCAAAAAATAAGACCATTTAGTAGTTCTCATGGAGGCACTATCTGTCAATCTTGCAAAGAAGCCTCACCAAGCCACTGAAAGTGCCAGCACCTCCCAAGGGCCGTGGGGAGCCTGTAGGGAGACCGAAAGCTGAAACCAGCATGAAGGATTGAGGGTAAATCTTCTAGAGTGGCCAACTGTCCCAGGTCACTTGGGACTCAAGGGTTTCCTGAGGTGCTGGACTTTTACCACTAACACCAGGATAGTTCTGGACAAACTGGGATGGTTGGTCACCCTAGATCCGTGGTTCTCAACTGGGGGTAATTTTGCTCCCAAGGTGGAGGTGACTTTGCCCCCCAAAATGAATATTTTTGGTATAAGTATGTCCCAAATATAATAAACCGATCCCTTGCTTATCTGAAATTCAAATTTAACTAGGCATCTTTTAAATTTTTTATCTTCTAAATCTGGCAAACCTACTCCCAGAGGACACCTGGAAATGCTTGGAGGCATTTTGGGTTGTTCTAACCACAACCTGTGTGTCAGGGGGGCAGTGCTCCTAGACTTTAGTGGGTAGAGACCAGGGATGTTGCTAAACTTTCTACACGACACACCACAGCCTCCCCCCTCCCCCCGCCACAAAGAAGTATCTGGCCCCAGATGTGAGCAGTGCAGAGGTGGAGAGAATTTACCCTAGATCTCACGTAAGCAAATGGGGCAACCACATAGCTCCATCTTCCTTGGGAGAATATCAGAGGATGGACATGGGCTTCTCTGCTTCACACACACACACACACACACACACACACACACACACACAAAGATGTAATACACATGCCTTACCCTTAATACTATCAGTCACCTAGAGTCAAACAGCCATTAGAGCTTAAGAAATAACTAGCAAAAGGCTTTCCTCTTGCAAGGCTGCCTTCCACACTCAGGGAGAGCAAGGCAAGGTGTACCAGGGAACAATAATGCAGAGAAAAGCTGAATCACTGTGGTCTGCAGGGTGCTTCCATCTCCCCAGACTTTTGTGGTGACATTTACTTGCACTCCTGAAGCTTGTTCTTGGCTTTGAAAACAGAGCTTCAGAATGTCTTCATTGTTTCACACACACCGGTACTGGCCGCGCCTGGAGTTTTCCTGAAGGAAACTGTAGCAGCAGGAATTTTGTGTAATGCTATAATAAGGGGGCTTTATCCTTTCAAAAATACATCCTTTCTCCTTGTTACCAGCTCTCCCACAGCCCTCTGAAAAATGCAGCTCAGAAGTTACTGAGGCGTTTTTATGTTTTTCCTGTTTCTCTCTAGTTCATATCAAGTGACAGAGGACAACTATTCTGAAGTTCACACTCAGGCACACTAGCTCAATTCAATACGGGAGTGAATCATTGAATCCAAGTGTCAATTCTGTACCCATTTCCCTATTATTTAAGAAATTAAATGTAAGGGCATCTGGGTGGCTCAGTTGGTTGGGCAGCTGCCTTTGGCTCAGGTCATGATCTTGGAGTCCCAGGATCGAGTCCCGAGTCGGGCTCCCTGCTCAGCAGGGAGTCTGCTTCTCCCTCCGACCCTCCCCCCTCATGTTCTCTCTCGCAAATAAATAAATAAAATCTTTTAAAAAATTAAACGTAAAAAAATGGCATCTGCTTAAAGGAATTGGTGAATTTGACTATTGTAGGTACTCATATATATGGAATTCATGTTTAATGGGGACATTCAGTTGGGGAGGATGAAGGGGTTCTGGGCATGGTGATGGCTGCACATTGGTGTGAATATATTTAATGCCACGGAATTGTACACTTAAAAATGGTTAATATGGGGGGTGCCTGGGTAGCTCAGTTGTTAAGCATCTGCCTTCGGCTCAGGTCATGATCCCGGCGTCCTGGGATCAAGCCCCACATCGGGCTCCCTGCTCGGCGGGAAGCCTGCTTCTCCCTCTCCCACTCCCCCTGCTTGTGTTCCCTCTCTCGCTGTCTCTCTCTCTGTCAAATAAATAAATAAAATCTTTAAAAAAATGGTTAAAATGGTATATTTTGTGTTAGGTATATTTAACTATAGTAAAACAAAACAAAACAAAACAAGGGACTGGTGGAATGATATTCATCCAGGTGTATAGTAAGTATTCAGTAAATGTTTACTGATTGATTACTTACCTCAGGTTGATCTGGATCTGTTTGCATATTTCCCCCAATACACTTGTCAACTGCCTCGTTATCCTGCATTGTTGTTCTCAGAGGGATGTGAGCATTGCCTGTGCCCTCTGCTTTCTATTCTTCACTCCAGCAATTACTTGAAGATAAGAATATGTTTTCTGTTTGGAAGTTACTCTTCATCTTCCAAAGTCAGATCCTGTTAAGTCTTCGTCTCCTCCAAGTATGTATGTGATACTTGGGGACCTCTTGTCTTTCCCCAGAGTGTGGGTAAGGCCTATGCCATTCCAGTATGAATTTGGGAGCACTGATCCATCACAAGACTAAGTCTACATCAGCTGACAGTCCAGTGTGGTAACACTGTTCCATACAGATGATCCTAAAAGGAACTCATTTTTTTTTAAAGATTTATTTATTTATGAGAGAGAGAGAAAGAAAGAGCGAGTGCATGAGTGGGGTAAGGGGCAGAGGTAGAGGAAGAAGGAGAGAGAGAGAATCCTCAAGCAGACTCCCCGCTGATTGCGGAGCCTGACGCAGGGCTTGATCCCACGACCCTGAGATCATGACCAGATCATGACCAAAGTCAAGAGTCTGATGCTTAACCGAATGAGCAACCCAGGCGCCCCACTAAAAGGAAATCTTATATTCACAAAATGTATGCTCTCCATTCCACTGTACCTCCCGGGAAGTAGGCAGAACTGGGAATTCTCTTCCCTGTTTTACACGGGAGGAGATGGAGACCTGGGAACATAAAATATCTGTCCCACGATCATATCCTGAGTCAGTGCAGAGCTCATGTTCTCTCTCTGGCCAGCACTTCCTTCTCTATTTCAGGCTTTTCAAGGGAAGAGGGGCTTCTCAGGGACACTGAGCTTAGTTCTCTCTTTCATACGTGACTCTAGATCTCTGCAAAGTGTTTGACCATCAAGTAGAGAGGGGGAAAACCTGGTGTCTGACCAGTCTCCACACCCAACACACACACAAGCACACACACATACATGAACACACACACATATATACAAACACACACGAACACACATGCACATATGCAAATGCACACATATACATAACATGCGTACACATACATGAACACACACACACACACAGAGAAGCAGACAATGGCCCCAAACTGGAATGCAAGCTGTGTTGGTGACTTTCTGGGTTCTCTCAGGACTTGCTGGTAAAGCTCTGTGTGTGTGTGTGTGTGTGTGTGTGTGTGTGTGTGTCAGGGGCTGTTTCAGAGGCAATGCCATGCCAGCCAACTACACAGGATTTGAAGTAATTTCTGCTCAGCTGTTGGCTGGCATCCCTCCCATCACTGCCCCATACCTACTGAAGCAGTCTTTTCTAAACCTGAATTTATCCATGTTGCTGTCTCTCAGGAACCTGCATTATCACCTTCAGGGTGCAGCTCAGGCCTGAAGCCAGCATGAAGACCTGGCCAGGCGCCCACTGCCTGCCAGCAGGCCAAGGCAGTTCTGACCCAGTGCTCCCCTGCTCCCCAGCCACTGGAGCGACCCGCCCCTCCCCTCCCTGGGGCCTCTGACCCTTGGATCATTCTCTCTGCACCAGCCTCTCCCTCACCTTCCCCCTTGAGAATGAACCTGGCCGTCTTGCCTCCAGGACTGTCCTGACTCCTCCTGTCTTTAAGGTCATCTCATTGTCCATTTTGGTGGTCTGCTCACTTCCATTTCTCCTCAATGGGCCCAAGCACTGGAGGATGAGGACAGCGTGCAAGTCCCCTCTGACTCCCCAGTTCCTAGCCTGGGCCAGGCCCCAGTAGGCACCCTAGCAAGCTTACTGAATAAACCAAAGAATGAATGGATGGCTTGGAGCTCTGAAGGCATCTTTCTACAGAAACAATGTTGAAAATGTGTTCCCAGTAGGCCACTGACCAGAGCTGACCTCTGACCCCTGTGAGACTACAACAGACTGGTTCTTCTACCCTCATGGAGAGGCATTAGCTAGGTTGGGGCCTTGACCTCAGCTCCAGGGGCAGACTTGATTGGGTGGAAAGTCATTCCAATGACCTGGCCTGTGATTGGCTTAGGGCCGATGGGCACCCCATTTTGGGCCAATGAAACTCAAGGAGGGAGTGGCTGGAGGTGCTGAGAAAGTTCTCAGAGGAGGCTGATGGCCAGTGGCCTCTGACAGCCATCTTGAGAACAGAGAGGATGTAGGTATAAGATGAAGCTGGCTCCATAGAGTGCAGAGAGGAAAGGCAGAGAGAGCTTGGGTCCCTGGGGAACTACCGGATCAATCCCTCAAGTTGTCTGTCCACTTCTGACTTCCAGTACATGCACTAGCGAGAATTCTGCTTCTGGAAGCTCCAATAAGCTGAGTTTTCCTGCAGCTGGAAGCAAGGCTGATCTCTGTAAGCTGAAGAAACATAAGCTTTATGTTTATTAAGGTTGTTTTACTTACACACGCCTCTTCCAAGGCCGGGGGAGGACCTCACAAAGTGCTTGCGGGTGACATGTTTTTGTAAAATTTGCAAAGGCATGATAGTTCAACCACCGTCCATCAGAACATACCTCTTTGCGCACCCGCGTCCCCTACACTGCCCGGGGGTGGGGTGCAGTTGAGACAGCCAAAGGCAGTTTGAGGATACAGCCCAGGGAGATAGGAGTCGGTCGCTCATGCTGTTGGGTGTAGAAGGGCAGGGTTCATGGTCACTTTGGGGTTTAGCTTAAGTCATGCTGGATCATCGGGAATGACTTCCAAGAATTCTCTTATCACCCATAGAGCTGACTCACCAGGGGCACCGAATCTCAAAGGTGCAGGGCCTCAGATGGTCACACGTGTGAAACACGGACCACAGTACACAGCCCAGAACCACGTGGAGGGTGGAGGAGGAAGAAGATGTGAAATGTAGTCTGAGGAAACTCCTTCCACTTGCCAGATATGTGTAAGTGTGAGTGAGTGACTCAGTTATCTGCAGTGCCTCATCAAAACAGTTCTCTCCATCAAATGTGGTGGCATCAACCTACCAGGAGGCCACTCTGGTGACAGTGTGGGTAACAGACTCATGAATGAGCGCCTCTGACTCAGAGCATAAAGATGAGCCATTGCATAAGAAAATTGAAGGGGGCGCCTGGGTGGCTCAGTCGGTTAAGCATCTGCCTTGGGCTCAGGTCATGATCTCAGGGTCCTGGCGGGGAGTCTGCTTCTCTCTCTGCCTCTGCCTCCACCCTCCCACCTGTGAGCATGCGCTCTCTCTCTCTCTCAATCTCTCTTAAATAAATAAATAAATAAATAAATAAATAAATAAATAAATAATAAAATATTTAAAAAACAACCCCTCCCTTCCCAAAAGAAAACTTGAGACGCCCTGGAAGAATTTCCAGCTTAGAAAAGATTCCCCAAGTTTGACAATCATCCTGAAAATGTCTGTGACCTTATCAGTAATGGATTGTGAAGCTACAAGAAAACTTGATAAACTGTTGATAATAATAAAAAAAAAATCTGCTCAACCATGTTAGAGAAAAAAACTTAAAGATCTTTCTATTGGCTCTGTAGAAAAATATTATAAAATTAGTGTCATGTCATGAAGCAATCAGAGAGAAAGCAGATAAATAACATGCAGGGGAAAACATTTTAGACAGAAGTCAGGTAGTTATTTAATAAAAATAAAATGCTATTTTTCTGGATTTTGTGATGTTTGTGTTGTCAGCTTTCAATATTTATAATTTGTTGTCATTTCTTTTCTCATTTTTTGTATTCATTGTCATGCCTAATTTTGTATTAGTAATTTTGTGTTGTTTCGTAAAGAGAGGTCCCTGAGTTGTGTGAGTCTTAGGCCCCGCACAGCACATGGGTCTGGTCTGACTGTTGGCCTTCAGGCAGCAGAGTCCACCAGAATGAGGCACTGCCTGCATCCCTCCACCATGAATTTTGCCAGAGGAATCTATCTGGGGATTCAGAGCCACCACTGGCTATGGCCTCTGACAGCCACTCTAGCCACGGAAAGACCATCCCTACAGAATGCCCTCTGGAGCCCAGGAGATGCCTACACAGCGATGTTCCTGGTGTGTAAGGAATGTTCCTAAGGGCTAGCATGAGAACAATATCATGTTCTAGAAGCAGGGGAATATTGAACATACCCCCAACATCCAACTGTGCCCCAGGCTGGAGGGAAGCAGCTCGCAGGGTGGTGTCCCAAGGTTGCTGACATGGACAGCAGGGGTTCTTAACCTAGGCTCCATAGACACCACCCCTCAAGGGCCCAAGGGTAGAAGTCAGTGCGTCTGTGAACTTGGCTAGGTGAACCGTTACATCTTTATTTCTACTAACCTCTAGGTAAAATTTAGCATTTCTATCAATTATCAACGTAGGCAACAAAGCGTAGTATTAGCAGGGCTGTCACCAAGAAAAATCATGGATGTTTTTCTACCCCATTAATGTTTTTGAAGTTCTCTTGAGATATCATTAAGTTCACCGTTACTTCAAATAATAGTGATTAGACCTGCTGCTAGACTTTATTTAATGTGTTAATATAGAAGCTATACAGTGCTGTGCCACAAATTATATTTTAAGAATGACTTCAATGTAATTAGCTTTCTTTATAATCTATTATTTTATTTAATTCACCTACAAACATTACTCTGAGAAGGGGCCTATGGGACCGGGCTGCCAGTGGGGCCCACAGCACTGGGAAGGTTGAGAATACCTGTGGTCAAGGAAGTTGCCAGGTCTAGAGAGATAGGGAAAGAAGAACAAAGTATTGCCTAGGTGGCTAGCTTTTGGCTCTGAGTTGAATTTTTCAACTCTACGTAGTCATGCATTCATTCATTCAAAGAACATTCAATGAATATCTACTATGTGGTGAGTTCATCTAATCCAGTACTCCCTTTATGAGGCAAGCAGCATTATTAAACCCATTTTACAGATGGAGCAAGGAAGGATTAGGGAGGTTAAATTACTTGCCCAGAGTCACATGGCTGCTAAATGGGAGAGCAGGACTTCGGTGAGGCGGGCGTCTGTGGTGAGGCGGGCGTCTGTGGCTGGGGGGGGTTCCTTCATGCCAAGCTGACTCTCCCAGTGAGGGATTGAGTGCCCCGACACAGGGAACATGAGGTATTGTCATCTCAACCAGCCTGTGGAGAGGGAAGGAAGTCTACCTGAAGGAGGCGATAGTGGCACTGAATTTTGATATTTGAATAAGAGTTGGCTGGTGTCTATAAGGCAGCTGGAGGGCTGAGGCAGGCTGCCCAGGTGGAGGAAGGAGCTGGGAGCGGGAAGAGGGGCATTATGGAAGAGGAATCAGATTGAGGACTCAGGGAGCATCTTGGACTCCTCCTCTAACACCTCAGAGTCTGGAACTTGTTTTAGCCACATGGTTGGGGAGGGAGGTTTCTGAGTTAGAGCCCAGGGTTCTCTCTAGGCCACTTGGGGTGACTAACCATCCAAATTTGTCAGGACTGAGGTGTTTCCCGGGACATGGGATTTGCAATGTGAAAATTGGAAAGGTCCTGGCAAATCAGGATGAATTGGTCACCCTAAAAAGCGGGAAGGACAGCTTTTCTGTCAGGGGAAACATCACTCTCTTCTCTTCAAAGTCAGGCGGAGGAGTTGATGTCCATCTGCAGCTCCTGCAGAAGAGTGGTAGTCTGAGGTGATGGCTGTTCAGCTTTTCCCTTGTTTTCCCATTTCACTCTGCTCTTGGATTAGGAATTTATCCTAAGAACAAGTACACAAAAATGAATTTAAGAGAATTATTATTTCAATGTGGTTAAAACAGAAAAACTAGGGGGGAAAACTAGACATTGATTAAGTAAAATTTGGTATTTCTATACAATGAAATGTTAGGTAGTCCTCAAAAATGTTATTGTAGACCTCTATTGCACTGGAAAGATGTCCAGCATTTATTTTTTTTTAAAAGACTTTTTATTTTGGAATAAATTTAGATTTACAGAAAAGTTGCAAATATAGTGCAGAGAGTTCTAGTATACCTTTCACACAAGTTTCCCTGGATGTAAGCATTCTATATAGCCATGGCATATTTATCAAAGCCAAGAAATCAATCAGCATCCACACAATCTTACTTATTACACTATCCACTTCATTCAAATTTTATCACTTTTCTGCTAAGGCTCTTTTTCTGTTCCAAGATCTAATCTAGACCACTATGTTGCATTTAGCTGTCATGTGTCCTCAGTTTTCTCCAATCTGTGACAGTTTTTCACTCTTGTTTTTCAAGACCTTGACAGTTTGGAAGAGGACACTCAGAGAGGTCTCACCCCATGACAAGTGGGAGTTGGGGGATAGCTTCCAAGCCTCCTGTCCTTGAGGGACTGCTGACAGCATGCCTTATGTGGTCTCTCAGAATTCCCTGTGGGGATTGGGCTTTTGGTTGCCCACAGTGATAATCTGTGGCCACTCTGCATTGGCTGTCTTTCCTACCTTCCTACTGGTATCTCTTGAGACCACCTCCCAGATGAACTCCATGCACTCCAGTCCTAGTCTCAGAATCTACTGCTTCGAGGAGGATGGAGTTCCTCCTAAGGGGATACCATCGTTTCTGGAGTTCAGGTTCAATTCTGTACCCTGTGTTCATGTCATCCACAGGAGGGGACTGTCATGATCTGAGTCTTGCACACCTAGTCAGAGGGCTTACAACCAGACTAACCGGGGATGTTTAACTCGGGGAAGATTTTGAAGAGGTGGGCAAGGTGTCTTCAAATGCCTAGAAGGTGCCTTATAAAAGGAGGATATGTTCTCTCTACTCCAGAATGGGGCACAGAACTCCATAAGTCATAATGAGTGATGCTACCAAGCTATTAGCTTCCTTAGATTGGGTTTTATTCAACTTGCCATCCTCAGTAACCAACATGTTGGCTGTCACAAAGCAGAAGCTTATGGGAGACATTTGTGGCTTCCTCCCCAGGATCCATTCCCCCCCCCCCGCCAACAGCATCCTCACTTTCCTTTAGAGAATTTATTCCTCTGTCATTTCAGGTTTTTTGGTTTGGGTCGGATGGACAATACCCCTTTCCCACCCCAACTCCATATCTCATCCCTCTGGCTGCAGTGATTGGTCCAAGAGAAGGGTAACTGTCTCAGTTAAAAAAATTTTTTATTCAAGTATAACTGACATACAACATTATATTAGTTTCAGGTGTATAACATAGTGATTCAATATTTGTACATTGTGAAATGATCGCCACAATAAATCTAGTTAACATCCATACATGACTCAATTTGAGCCAATATGAGTGAGTCTTAGGACTTTGAGAAAGCTAACAAAAGAGTTGCTCTGGATTCTTCTGGAGGATGAGATAAGAGGCCTGGAACCATAGCAACCATTTTGCTAATACGAAGGATAACCCAAGAGCTACCAGGATTGCTTGAGGATACATGGGGCAATAACATGGCAGACAAATTGAAATGGGAGCACCACCAGGTCCTTTTCAGCATTTTTAAACTCTGGGATAAGCTTCACTTGAAACTGTTTTTTTAAATGCCTTTTTGGGGGTAGGTCAATTTGATTGGGGTTTCTGTCACTTGTAAAATTATGTCATACAAAATGAATCTATACTAACACAGGTTTGCTGATGGATGAATGGTATAAAAATGAAGTAGATTTCAGGAAGGTTGAAAGAGGGTTTATTAAAACTCAGAGCTCTGAAATATAGAATAGAATGCCCCCGTGAGGTAATATGTTTCATATTTCCAAAAGTATATGGATAAGCTGCATCACCATTTTGTCAGGGGTACTGAAGAAGGAATCCCCGTGGGAGGAGATGGGTCTATATGAATGCAGAAATAGAAACTTTTCCACTGTTAACATTCTGTCAGTGTGTAAAACCAGCAAGACCCCACAGCAGATGGAAAGCTGAGAAGTGTTTCCTAAAGAGGCTCCACAATTTCAGGGTGATAATGCAATATAAAACTATGACTAAAGAGCCGATTTGGGGCCTAGCTGGTCCCAGTTACTCCACACTCCTGGAACATTCCAGGCTGGGGGAGGTAGAGGAGGAATTCTGAGTGTCAATGAAGAGAATGTCAAATGGCATCAGAGTTGGGTGACAGGGGGCCCATAGATTCCATGGCTGAGTAAGACTAGGTGGGGGAAGCTGGTCACTAGCAGCAAGACCCATGTGAAGGTGTAGGCACCTCACAGCCCCAGTCAACTCTTTGCTTGCTGACAGGTGTGCAGTAGGCCCTAGAGGAGGCGTGTTCTTACCTCTGCATACACATCAGGAGGGGAGTTTGCTCAAGAGAGTCGATTACAAATTAAAGGGTGTATGACAGAGTAAGCATCTATCAACATTTGTTACTGATTGATTTTCTTTCCCTTCTGGTTTCAAACTGGTTTCAAAACTTATAAATAATTGATAGTAGAATTAGTTGGTTCATTTTTTTTCTTATTCCATGGGGTTTTATCTTCTTGCAACCTGGTATGTGCACGTATATGAAGCTAAGCCCATAGGCAAGGGCTTAGGGACACAGGGGTCTGCCAGATCCACTCTTCCACAAATCCTGGCTCTCCTACTGGCCCCTGGTGTGATTATGGGAGACATATTTACCTCTCTCAGCACTTCTGTTCTCATCCATAAAACTGAACCCACCTCACAGAACCACCATAGGGATAAAATATGAAAGTTAGACAACAATCTTGGCATACCCTAAGTGCTCAAATAGTGAGAAACATAAAATATTGGATCTTGAGAGGCCTCTCTGCTTCAAAGGATGACACAATTCATCCAAAGCCTCATTCCATGAATTATAGAAGACCCAAGTCTTTCTCAATTTCCCTGGGGTCTTCTGCTTTTTCCAAGTGTCAGTCAAGGAGAGGCCAGAAAGACAAGTGGGTTGAGGCCAAACAAAGAACATGTGTGGTGACAGAGGGTGACAAGAGGGAAAGGTGTGGACTGTGGCAATGCAGAAAGGGTAGGCCCTGCCCAAGACAGCAGCTGCTCTCAGCTCCAGCCAGTGGTTGCTAGGCAGTGGGGGGGGGGGGGGGGTTGAGTGATGTTGGTATGACTTAAAAGAAAAGCCAGAAAGCCACATGATTTTTGATCCCTAAATTCTTTTGATTTTTAAAAGTCTTCCAGTAATTAAGAAAAATTAAAATGGTATAGACCAAACAAAATAGAAGCCAGGGTTGAATTTGGCATGCCATCAGTTTGCTACATTTGCTTTGAAGTTCTGGAGGTCAGCTTGTGAGCTCCAAATGTTAAGGCCACCTGGCCTCTGGCCCTCCTCTCTGTCCCCATGAATCTCCATCCATCCTCTTGAATACTGCAAGGCAGGGACAAATACTTCTGCGTGTCAACAGCTGAAGACACGATGTGAAAACCATCAAGGGCAAGAGAAACAAGAGCAAGCAGGGAGATCAAAGTTTCTGAAACCCTCCCCCTCCTTGCAGACATTCTGTTTCGTTGGAGGCTGAAAGTCAGCCTGCTTCCATTCAGTTCACTTCAATTAAATTTCCTCAATATTACCACATGACAAGCACTAAGCTAAGCCTCAGGGATTTTTTTGTCCTGCCTACTGTGTGCTTGGGACAGAGTTAGATGTTTTAACCACTTTGTGTGGTAGAAAGTATCCTCTCCATTTTACCTGGGGAGAAATAAAGACTCAAGAGTGGTGAGCGACTTGCTAGCCAGAGACAAAGCTGGGTTTCAAAACCCAATCTGTAGGTCTCCAGACTCCTTGTTGACTTCATCCCACCACTGGTTTTTTGGACACAAAAAGTCAAGTGTGAAAATTGCAGCAAAGGCAATAAGCATTCCAGTGGAGGGGAGCCATTGGTGTGGTGGGAGGTGTTGGGGAGGGGGAAAGGAAGTGTCCACCCCAGCCGTCATGTGCTTCAGTGTGCACATGGATCACCTCGGGAGGTTGTCAGACTGGGTTCTGGGTCAGCAGCTCTGGGGCGGGGCTCCAAGGTCCGCATTCCGACGAAATGCCCAAGGGATGCCCATGCTGCTGCTCTGTCTGCCACACTTTGGGAAGCAAGGCTCTATCCCATGATCTCAACCTTTTGAGAAGAGTCACTTGTTAGGAATCGTGGAAAGACAGGGGTGTGGCTGGTCCATGTGAATCCACCACTATTCCTGGCAAAGGAACCCTGCCCTCTGTTTGCCATTGTCCTCGGAGGTCAGGAGAATGGGTCATGTACACACATGGCACTGTGATGAGCCCATGGGTATGGGGTACCCATTAGAGTCTTGCTGTGATGCAGCTCAGGATGGCACAAAATTCAGGATGAGGCAGGTGTGCCTCTGAGCCAACTGAGCAAGGTGCTTCCTTGCTGGAAGTACTGAAAAGAAGTAAGGCAGCTCTGGTGGATGCTGGTGGTGCCCACCTGAATCTCCTTCACCAAGGGGGTGCCCATCCCCAGTGGCTATACATACTGTTTGCAAGGTGCTCACAGCTGCCTCCTCCAGAGCATTGCCCTCGGCAGAATGGGAGCTGACTCTCCCAGAAAGCTACCCTATCATGCTTCCCTTCCCTCTCTACTGATGGATAGCCTGTAGACAACAACTGACTGATGAAGGTACAAAAGCCCATTGCCCTTGGCCTCTAGGAGGGGCGAAGGCTGTGGTGCAATTAATGCTCCAGAACTCCTCAGGGGATAAAACTAAAGCTGGGACTGCTTCCTGGCTTAGTATAATCCCCTAGCCCATCCTGTTTCCCTTGTTCCTCTTCTCCTGAGGGCATTCCTCTAATAAACCATATATACCCAAATCCCCGTCTCAGGCTCTGCTTCTGCCTCTGGGGAACGTCTTCTAAGGCAGAAGCTCATGCAGGTGGATCCTGCTGTCCTCACAAAGACAGCATGAATTGAGGGTCCTTGTCCCAATTTGACAAATGAACAAACTGAGGCTCAGAGAGAAGTCGCTGGCTGAATACCTGTAGCTGGTAAGAGTGGGGCCGGGACTGGCATTTAAGTGTGTGCTCATGTGCTTTTGCCCTTGGGCCCACTGCCAGCGCCTCTTTATACTCAGCCTTTGACCTCTTGTCTGGTGCCTCCCAGTGAGGCCTCAGAATGAGTAGGACATGGCAGGAGCCTTTGGAGCTGGGCTTCTCTGTGGCCCTGCCCTTGGGCCATCCATACAGGTAAAGCTGTGTGGGCTCCGAGAAGGCCCAAGGGAGCGGGGACAGAGTGTGGGGAGGGGGGAGACTCTGACTGCCTCCAAACTGATTCCTGCAATCAGAGCTGATTCCTTTCAAAAATGTGGGTGTTTTTTGTTTTGTTTTGTTTCTGTTTTTGTTTGTTTGTTTTACCTTTACCCAGTTTCTTTTATCTTCCCTGGACACATCGTTGCTGGAGGGAACCGTGCCTAGATTTTGCTGCATACTCTGAAGGGAACCAGAACACTTGGGTGAAAGGAGACAAAGAGCGAGTCCATAGACACCATGTGGGTAGGTGCTCATGGTTGCCAAGAAGTTCGAGGCTACTGTCCAATTTGGTTCTCAGTTATCATTACACATATTTTAGAGATGGGACCCAGGACTCCTTAGGGTCTACCCAGTCCAGGATTCCCAATTTCAGACAGGGGAGGTGGGCCTAAGCTGCAGCAGGGGGCACTCAGCACAGTCCACAGTGGCAGAAACACAGCCCCAGACCCGTCAAAGGGGATAAAGACCTCAGGCCAGAGACGGCGGGGGAGGGGAGAGGTGACAGATTTGGGAAGCCTGGGCTCCAGTGGCAGGTTTCCAAGAGCAGGATCTTGGCAAGCCTCCCAGGCTAGATTTCACCCGTGAAGGTCCAGGCCAGGAACCTCGCTCTTCAGCCAGAGGAGCTGAGTGAGAAGCTTCTCCAGTGGAACCCTCCAGATTCAGAGCCCTGGCCTTGTCACCATCTCATTTCCAGTTGCTTGAGCTCCCTTGCTCTGTGACATCCTGACCTAAGTGGTGGCCTTTCCCAGAAGCCAAACGGTAACATGAATGGTTACTATAAGGCTTGCCTGCTAGTTTTATATCTCATCAGTGAGGAAGTGTCGGGAGATTTCAAGGCCAAGACAGGCAGGCATTTGGGACTTTTGGGATTAAGTTTTTGGATCCATCATCATGGCAGGTATATGTGCGTGGTCACCCTGGGCCCCTAGCAGTAAGTCTTTTAGGACTGCCAGAGTCCTGTATCTCTAGCTTTCTGAGCCACCCTATAAACTTGGTCTTTAGCAATCTCTGCACCATTCTCTGTGGACATTGGAGGAAGGGGGTTTACTGCTTCCTAGTCAAGGCCCATGTTAGGGACAAGATCTGGTCAGCTCTGTAATTCCAGGTTTGAAAAGACACAAGTCACAGTGGAAATCCTGGGTGAGCATAGTTCTGTGGGAACGATAAGTATGTGCTACTTCTTCCGACCTCCCTGAGTTACTAGAACTATGCCCTCCTGCCCTAATGAGAACCCCAAGGGTGTAGACATCTCCCCTGGCCTTGTTGGAACTGACTTTGAATGCAGAAGAGGTTAAACATGTGTTTTAAGCTTTAGGCAATTAGAGCAACCTTGCAGAACCCCTGACACCTGGAGGATTTTATTGGATTTCTTCTAATATTAACATGATCAAATGCAGTTGGGCACTGGGGCACCTGATTCTCCAGGAGAGAATCTTCTGGTTTGGGACTCAGAGAAGACAATGTGATGCTTGGGGCCCAGACCTTGCCAGGAACATATTATCAGGAAATGAAAGAGCCCAAGAATTAGAGCCTTGTGCTTCTATTTTAAAATATGCCCCAAAGGCAGGCTCTAAATAGAGAGCGGGCACACACAAAACTTTATTCACAGGAGGCCCTGAAGGAGAGGGCAGATCCCAGCAGTCCCCTACCAGGCAGAGAGAGAGGCTGGAGAGCCTGATGGTCAACAACAGTAGTGGATCTCCCAGGGTCGTCCAGGGCCAGCTGCATCAGCATCTCTGGGAACTTGCTAGATAGGCACCGGTCTGGCCTCCACCTGACCACTGCTGGCTCAGAGATTCTGGGGGTGGAGATCAGTATACCTGTTTTCCTAAGGTCTGTGGCAGACTGCGATGCCTACTTCTGTCTGAGAACCACTATTCTGTATCTAACGAGGGCACCGGATCCAGGCTGCGGATGCATTTTTATTGACTGGAGGAGCGTTTGAAATTGTTTGAACTGGTTTCCAGTGTTTCAAAATGGGTATTTTTATATGAAAATCCACATTTCTAGCTTTTCTTGGGGGAAAAAAATCAGAAGATCTAGCCACAGGGGACTCACATCCCTGCTTGGCAATAATTATCTGGAGCTGAGAAGAGGCTAGTCCTCTTAGAAAGCGCACCAGCCCTCCTGGGAGCTGCGGCCCCTCATTACCCATCTCTCTTCACTCAGTCCTGTCTGGAGGTATTTGAGCTGTTGGCCCGTGACCTACATAATGTCTAGTGTCATCTCGGGCTGAAACTCATTCCACATGCATTTGCTGACCACTTACCGGATAGGATGGGCTTTCTGCTGTCCTTATAGCCTCTTCTCCCTGACCCTTCCCATTGCCTCCCACCCCCAGCACAGACACACCCATCCTCAGCTACCTGAACTTTTTTGCTAAGATGGGGAAAAAAAAGGAAAGACTTGGTTAGCATAATACCCAGAAGGCAGCCATACAAGTCAGTTAATACCAACAAAAGAAAAAAGGTTTCTTTGTTTCGCCTACACTATTCTCTGACCTCACTGTTGAGAAAATAAACTTATTATCATGTTCAGAAAAGAAGGGACACTGCCCTTCTGTTAGCCTTGAGAGGGTTTTTATCTACAGCTTGGGGGTCATCAGAGGTGGACAAGTTCATTCAGCAGCTGGGATGGCCGCGGACAGGTGACTGTCTTTTCTGTGTCCAACACTGGGCTGGGCTCTGAGAAACCAGTGAGGCCCCGGGCTGGAGTGTGGATGGTCACTTCTGAACTGTGTCAACCCCACTTGCTTCCCAGGGCTGCTTCCTCCCTCTGCTCCGTGCTGACCTTCCTCCTTGGCCCAGGCCTGGCCTCCCTCCTATTCTACTCTGAACTACTTTTTGTATGAGTTGTGGACTTTATCAAAGTCTGGTGGCAGCAGATGATTTTTTTTGTTTTTATTTTATTACAAACGATTTAAAATAATACTGGATATTCCTGATCATAACAACCCTATCTTCACCAGACCAGCCCCACATTCTTCTCCTCACATCTCCGCTTCTCATCTCTACCTGCTCGTCTGATTCTCTCCCAGCCCCACACGTTTCTGGTACCTTTCTTTGTGCAGAGCGTGTTAGCTATCTCCTTGTTTCACTGTCTCCTTGTAGACTATTCTCCAGGTGCCTCTCCCTCACCCAAAGTGGCCCATCATAATAGTTTCCCGAACAAATTCAGTAAAGGGATGCTGGTGCCAGTCAAAAGAGCAACTTTTTTCACCATGCCAAGACTATTTTGCAGTTGAAGCCTCCAAGACTCGCAGAAGATAAGCAACCTGGCCAGACACACACCTGCTGGTCCCCATGGTTCTTGGCCCCCAGGAAGCTGGAGACTCAGAGGGCCTGGCCTTGGCTGGCGTGGGTAGGGGTAGGGTGACCTGCCCTGCTGTTCCCTCTTCAGGACATGAGGCTCCTCTCCTTCCAGGGCTCCCTCTTTTATTTTTATCTTTTAAAGATTTTATTTATTTGAGAGAGAGAGAGAATGAGCAGGGGGAGTGGGAGTGGGAGAGGGAGAAGCAGACTCCCTGCCGAGCAGGAAGCCTGATGTGGGACTTGATCCCAGGACCCTGAGATCATGACCTGAGCTGAAGGCAGATGCTTAACTGACTGAGCCACCCAGGTGCCCCAGGGCTCCCTCTTTCAAAGCAAGGTCATGGAGGCAAGGCTCCAACGTGGCTGGCACCCATTAATTTGCTCTTTGGGGAAAATGGCCATGCTGTTGGGTAGGGTGAAAGTGCCGGCTGTCAGCTGGGTCCATCTCTGAAGTGGTAGCCAGCCCAGCACACTTTTCTCAGTTTAACACACCACCGGGTACATTGTACCTCATAGCTCAGAATCAATAAAGTCAAGGCAATTTCCTTAACATGCCATCAATAAGAGATTATGGAAGGGGGAGGGTTTTCCTTAGAAGCTAATGCCTTACTAAAGTTCAAATGAGGCAATATATAGTAAAATAAATTCCAGCTCTATTTTCACTCCTTGCAATTTTAGTGGAGACTAAATGAAATGGAACTGTGTTGATCCTAACCCGTTCAATATATCTTCACTTCCTAAGAACCAAGGTCATTTTTACCTTCATGGGAAGGGAGGCAAAATATAAAATACTCACCCATACCAAACAGAAATGAATTTGCAGGTTTTTGAAAGCCAGGTAGATGACTGATATATTATGTAATTCATTTCATGGCATAGCTGAATGTGTTTTATAGATAGTGTTTAACCTTGCCAATTCTGCTCTGAGATAATCCCCCTTCGAGGATAAAAATCATATATTTAACATAAAAGGAAAGGTTGGGAGAGGAAAGCAGCATAATGTGTTCTGTTCAACAGATAACCAGAAGTTGCTTACACAGAAAGATGATCAGAGCAAGTTCATTACTGCTTTGCCTTATTAGCTAATCATCATGTTGCTACTAATCAGAAGTGAGGTGATAACCACTCGAGTGGCAATGAATGACAAAATATATCCAGTGCTGTGTGGCAGGGTGGTGTGCGAGCAGTGGCACAGACCTAGGCTGATCCTCCGTCCTGTCGCGTATGTGTCTGTAACCTTGGGTAATTCGCTTCATGTCTTTGAGCCTCAGTCTCCTTGTTTGTGAATGGGCATGGCAATAACCAGTGTAGCATGGTTATCCATTCCCCATTTCCCTTCCTCCTCCTTTCCAACAGAACCCTGATTTTGTTCAGGTTTCCCAACCCCGAATTCCATAGAGGAATCTCGATTTACCCCAAGCAGTCCCAGCAGTCCCTCCCTGACGAATGTTATTGGTCCAGGGAAGGGCGCATGTTCTTGTGGGTCCAATCCGATTGGAGGAGACGTATTTTAACTTTCTCTTGGTGTGTATGAACAAAGAAGCACATTTTGCCCAAAGGCGACTGGCTGCTATCTTATAGCCACATGAGGAACCAGGTTGATGTGAAAGCAGTAGTGAGAATGGCAAAGCATTGAGACAGAAGGAGCCTGGGTCCTTGATAACCTCATTGATCGGGCTGTGCCTGGAAACACCCTTCTTCTGGTCAAGTAGAAATAAATTTATTATTTATTTTAAAATTATTATTTAAAAGATAAATAAAATTATATTTATTTTTAATGTCATTTCGAGCCTAGGTTCTCTGTTACAGACAGTCCAATGCATTCTAACTGATAAATATTTCAGGGGACTATTGTAAGGATTAAGGGGGAAAGAGTCTATATGCAGGGATGTCCAGTGAAAATTTCTGTGATGGTGGATGTTCTATATCTACACTCTCCAATACAGTAGCCACTACCCACATGGCTGTTCAGCATTTGAAATGTGACCAGAGCAACTGAAGAAATAAATTTTAAATTTCAATTAATTTTAATTAATGAAAATTAGACATTTAAATAGTTACATGTGGCTAGTGACTACTGTGTTGTACAGCACAGTTCTATAAAATCTTCTGGCACAGCATCTAGAACCTAGTAGTGGTCCATGGATGTTGACTTCTCTTCCTGTGTCCCCCGCACCCCCTCTACACTTCTCTGAAAACTCATTCAGTCACCAACTTCTGAACAGAAAGCAACAAGAGCAGGAGGTGTTCATTTCAAGGGTAAAGAGAGCCAAAGGTTGCAAAGAGAACTGGATTTAAGGGGCAGACCTAAATAACAGTGTTTGAACTTTGTTCCTACCTAGTTACGGTAAAGCCAGGACCCTATGTTGTTGGAAACCCAAGAAAAAGCTGACCTTTGTATGCATGTGGACAAGATTAGTTGTCAATGTATAGACTTACCAGAACTTATCAGACTTACCAGAACATTGCCAGACAATTTAACAGCACAGTGAGTATGGTAATAGTTTCCTATGTCAATGTATAGACTTACCAGAACTTATCAGACTTACCAGAACATTGCCAGACAATTTAACAGCACAGTGAGTATGGTAATAGTTTCCTATGTCAATGTATAGACTTACCAGAATTTATCAGACTTACCAGAACATTGCCAGACAATTTAACAGCACAGTGAGTATGGTAATAGTTTCCTATGTCAATGTATAGACTTACCAGAATTTATCAGACTTACCAGAACATTGCCAGACAATTTAACAGCACAGAGAGTATGGTAATGGTTTCCTAAGGTCCCTGGTCTTTTGAGAGCTGATGTCTACAAAGCACCTAAACATTAGGTGGTATGTTCCATGCTGTGACCACTGTATCTCCCATCTTGGCAGATAACGTCACATCACCAAATGGCCTTCAGAAGGAATCTTGGGCTGCAGGAGATGGGCCCCTTCATTGAGTGACTGGGAGCAAGGCTTGTTTTCTATAAATCTTGTTCATTGTCATTTGCTGTCACCTAACCCTACCCTCCACCTTTATTCCTATATCAACCCCTGCCTCCCCTCTACCTCCAACTTGGCCACCACCTGGAAGCTGTTTCATCGACAGAGGAGAAATATTAGGGTCCCTATTACCCAGGCCAGTGACTGTCCAGCATGGTAAGGGAAAAAAGCTTACTAAAACTCCCAATCCTGCCAAGGCTGGAAGTGTGGTGCACCCAAAGACTGGCTCAGTCCTATGGGCTTTGTAGGGGAAGTATGCTATTGTTGGCTTCCTAGTAGATGGGAGTATTGGATTCAAAATTTTCTGCATTTTTTTGGTATTTACTCATTTAATTTTTTAAAATTAAGGTGTAATATAAAATAAAGTACAGACATCTTAAATGTACATTTTGGAGAATTTTTTTTTATATATATACACACATGTGACTCCCACCTAGAGCAAAGGATCCTAATCCATATCTTCCATCAAGAGCAATCACTTTTCTGATTTCTAGACTGGTTTTGCCTGTTCAAGAACTTTACATTTATGGAATCCTAGAGCTTCTCTCACTCAATATTATGTCTGTGAGTTGCACCCAGATGGTTGCATGTAGCAGAGTGTATTCTTTTCCATTCCTGTATAGTATTCCATTGTACTGAATGTACCAGAATTTATTTATCCATTCTACTGTTGCTGGACATTTGATCATTTTCCAGCTTGTGGCTATTATGAATAAATCCACCATAAACATCCTCGTACATGTGTTTTGGTGGATATACACACTTATTTTAGTTGGGTTTATATCCAAAAGTGGAATTGCTGGGTTGAAGGCCATGTAGGTTTAGCTGTAGTAGGGACTGTCAATGTTTTCCAAAGTGATTACACTAATTTATACCCCCTACTAGCAATGTGTTAAAGTTCCAATTTATCCACATCCTCACCAAAATTTGGTAATATCAGTTCTTTTAATTTTAGTCAGTCTTGCGTGTTTGGTGATTCTGGTGGAAGTATATTGCCAGATTTTGAAGTTCCAAGTCAGAGGTTAGCAAATAGGGCCTGCGGGCCAAATCCAACCTGCTGCCTGTTTTTGTAAATAAAGTTTTATTGAAACACAACCATGCTCATTCATTTGTGTATGTCTATCGCTACTTTTGCACTGACATAGCCAAGTTGAATAGTTGCAACAGAGAATGCATGGCCCACAAAGCCTACAATAGCTGGCCAGTTATAGAAGAAATTATATATTTCATTGTTTAAAGCAAGTAGGTCATGGAAAAATCGTCTTGGAAATCATCATAGGCCTCTTGTTGCTGTCCTCTTGGCTTATCTGGCAATGGGACAGTGTTATGGTGCCACAGTGCCTTGGTGCTGGGATGGTTACAGAAAGCTGGCATGTTGATCCCCTCAGCCCTCGGGGCAGCTGGATAGGGGATAGGGCAGTTGGAATTCCTGGGCAGGTCTTCTGTGATTTTGAGAGTGATTTTGAGTGGCCTCAGTGGTTTGTCTCAGCATGTTGCCTGTGTGTGCCATGACTTATGAAAGTTTGGGACATCTTCAGACAGGAGTCCATACCAGCTGTCTTCATTATCTCGAGTCTGTACCCTAACACCCTCCCAATTGGCTTCTACCTATCTCTGCTCAGGGAAATCACACATCTAGGGTTTTTTTCCACAGTCCTCATTTTTCTTAATCTCTCTGTGGCACTGGACACCTTTTGCTGCTCTTCTTCAAAACATTTGCTGGCCTTGCCTGCATAATAATTATAATTCTGATTAGCATTCACTGAGTTCCTCCTCCGGGACGTAAGATTTACATAGAGCATCTTAATGTTTCTCACAACAGGCAGACATGGTGAGTACTGTCACCCCAGATTTACATTTGAGGAAACAGTTTTGTCAAGTCTCAGTTCCCAGCTAGGAAGTGGAAGAGCAGGGATTCGAACCTTTGTGTGGAGGACCTGACTGCCAATACTCCCCAGGTCAGTGCTACCTCTGACCGCGTGATGCTATAGTTCTTCCTCAGACCTGAAGGATCTCTCTTTTGTTATGGCTTCTGCTCCTTCTGCTGTCCCTTAACTGTTGTTTTCCCCAAAGTTCAGGCCTTAATCTCTTCTTTTTTACCACATACTCTTTTCTCTCACGGTCTGGCTCACGCTTTCAATGTTAACATTGATCCTGAATGTGAATTAATATTGATTTTTCCAAGAGCGCCGGGGACTTTACATAGGGTATCTCATTAAATCCTCAACATAACCCTGAAAGGTCAATGCTGCACCCACTTTGAAGTTGAGAGGAGTCCATTGACCTGGCTGAGGCCACTCAGTTGGAGGATGATGAGAGTGGGCAGCTCAAACCCAGCTCTGTGATGATACTAAAGCCCATGAGTGTTTAGGGCACCCACCCTCCCTGACATGAATGCCAGATTGGGATCCCCAACCACCTAGAAGCTGTGTCTGCTTATATATTTCCTTAAGACCTTGAATACTACATGTCTAAAACCAAACTCATTTTTCCTTCATCCTCCTCTATGCCTTCTCTGCTTTATAGATTCCCTATATGTTGACATCTATAAGTGACCTTGGATTCCAGATTCCACATTCTCTACCTACATGCTGTCAGCCAGCCCCAGGCCCAGGCAGGTGCTCTCTGTCCCCTGACACCATGCCCAACCATCTAGATCACAGACTCTTTCTCTGGGTCCCCATCCCTCCTTGTCTGCATCGTTCCTTCTGCAACCCAGTGCAATGCCCACATGTAATGTCACCTACCTGCTTTCATCTGTCTGCCCTGGATCCACTTGGGCTTCTACATATCCCATCAGGGCAAGTAGACCGTTCAGTGTTATCTTTCACGGTAGTTCTCAAACTTGCTTGAGCCTCAGAATCAACTGCAATCTTTTTTTTTTTTTTTTCCAAGTGGATACCTGACCGGAGCATCCGATTCAGTGAATCTGAAGTAATGTTGAGAACTTGCATTTTTAATAAGAACCTCTGGAATTGCAATGCAGGAGGCCCTCTGTGTTAGTCTGAGGAGCACTGGTCTGCTGCAGCCCTTCCTCCACAGATGGGAGCTGCAAGCCAGAGGGAGAGGGCTTGCAGGACAACTGGCTGTAGAGCCCTGTGCTTCTGGCGCTCGACCCTCTTCTCTTGCACCCTCCGTTGGGCCTCCTCCAGCACTTCCTTAGCATATATGCAGGGCTCAGTGATTGTAGAATGAATGAATGGATGGATGAATGAATGAATGAGTGGATTTTAAAGGCCTTTGTCCTAATATCTCAGTTATTCTCTGGTTGTAAAGTCTAGGAAGCCTGGGGAAGTTGCATGAATCCTGCCTTCCAGTAGGATTTCCTAGGTACCAAGTGGTGAGGCTGAGGGACAGTCTACAAAATATCTTAGCAGCCCTCCTCAAAACTGTCAAGGTCATCAAAACCAGGGAAAGTCTGAGAAACTGTTATAGGCAAGGGGAACCTAAAAAGACAAGGCAACTCAAAATAATGTGGTATCCCAGATGGGATCCTGGGCCAGAAGAAGGACATTAAATAAATCTAAACTTTAGTTAAGAAAAAAAAGTGATAGAGTAGGAATCTAACTTTCCATCAGCACACAGGGAGGGACACCAGCATTCATTTACAACCTCAGTGTCAACATCTCATTCATAAAGTTCATGATGGATGTATTTACAAGTATTGACACTAGTCCGGTGAGAGCCCTGTTTCCTCCCCTTGCTCATTTTCTAGGTTGGGTGCCTGTGAAGATCTGGCTGGTCTGACCATCTGGTGACATAGGCAGGTCACTGAGAGCTAGAACCTTGGCATTGAGGGCTGGTGGAAGGAAAGCATGATAATTTCAACAGAACCAGGCACCAAACCCAGCCCTGACAACCATCAGCTGTGTGACCTTAGGTGTGTTACCTTTTCCTCTTAGAAGTGGAGTGGTGGTGATAGTGCCCTCCTCATAAAGCTCTGAGGAACATTTGGTGAGTAGAGAGCCAGGGGCACTGTAGACACTCGACACCTGGAAAATGGTACTTTACTTAAGACACCCTTTGGTCAGGCGCTGGGAGTTACAGGCTTGCTAAAGACGACAATTCTGGGACGTCTCAAAGTCTGCTGAACTCATTTCCCAAGTTGGGCTCCGTTACACCCCTGCAGTGCCACAGGTGCCTCTTGTCCCAGAAGCATCCTCCCCCCACCACGCTTGGCTGGGCACCCCCAGCCATAACGGAGACGTCTGGTCCTCTTTAAATGGAACATTCATCTGCCCTGGTCCCCAATGTCATTTTTATTGGTGTCTAAAAATAAAAATAATCGTAATTTCCTAAACGGTAATAGCCTGACCCAGCCAGCTTGCTCCCTCTTCCTCCAGGCATGCTGTGAAAGCCATTGACACCGTGTCCAGATTGCAGACCTCTGACCTGTCACCAGCCTGTCAGTGTCAGTGAGGCCGGGGAGAGGACATGGGCCAGCAGTCCAAGGAGGAAGCTTCCAGCCCGTGCCCAAGGCTCAATCTCTAGGCTGGGACTCTTGCCCTGCCAGCCACCCCTTCAGCCCTGGTTAAGGGCCCTGGGGAAAGAAGGAGAAAAAGTGGAGAAAGGAGTCAGGGAGGCAGAGAGTGAAAGAGAAAGAGAGAAAGAAGACTCTGACAGCTTAAAGGTGAAAGAGGTAGTTTTGGCAGATAAGTAACAAACGTGGTTTCCTCCTGCATGAACCGTCTATGCAGCTGATTAGATTTAGCATCACCCAGTATCATTCTCTGATGTACTCCATGCCACATGAGGTGGGGGGGGGGGGAGATTTACAAGTGCAATTCTCAGAGATGCTGTACTGGGGAGTTATGGCATCTCTGTACAGTGCAGCCAGGGAGGCCAAGAAAGTCTCAGGCAATTTAAAACGCTCCATAGATCTTTCTGGACACCTTTCCGATGTATCACCAGGCCATTAGCTATTCCAACAGAGGCAGGGAATGGGAGCAGGCCAGGGGTGGCAGACCCCTGCAGGATGGAACATTACCATGTAGTCGTGGTCCCCACTCTAACGGCTTTGGGTCCCGCTGAGATGCTGGGGAGCCTCCTTGAGAAAAGTCAGTCTCAATCCAAGGAACCTGCATTCCCAAGGGCCGGTATATGTCTTAAAATTTTTTAATTACATAAGTAATACCTGCATGTGTTCTCCTTGTAAAAGGAACATGATAGCAATATACACAATCTGAAGCCCTATTCACAGATAACTCCCTAACTTCCTCCCTCCACCCCAAGCAATAACTATTGTTGCCATTTGAGTGGGCTTTTCCCAGAACTTTTCAGTGCATATCTATGCATACATATGAATGCATAGAAAGATACGGGTTTTTGTGTGTGAGGTTCCCTCCTTCCTTCCTTGATTTTTCTTTTTCTCTTTCTCTGTCTTTAAAAAGAGTTATTCATGTAGGCATGTACTTGTTTGTTTACTTACATAAATGGTATCTTAGTGTATGCATTGTCCTGAAATTTGCTATTTTCACTCCTCAATGAGTGTGTCAGTTTGGGGTCCTCTGGAAGGCAGACACTGAGAACAGTTAGAAGTATAAGAGATGAATTGGGGGTGATATCTAGGAAAGATAAGGGGGACACACTGGGGAAGGACAGCACAGAGATGTGGATCTCACAGGGTCTTGGCCAGCTAGTGGGGAGCTCAGAGACTGCCCCCTAGAGGAGTTCCTCACTTGGCAGAAATGGTGAGGCCTTAGAACCCTACCATGCTCTGTCATTGGCTGGGGGATACCCAGGAAAATCAGGGCCTTAATTCAAAAGCTGCAGTAAATTCCCAGAGCTCTGCAGCTGGAGGCCATCTGCTCACTGCACTCCTTATAGCCACTGGCAACTCCTCTCATACAGGCTCACGGCTGCCTCATTGGTCTTAGAGTCTTTTCAGGAGGGGCATGTATGCTTTTTGTTGGAGAATGTTCCCTGGTATGGGTTGATTACAATTGACTTAGCCATTCCCCTCTTGATGGACACTTAGGTTGGCCCCTCTTTGCTGTTATGGACAGTGTGGCAATCATCATCCTTGAACAACACTCCATCCACAGCAGGAATCTGATCAGGGCTTCTCTGGGGTAAGTATGAAGAGGAGGAATTTCTGACTCTAAGGATGATGAACTCAGAGACTCAGGCAAATTCCCTGCTTGATGGGTTGTATGTGATCCCCTGCAGGATGGGAGAACCCGTACTTTCCTATACCCCCAAGACATCTGGGTTTGATGTTGGATTTTTGCCTCTGAGGTTAGCCTTCCTGTGTCAGCCCCTGACCTTGTTTGTCCAAACTTTGCCTCCTGGCACCTGCTGCTGCATCTTCTAAGCATCTTCATCTAAACCTTTATCCTGTTTGCCTGGCTGGCCCCTGAGCCGTCTAAGGTAGCAAATGTAGGGTTTATGATTACAGACTCTGGAAACAACTGATGGGCTTCAATCCCAGCTCCACCAGCTACTAACTGTGATGTCAGACCAGTTTCTGAACCTCTCTTTGTACCTCAGTTTCCCCATCTGTACAATGAGGCTAATAATAGTACCTGGTTCATACAGCTGTTGAGATGATATGAGTTAGCACATGTGGACCTCTCAGCACCCTGCCGCCAACTCAATAAATATTAGCTATTGCTATTATCTGCCCCCCTGGCTGGGATCCCAGCCCAATGACAATCATAAAGCCAGTATTCTGCTGCTAATTCTCATTTCTCAAGTGTCCTGCCCTTGCAAGTAGACTCCTGCTTCTGTTTTGGCCTGGGGAATATGCTTACACCATTGTTTCCCCTGAGCTAGGCTACGCTCAGCCTGGGGTTCCCCCTCTCCTGACTTCAGCTTGCCAAATATAGCAAAACCCCAAGAGTTCAAATCTTGATCCTACAACTCATGAACCTTAGCTCCCTCATCCATAAAAGGCCATTGGCAATGTGACCTAGCTCACAGGGCTGTCATGAGGATGAGAGGCAATACCGGGTACCAAGCACTTAGAATTATGCTCAGCAAGTAGGATGAACACAATTATCTCCTCAGAAATGGACATTTTTACACTCTATTCACTTGCACCTCCTGGTTGACTGAAGATCTGGCACGTCCATCAGTCAGGACAGGATTAATACCATCTGATTAATACCATCAGATTTGACTTGTGTTTAGTTGAGTTAGGTGTGTGATAACAGGGCTTGGTGCAAAGAGACAGAACCCAGAACAGGACAGAGGTGGCAAAAGCAAAGCAATCGGACTATCCCCAGCAGTGATGCCTTTCCTGTCCATCTTCACCACCATGTCTACATAGGTATGCACATCCTATTTTCCATGCTGCAAGGGCACCTCCCTACAAAGAAATGTGAAAGTGTCCCTATTTCAATGGCACCACCCAGCTACCACCCACCATTACCTTTCAGGATCTTGGGCCCAGCCTTGTCAAATTCAATTTTCAGAAGAAACAAAAAAATGGAAGTTGGGACTTTTATGTAAAAATTCTCAATTTTATGACTTTGACAACTAATCCAAATGAACATGGCCAGCCAGTTTATGCTTCTGCTTTTGGGGCATTTCTGCACACTTTCTCCATTACCAGCTATGTCACCTGAAAGCTGATGGTGTCTCTCTAAAGCATGTGGTCTTCAGTGGTTGGTAACATTTATGTGGCAATTGTGGACACTTTGGGACTTCAGTGGCCTGCATTAAACACTTTCTCCTTCGGGTTCCCAGGTTTTATTTCTCCCGGGTCCTGCTTGGCTTCTGGAAATTGTGGCTTTTCTTCTCACCTCTCCCCTCCCCCACCTTTCCACAAGGGCAGGTGATCAAGGAGGCTGCCTGGCACATAATATTTGTTGAATGATTGCAAAGTTAGGAATCCAGGCACTTCTTTCCCTCAGCAACTCTTTTAATTTGTATCTCTCTCCTCTTGGAATGAAATTAAAGCTATTTTTCAGGAACCTGTTTAACCAGACGGAGAGCAAGGCTTCTCTGGGGCCACAAATCTCCCTTTGGGCCTTTTCTTTGTATTTGGGGGGTGCATTTTTCATTTGCAAGGACTTTATTTACCAGCTGCCAAAGCTCCCTTCTTTCAGTTCTGTCCTTGGTTTATGTCTGGGCACCATTTTATTGCTATGCACTAAAAGGTGAAGTATGTTTTACACATACTTAGTCTTAGGACCTTCCACAGAATTCTGTGACAGTGTAGCCAGAGCTGTTGAGGCTTGAGGTCTTCAGTTTGGTGGGATGCACAGGGGCTAGGGGGAGGGTGTGCATCAAGGGCTGGGATTGCTGCTATCCTAGGGCAGGGTGGATGACTTCTCCCATGGGTACAAGGCTTAATTACCATCTTGATTTACTCTATTCTCTTTGCACATGGAAGCGTTGAAGAGCCATTGTAGGATGATTTTCAAACTTCCGTTTAGCAGGGGAAGCCTTTCTTTAAATGACATTGCATATGGGAGATCACTATGTAAAAGGAAGGAAGGATAAGCTGCTCTCCTTGGAGATCCTGACATGAGGAGCCCTACTCCCATTTGGAGTGGTCCCTAAGAAGTCCCTTGAAGTTCCACAAAGGAAACAGGCATCCAAGGCCAGAGTATTTCTTCTGATCATTCCTATACCTTCACAAATATTAGTAACTGGAGTGGACATTGTACTCTGCCCAGATCCACTCCCTTTTACCATACCTGTGTGTGTCTTCTTGACTTTGGTGAATTTTTGCTTACAGCAGCTACTAACTTCTGCTTTTCTCCACAGAATGGCCCTCCAGTTCTGGGAGCCCATTTGCTTATAAAGAGCTGGGAGTGTTAGGGAGTTGACACCTCCAAGGGCAGCCAATGACCAATGACTGGCTGGAGAAGGAATAGGAGAGCTCAGCTACCTTGCCTGAGGGAAGGCCAATTGTGAAGTGTGACAGGACAGAGTTTCCCTATAGGATCAGGCTAAAGCTGCCTTTGGATGGGGCTGCCCCTGAAATCACAACCTTGCTTGACTTTCTCCCCTTCTCTGTACTGTTTTCCTCCCTCCCATACCAATCTCAACTGTGAGCATGTCCTAAATTAACTCCGTGTGTTTGGAATCCTTGTCTCTGGTGCTCCTCAACCCCTAGGTCTCTGTACTTTCCTAAGAAGATGTCCTCCTGTCTTTGGCTAGTCTTCAGTCAGCTTATTCACATGTACAATGGGGCTCATCTACCAATGGCCTTTGGGGATCCAGACAACTGTCTGCTCAGGCCGCAGCCACATCTCTCTTCTGGGTTGGGTTATTTCAGGAAAGTACAAACTCACCAGCCAGCATTTGACTTATCTGGGACTTTGTTGCCTTGGAAACATGGGGCCAGGAGACTGAGGAGCCAAGTGGGCCCATATTAAAGAGAGGTGGTTCCTGGGATCCTTTCTCTGGGATGGGAGGAGCAGCATCCCCTTTCACATGGCCACTGCACCCTCAAAATCTGATGCTGATTAGAGTTTGGGGATGTGCCTTTCAAGTATTTGATTAATAGTTTCCTTGATGAATCCAAAATAAGGCCGGTGTCCTTTTCCCATCTCTACTGCTCCAAAGAGTATATTAGAAAATAGCTTCCCCTCCACCCTCATCTACTTGGCTTTTACGTGGTTAATGTCTTGTGTGTACTTCTGACTGGGGAGGGACACAAGTAAGGCAGGTATTACCCTTGGGCCCCCAAAAGCTTTCTTGACAGCCTCAAGACTGGCCTGGGCCCCTCCAGTGTGTTCCTGCAGACTCCTACTACATCATTTCACACATTATTTTGTAATTGCCTTTTACTTGTCTAGTTGATGAGGGTGAATGAAAACCTCTAGGTCCGAGGGTTTGAAGTCATCGAATAATAATATTTAAAAGCAAATCATGGTGCCTTAATCAAGTGGTAAATTTGTACTTGCTGGCCTTACCTACTTGGCAACAAAGGAACAGCCCCAGGGTGAACATCAGAATGTAATTTGCAGATGGAAGAAAATAGGTCACTCTTCATACTCATAGACTGTATTTTTAAATTAAAAAAAAAGAAAAAGAAAAAGAAAAAGGAAGCCAGGGCACAAGCTGTCCCAAGCACTTATGGGAACAATAGGAGAGAATGGTTGTAAATCCAGAATGCGGTGCCCTTGTCCTCAGGCAGGCCTTGCCTGAGCTAATAGCCCCATAGCTCTCAGCCCCAACCCTGATACTACCCCCACATTTATCAAGGTGATGGAGATGGGAGCACTTCCCAATCTAGGTCCTCCTGGGTGATCATCCTAATGCCCCATAGCTCCTTGACCTGCTCACTTCTCATGACCGTCCCCTCCCCTCCATGCCTATGGCACCTGCTCGATTTTGCCAACTTGGAGCTGTTGGCCACTCTGTGTCTTCCTCTTTGAGCTCGGCCTTTGTCCACCCAACCTTCCCAACCCCCAGTTCCTACCACATCCACTCTTGGACTCAATGTGCCTCCTTTTCCATGCATCATCCTCTTAGGCTCCCCTAATCTCAGACGGCATCACATTGTCCTCTCTTTGGCTAACTCCCCTGTCTTCAGCCTGCCCCATGCTCCACAAAACATATCCACCCTTTCCACACTGGTCTGGCCTGTTAAAGAGAACTGAGCCAGACTGAAGTTAAAGCAGGAAAAACAGACTTTATTCAAGAACTATTGCAACAGAAAAGAGGCCTCAGTATAGAACTGGGCTCAATCTGAAGAGAGCAAGAACAAGTGTGGATTGATAGCTGAGGGGCAGTTTGAGAGGGTTGGTGGGTGGAAATTATACTAGAGAAGGCATCAAATGTAGGGGTAATTCTTGCTAAACTGACCTAATAGGATTCTTGCTAAAGGCAGGCCAGGGTGATCAGGTATCACTGGGGGGATGGTGGGGGTGGGAATTTGATCAGATATCAAGGGTGGGGGATTTTCTCTAAATTGACTTAACAGGCTTCTTGTCAAAACTGGGCTATGCAGACCCAGCAAGAATGGAGGCCAAGGTCGAAGGTTGAGAAGAGGGCTTAGAGGAGCCTGACTGAAGTTTGATCAGGTGAAGATTTTTGTCAAGCATATGAGTGCTGCTAGGGGGCAATTACACATCTCTGTTCCTTGTGCCCTCAACACCGCTCAGCATCTCTCTGAAGTCCCTAGCTCCTTCTTCCCTTCCTCTGCAGCTGTCCCAGACCCCTTCTCGAGCTTTCAATAGACTGTGCTAGCACAGAAGGAAAGAGAACCCTGGCTTGAGTTCCTCCCCTCCCGGCCTCATTTGCTGGGCATTTTGTTTCTTCCTTCTCTCTCTTTCACCACCCTGCTGCCTGTCTTCTGTCTACGGAAACCAGGGGTAAGGCTAGACATCACTTCTTCCAGGAAGTCTTCCTTGGATCCTCCCACCCCCACTGGCCAACACCAGGTTGGAGTCCCCTCCTGTGGATTTCTACACAGCCCTGATTTTAACTCCATCATATCACACTATAGTGGTTGAGTCACTGTTTATCTCGCCTTCTAGACTGTGAGTTCCTTGGGGGCAGAAATACTGCTTTGCTTATTCTCTTTTATATTCCTAATCCTTGGCGGAGTGCCTGACACACAGTAGGAGCTTGGTGTGTGTTGAATGAATGAATCCCTTTTCTGTACAAAAAATTAGTCCATTCACCTGCAATCTGGATCTTTTCTCTCCCTGCCTCCTCATGCCATCAATTGTTCTATTTCCCCATGGTATTTTGCATTCTACTATCATTATTGTCATTATTAATAATAATATTATTATAGTGACTATTTACTGGATACTTACGAAGTTCCACGCACTTTGCTAAACACAAATACATGCTCTAGTTTAATCCTTATAATAGTCCTATGCGGGCACTATTATTATCCCACTTTCCAGATGACATTTAAATATAGTCTCCTTTATTTAAAGCATTGCCTTTCCTAGATGCTGTATTCCCTTCCACCTGATGCCGTTATGCTCTTTCATTCCATTCAAAGTGCCATCTGTACCAGCTGCCTGCACACTCTGACCTCTGTCTTTCCTATCTCACTGGAACTGAGCCCTGCCTGACTGTAACAGTTCCTGCTGACGTCACCAGTGACCTCCATGAGGCCAGCACAGTGCCCGCTTTCACGCTTTGTCGCCCCAGTTTCTCAGTAGCAGATGACACTGATGGCCGCCCCCCCACCCCGCCCCATGCCTCTCCTCCCTTTCCAGCTCACATTTCCTCTGCCTTGCAAACTGTGTGTTCCTGAGGGCTCCGTTCTCTGCTCTTTCCTTTCTTCCTTCAGGACCCCTCTCCAGCATTCTCTGGTGCCTGATTCTCAAGTCCCTCTCTGCAGCCCAGACCCTTCCCCCTACCCCTTCAGCCCCCCAGCACCGTATGACCAGGGCTTTTCCCCCCCATCTCCATAGGGGCCACGCTCAGTGTGCCGACGGAACCTGCTCACTTGCTGTCTCCGTCCAAGCCCGTCCCAGCACCTGCTCATCCTCTGGTATTCCCTAACTTGGCCAGCAAAAACATCACCTGCCCTGAGGCCCCAGTAAACACATCTTTGAGAGTTCTGACTCCTTCTCTTCTCTTCCAGCTGCCAAATCACGTTTATTGTTTGTGCCAGGCTTCTCTCATGTCTGTTTTTCTTCCCTTGTGTCTTCTTTGATGTTGCCCCAGCAATTGTGAGCCAGGTGCCCCAGGAAGAATCAGCCACGCTTTCTCTCACCTCTGAATCTTTTCTTTAACTTAAAAAAATTATGTATATTTAAGGTGTACAACTTGATAATTGTACGTTGCTAAATAATCATCACAATCAAGCTAATTAACATATCCATCACCTCACATAGTTACCTTGTGTGTGTGTGTGTGTGTGTGTGTGTGTGTGTGTGGTGTGATGAGAACACTCAGGGCCTACTCTCTTAGCCAATTTCGAATATACAGAACAGTGCGGTTACAATAATCACCATACTGTACCTTAGATCTCCAGAACTTATTCATCCTGCATGACTGAGACTTTGTACCCTTTGACCAATGTCTTTCTATTTCCCTTACCCCCAGCCCCTGACAATCACCATTCTACTTTCTGGTTCTATGAGTTTGACAATTTTAGATTCTAGATGTGAGTGAGATTATACAGTATTTGTCCTCCTGCATTTGGCTTACTTCATGTAGAACAGTGTTCTCTAGGTCCATCTATGTTGTTGCAAATGGCAGGATTTCTTCTTCTCTCATGGCCAAATACTATTCCATTGTATGTATACACCACATTTTCTTTCTCCATTCATCTATCAATAGACATTTAGGTTGTTTCCCTATCTTGGCTACTGTGAATAATACTTCAGTGAATATAAGCATGCAGATGTTTCCTTCAGATTCTGATTTCTATTCCTTTGGATAAATACTTCAAAGTGGAATTGAAGTGGAATTGGAAACAATCATAAGATGTTTCTATTTCTAATATTTTGAGGAACCTCCATGCTGTTTTCCATAGTCACCGAACTAGTTCACATCCTCACCAACAGAGCACCAGGATTCTCTTTTCTCCACATCCTCATGAACACTTACTATCTTGTCTTTTAACACACTCATTACCCATCCTAACAGGTGTGAGGTAATATCTCATTGTGGTTTTGATTTGCATTTCCCTGATGATGAGTGATGTTGAGCATCCTTTTGTGTGTCTGTTGGCCGTTTGTATGTCTTCTTTGGAAAAATGTCTATTTACATTCTCTGCCCTTTTATTTTATTTTATTTTATTTATTATTTTATTTTATTTTATTATGTTATGTTAATCACCATACATTACATCATTAGTTTTTGATGTAGTGTTCCATGATTCATTGTTTGCGTATAACACCCACTGCTCCATTCAATACGTGCCCTCTTTAATACCCATCACCAGGCTAACCCATCCCCCCACCCTCCTCCCCTCTAGAACCCTCAATTTGTTTCTCAGAGTCCATAGTCTCTCATGGTTCGTCTCTCCCTCTGATTTCCCCCCCTTCATTTTTCCCTTCCTGCTATCTTTTTCTTCTTCTTCTTTTTTTTTTTTAACATATAATGTATTATTTGTTTCAGAGGTACAGGTCTGTGATTCAACAGTCTTACACATTTCACAGCACTCACCATAGCACACACCTTCCCCAATGTCTATCACCCAGCCAACCCATCCCTCCCACCCCCCACCACTCCAGCAACCCTCAGTTTGTTTCCTGAGATTAAGAATTCCTCATATCAGTGAGATCATATGATAAATGTCTTTCTCTGACTTATTTCACTCAGCATAATACCCTCCAGTTCCATCCACATCATTGCAAATGGCAAGATTTCATTCCTTTTGATGGCTGCATAATATTCCATTGTATATATATACACACATCTTCTTTATCCATTCATCTATCGATGGACATCTTGGCTCTTGGCTCTTTCCAATTGTAGACATTGCTGCTATAAACATCGGGGTGCATGACCCCTTCGGATCCATACATTTGTATCTTTGGGGTAAATACCCAGCAGTGCAATCACTGGGTCATATGGTAGCTCTATTTTCAACTTTTTGAGGAACCTCCATACTGTTTTCCAGAGTGGCTGCACCAGCTTGCACTTCCACCAACAGTGGAGGAGGGTTCCCCTTTCTCTGCATCCTCGCCAACATCTGTCGTTTCCTGACTTGTTAATTTTAGCCATTTTGACTGGTGTGAGGTGGTATCTCATTGAGGTTTGGATTTGGATTTCCCTGATGCCGAGCGATGTTGAGCACTTTTTCATGTGTCTGTTAGCCATTTGGATGTCTTCTTTGGAAAAATGTATGTTCATATCTTCTGCCCATTTCTTGATTGGATCATTTGTTCTTTGGGTGTTGAGTTAGATAAGTTCTTTATAGATTTTGGATACTAGCCCTTTATCTGATATGTCATTTGCAAATATCTTCTCCCATTCTGTCCGTTGTCTTTTGGTTTTGTTGACTGTTTCTTTTGCTGTGCAAAAGCTTTTTATCTTGATGAAGTCCCAATAGTTCATTGTTGCCCTTGCTTCCCTTGCCTTTGGTGATGTTTCTAGGAAGAAGTTGCTGCGGCTGAAGTCAAAGAGGTTGCTGCCTGTGTTCTCCTTTAGGATTTTGATGGACTCCTGTCTTACATTTAGGTCTCTCAACCATTTTGAGTCTATTTTTGTGTGTGGTGTGAGGAAATGGTCCAATTTCAGTCTTCTGCATGTGGCTGTCCAATTTTCCCAACACCATTTGTTGAAGAGACTGTCTTTTTTCCATTGCACATTCTTTCTTACTTTGTTGAAGATGAGTTGACCATAGAGTTGAGGGTCCATTTCTGGGCTCTCTATTCTGTTCCATTGATCTATGTGTCTGTTTTTGTGCCAGTACCATACTGTCTTGATGATGACAGCTTTGTAATAGAGCTTGAAGTCTGGAATTGTGATGCCACCAGCTTTGCTTTTCTTTTTTAATATTCCTCTGGCTATTCGGGGTCTTTTCTGGTTCTATACAAATTTTAGGAATATTTGTTCCATTTCTTTGAAAAAAGTGCATGGTATTTTCATAGGGATTGCATTAAATGTGTAGGTTGCTCTAGGTAGCATTGACATCTTCACAATATTTGTTCTTCCAATCCATGAGCATGGAACGTTTTTCCATTTCTTTCTGTCTTCCTCAATTTCTTTCAGGAGTATTTTATAGTTTACTGAGTACAGATTCTTTGCCTCTTTGGTTAGATTTATTCCTAGATATCCTATGGTTTTGGGTGCAATTGTAAATGGGATCGACTCCTTAATTTCTCTTTCTTCTGTCTTGTTGTTGGTGTATAGAAATGCAACTGATTTCTGTGCTTTGATTTTATATTTTGCCACTTTACTGAATTCCTGTATGAGTTCTAGCAGTTTTGGGGTGGTCTTTTGGGTTTTCCACATAAAGTATATCATCTGCAAAGAGTGAGAGTTTGACTTCTTCTTTGCCGATTTGGATGCCTTTTATTTCTTTCTGTTCTCTGATTGCTGTGGACTAGGACTTCTAATACTATGTTGAACAGCAGTGGTGATAGTGGACATCCCTGCTGTGTTCCTGACCTTAGGGGGAAAGCTCTCAGTTTTTCCCCATTGAGAATGATATTCGCTGTAGGTTTTTCATAGATGGCTTTTATGATATTGAGGTATGTACCCTCTATCCCTATACTCTGAAGAGTTTTGATCAAGAAAGGATGCTGTACTTTGTCAAATGCTTTTTCTGCATCTATTGAGAGGATCATATGGTTCTTGTTCTTTCTTTTATTAATGTATTGTATCACATTGATTGATTTGCGGATGTTGAACCAACCTTGCACCCAAGGAATAAATCCCACTTGGTCGTGGTGAATAACCCTTTTAATGTACTGTTGGATCCTATTGGTTAGTATTTTGGTGAGAATTTTTGCATCCATGTTCATCAAGGATATTGGTCTGTAATTCTCCTTTTTGTTGGGGTCTTTGTCTGGTTTTGGGATCAAGGTAATGGTGGCCTCATAAAACGAGTTTGGAAGTTTTCCTTCCATTTCTATTTTTTGGAACAGTTTCAAAAGAATAGGTATTAATTCTTCTTTAAATGTTTGGTAGAATTCCCCTGGGAAGCCATCTGGCCCTGGGCTTTTGTTTGTTGGGAGATTTTTGATTACTGCTTCAATTTCCTTAGTGGTTATAGGTCTGTTCAGGTTTTCTATTTCTTCCTGATTCAGTTTTGGTAGTTTATACATCTCTAGGAATGCATCCATTTCTTCCAGATTATCTAAGTTGCTGGCATATAGTTGCTCATAATATGTTCTTATAATTGTTTGTATTTCTTTGGTGTTGGCTGTGATCTCACCTCTTTCATTCATGATTTTATTTATTTGGGTCATTCTCTTTTCTTTTTGATAAGTCTGGCTGGGGGTTTATCAATCTTATTAATTCTTTCAAAGAACCAGCTCTTAGTTTCATTGATCTGTTGTACTGTTCTTTTGGTTTCTATTTCATTGATTTCTGCTCTGATCTTTATTATTTCTCTTCTCATGCTGGGTTTAGGCTTTATTTGCTGTTCTTTCTCCAGCTCCTTTAGGTGTAGGGTTAGGTTGTGTATTTGAGACCTTTCTTGTTTCTTGAGAAAGGCTTGTATTGCTATATACTTTCCTCTTAGGACTGCCTTTGCTGCATCCCAAAGATTTTGGACAGTTGTGTTTTCATTTTCATTGGTTTCCATGAATTTTTTTAATTCTTCTTTAATTTCCTGGTTGAGCCATTCATTCTTTAGTAGGATGCTCTTTAGCCTCCAGGTATTTGAGTTCTTTCCAACTTTCCTCTTGTGATTGAGTTCTAGTTTCAAAGCATTGTGGTCCAAAAATATGCAGGGAATTATCCCAACCTTTTGGTACCAGTTGAGACCTGATTTGTGACCTAGGATGTGATCTATTCTGGAGAATGTTCCATGGGCACTAGAGAAGAATGTGTATTCTGTTGCTTTGGGATGGAATGTTCTGAATATATCTGTGAAGTCCATTTCAACCAGGGTGTCATTTAAAGTCTTTATTTCCTTGTTGATCTTCTGCTTTGATGATCTGTCCATTTCAGTGAGGGGGGTGTTAAAGTCCCCTACTATTATTGTATTGTTGTCAATGTGTTTCTTTGCTTTTGTTATTAAGTGGCTTATATAATTGGCTGCTCCCATGTTAGGGGCATAGATATTTATAATTGTTAGGTCTTCTTGTTGGATAGACCCTTTAAGTAAGATATAGTGTCCTTCCTAGTCTCTTATTATAGTCTTTGGTTTAAAATCTAATTTGTCTGATATAAGGATTGCCACCCCAGCTTTCTTTTGGTGTCCAAAAGATCAACAAGGAAATAAAGACTTTAAATGACAGCCTATCTGGATATAGTATTCTTGGCTGCATATTTTTCTCATTTAGTTCTCTGAATATATCATGCCAGTCTTTTCTGGCCTGCCAGGTCTCTGTGGATAGCTCTGTTGCCAATCTTATGTTTCTACCATTGTAGGTTACAGATCTCTTCTCCCCAGCTGCTTTCAGGATTTTCTCTTTGTCTCTGAGACTGGTAAGTTTTACTATTAGATGTCAGGGTGTTGACTTATTTTTATTGATTTTGAGAGGGGTTCTCTGTGCCTCCTGGATTTTGATGGCTGTTTCCTTCCCCAAATTAGGGAAGTTCTCTGCTATAATTTGCTTCAATATACCTTCTGCCCCTCTCTCACTTTCTTCTTCTTCTGGGATCCCAATTATTCTAATATTGTTTCATCTTATGGTATCACTTATCTCTCAAATTCTGCCCTCATGATCCAATAGTTGTTTATCTCCCTTTTTCTCAGCTTCTTTATTTTCCATCATTTGGTCTTCTATTTCACTAATCCTCTCTTCTGCCTCATTTATCCTAGCAGTTAGAGCCTCCATTTTTTTTTTAAGATTTTATTTATTTATTTGACAGAGAGAGACACAGCGAGAGAGGGAACACAAGCAGGGGGAGTGGGAGAGGGAAAAGCAGGCTTCCCACTGAGCAGGGAGCCTGATGTGGGGCTCGATCCCTGGACCCTGGGATTATGACCTGAGCCGAAGGCAGATGCTTAACGACTGAGCCACCCAGCTGCCCCAAGAGCCTCCATTTTTTATTGCACCTCATTAATAGCCTTTTTGATTTTGACTTGGTTAGATTTTAGTTCTTTTATTTCTCCAGAAAGGGGTTCTCTAATATCTTTCGTGTTTTTTTCAAGCTCAGCTAGTATCTTTAAAATCATCATTCTGAACTCTAGTTCCTACATCTTATTAATGTCCATATTGATTAAGTCCCTGGCAGTCAGTACTGCCTCTTGTTCTTTTTTTTGAGGTGATTTTTTCCATCTTGTCATTTTGTCCAGAGGAGAATAGAGGAATGAGAGAACAAAATGCTAACAGGGTAACAACGACCCCAGAAAAATATACACTAAACAAATCAGAAGAGACCTGAAACCGGGAGAAAAGAAAGGGAAAAAAAGAAAAAGAAAGAAGATTAAAAAAAAAGAATATGATCAAATATGATGAGGCTGGTGAATAGATCAGTGCCACACACTAGATTTTGGGCGTATTTTGGTCTGTTAGAAGAAAGTGCCTCCCAAAATTTTAAAGAAAGAAAAGCTTATATATGTACAAAAATAAGGGTAAATACAATGAAGGGATGGAATATGACTGTAAAGATGAAAATTATCAAGGATTTTATAAAAGGAATTGATAAGATAAGAAGTTGGTTGAAAAAAGAAAGAAGAGGATTTAAAAAAAAAAAAGGGAGAAAATGTGATCAGGCAGGAGACTAGAACAAAGCCATACACTAGAGATTTAGGGTATATTTTGGTCTGTTAGAAGAAAGTGTATCCCAAAATTTTAGAGAGAACAACTTTTATATATATATATATATATATATTCCAAAAATAAGGCTAACTACTATGAAGGGATAGAATATGACTCTAAAAATGAAAAATAAAAAAGATTTTTTAAAAAAGGGATTGATAAGATGTTGGTTGAGAAAGGGAAAAGGAAAAATAAAAAAAATAGAAAAAGAAAATTAAAAAATTAACTTTGAAAGACTAAAGAATCATGGGAAAAAGCCATGAATTCTATGTGCATTATTCCCCTAGCGCTGGAGTTTTGCCGTTCTCATTGCTCGGTAAACTTGGTCTTGGCTGGCTGTTCTTGCTGATCTTCTGGGGGAGGGGCCTGTTGCCGTGGTTCCCAAACGTCTTTGCCAGAGGCGGAATTGCCCTGCCCTTGCCCGGTCCGGGCTAAGTAATCTGCTCGGGTTTGCTCTCAGGAGCTTTTGTTCCCTGCAAGCTTTCCATACAGTTTTGGAGGCCGAGAGTGAAAATGGCGACCTCCCAATCTCCACCCCAGAGGAGCTGAGAACTCGGGCCCCCACTCCTCAGTGTGCCCCCAGAGAAAAGCAGTCAGTCACTCTCATCTCCCCGGTCTCCGGCCGCACTCCATGCTCACCCGGCCTGTGACCGATCATTTCTATCTCTGGCGCTTGACTCCGTGTGGAGTCTCCAAACCCAGCAGATCCCTACGGTGCGCTCCCGCACCGCTCCTCCCAGGGGAGGAGGGGGAGTCTCCCCGGATCTGCCGCTTGTTGGGTCCCTGCTGGAGGAGCAGTGGCCCAACTGAGCCATGGATCACGGTTTATGGCAACCCTGAGCTGAGAGCCCGCACCTCTGCTCCATCTCTGCAGCTGGCTTCCCCGCTCCAATACCTGGGAGCTCTGCCACACTCAGGCACCCCCAGTCTTTCTGTGACCCCGAGGGTCCTGAGTCCACACTGTCCCGCGAGGGTTCCACCCCCCGCTTAGCCACTGGAGCGACGTCCCTCAGCAGAGCCGACTTCTAAAAGTTCTGATTTTGTGCTCCGCGGCTCTATCACTTGCCAGAAGCAGCCGACGGAGGCCTCCTCCCCTGCTGTCTATCCTCCCAAACATCGCCTTGGATTCACTTCTCTGCATGTCCTACCTTTCAGAAAGTGGTCGCTTTTCTGTTCAGAGAGTTGCTGCTATTCTTTTCTTCGATCTCCTGTTGAGTTCGTAGGTGTTCAGAATGGTTTGATCCCTATCTAGCTGAATTCCTGGGACCAGACGAAATTTAGGTCTCCTACTCCTCCGCCATCTTGCTCCTTCTCCTCTCTGCCCATTTTTAAATTGGATTAGATATGTTTTTACTTTTGAGTTTTATGAGTTTCTCATCTATTTTGGGTGTTAACCCCTTATCAGATACATGGTTTGCAAATATTTTCTCCCTCCATAGGCTGTCTTTTCATTTGTTGATTTTCACCTCTGAATCTTTACCCCTACTTTCTCTTTCCTGCTTCATGACTGGTCCTTCTCCCCCTTTGCTCGTACTTTGGCATACTTCATTATAGAAGTTATCTCATTGCTTTTCAAATACTAGAATATCTGTTTGTAGTCTCTACTAGACCATGAGTATCCAGAAGTCAAAGATTTTGCCTCTCTATTTTTGTAATGCCAGTGCCAGTGCAGGGATTAGCACGACTAGGATGTAACCTAATTTTTTTTGCCTCTATGCCCATCATTTAAATGAATGATCAATATTTGTAGTCAGAGGCAGATCATATAATTCCAAAAGCCAATTGTAGGTGACACTTAGGGCTAAAGACCAGCGATAACAGTAAAGGGCATTCTTGGTGCTCCTTTCCCTGCCTACCTCCCAATGATGGGCTTTGGCGCTGTGAAAAATCACGGGGATGGTGTCTGAGAAGAACAAAGGGATGGAGTGATATATTTGAAGGACATTTTCATATTTTGCCATACTGGGTATCTCAAAATCTGCAGGTATTTGGATTTAGCTGAGGAGTGGAGGTCACCAGCCACAAAGGCAGACCTGAATGTTAATATCCAATATTTGTAGGCAGCCTCTCTACTTGACAGCTCAGATGTTTGGTTCTGTTTCTTCCATCTCTTCCAAAGAACCCCTGATGTTGAACTCTCTTAGAAAGGAGAATCCTGATCACAGTGCCTATAATAACTGAGAATAACTGTCCCACATCAGCAGGACATGCTGCTTGGCCATTACTTGGGCTTGAATGAAAGTTATTTTCTAATTCCTCCAAGCTCTCCTGGTCTCCCAACAGGACAGAATACCAGGTAGTTATTGGGGTCTGGGGATAGAGGTGAGCAGGAACATCCAAAGTCTGGGTAACATATTGCAGAGGATCTGTCTGAGAAAGATCTGTAGGTCCCTCAAAAAATCTGTGTCCCTTTGGACAAGACCTTTCCCCTCTCAGGGGTGAGTTTCCTGGCTGGCAACAAAGACAAAAAAGGGGAGTTGGACTAGATGATTCTGAGGAGCTAGGAATCCATGGTATGCGTGACAACCTCTGCGAACCATAAGCTTGTCTGGAGACGTTGCACAGGATGGTAAATTATAGGGCGGGGTTTCTTCTTTCTCTTTACTTGAGAATTTAGTGCCTGGAAATGGCCTGTTAACCACCTTATACAGGTGCCACCACCATGTGAACGTGCTCAGGCTAGCCAGCTGCAGGATGAAAGACACGTGTCCCAGCCACCCCTGTCACCCGGCTGATAGCAAGGCCATTCTGCAAAGCAGAACCACAGGCATGACTTGGGAGTGTCTGCAGGCCCATGAGGGAGCCCAGCTGAGACCAGAATACCTACCCAGCCGAGCTCAGCCCAATGAAGGGCCCTCGCAATGGTGAGCTCCATAAACAGCCATTGTTTTAAGCCCTAAGGTTTGGGGATAGTTTGCTTTGTGGTAAAACTGGGTTATGGGCAGGAGACGGCTAGTAGTATTCCTGCTCCTGGCCTTCATGCACAGCTCAGCAGACAAGGAAGTGGGAGTGGTAAATAAATGCACAAAAATAAACAGCAGGGAATGGAGCCAGGTCTCTGGGTCATAGGTCACCCAACAAGAGGACTGGGGAGGATAGAGGAGTGGACGGGTGTCACCAGTGAGTTTGGAGCTAAGCGGAACTAACAGGCAGCAATTAGTGTGCCTGCAAAGGCCCAATCCCACCTTGTTTTCTTGCTGGGCAGATATGTACCTCCTTGACTCCTATTCTGGGCAAAGCCACAGACAGCGTTTTGTTTTGGGGTCTAAAAGGAACTTAACGTTTTTTAAGACAGCTGCTGAATCTTACCACAGGGGTGCTTAATTTCTGGAGTTTAGAGGCCAAGTGGGAACAATGACAGAGGGAAGAAAAGCATCTTTGGAGAGAACCTACTCAGAGTTGCCATGCCTTCTAGCTCTCCAGGGCACCCCATGAAAAGTAGGAATTTGCTCTGGCCTGGCCAGGGGATAGAATGGTAAATGGAAACAGCTGTTGCCCTGTAAGGGTCTGGTCTGGAAGGCTCCATGACAGGGATGAGTGGTGGAAGTTTACATCTGCAAAGGGTCTTAAAGTTTGTCCTGTGAGAAATCTCTGTCCTCCACTCGAATGCTTCATTTTATTTTTATAGTTATTGTTTTTATGGACACAAGCAATACCTGAATATATTCTCCTTGGAAAGTAGTCCTACAAGAGCAGCATTGCCTCTTCACGCCATGGTGCCCTGACCACCCTTGCAAAGGCAGCCATCTCTATCTGTTTACATTCATATAAAAATGGATATATATTCATGAATCTACTTTCTTATGGCTACATTATGGGATCATGCCAAATGCAATGTTTTTTAATTTTATTTTCTCACTGACCAGTATGTTTTGGAGATCCTTTTGTCTTCATATATGGAGGTCAAATTCATTTTTAAAGGCTGTATAGTATTCCATCATATGGATTTCCATGCTCCCTTGACTACTTCATAATTTTTTTAAATTTTTTTGAGTACTTCATAATTGATGGGAAATGTAGACTGCTTCCACCTCATCGGCTATTATAAACCTCAAAGTAAGAAACACCTTTGTGCATAACTCTTTGAGCATATATGTGTATTTCTTTAGGGCAAATCCCTAGAAATGGAACTGCTAGAACAGAGGGCATATGTATTTCTCAGTTTTGGCATAATTTGCTTTTAAACCATCTCCATTTGCTACCTGCTGTCAGGAAGTTATTCAATTAACTTTTTGTTTCCTCTCCAATTGATATTGGTCTCTTCCGGTTTTGGCCTCTTCTTTAATAAGTTTTTTAAAATTTGTTTTTTCCCCTGGAAATCATCTATTACATTTAAATTTTCATATTTCCTGGTAATTATGCTTTCTATTTAGCCCTTTTAAAGTTAATTTTATTTATTTATTGAGAGAGATCACAGAGCAGAGGGGAGGGGTTGAGGGAGAAGCAGACTCCCTGCTGAGCAGGGAGCCAGATGCGGGCCCTATCAAAAGACCTGAGATCATGACCTGAGCTGAAGGCAGCTGCTTAACCGACTGAGCCACCCAGATGCCCCATCTGTATTTTCTCTTCATTAGATTTGCCAGAGGTTTATCTGTTTGTTGGTCTTTTCAAAGAATGAGTTTAATTCTTACTGATTATTCTCTCTTTGGTTTTCTGCCTATTAATTTCTTTTATCATTATTAAATGCCCCTACATCTTTGGAACTGTTCTGCAGAGCTTTTGTATAATTTTTCTGGTAGTATGTTTAATTCATTTAAAGATTTTTAGTTTTCTAATATGTGCCTTTAAAGTTGAAACTTTTCTCTTGAGAACCACTTTTGATGTATTGTATTCTCATTTTTATTCACTTTTAAATAGTAATAATTTCCATTTTAATTTTTTTATCCAAAAATTATGTTTGGAAATTTTTAAAAGTTTTTATTTAAATTCCAGTTAGTTAGCATACAGTGTGTTATTACTTTCAGGTGTACAATATACTCATTCGATACTTACAAACATCACAAGTACACTCCTGAATCCACATCACCTATTTCACCCATCCCCCCCCACCTCCCCTCTAGTAACCATCAGTTTGTTCTCTATAGTTAAGAGTCTGTTTCTTGGTTTGCCTCTCCCTATCTCTCTTTTCCCCCCTTTGCTTGTTTGTTTTGTTTCTTAAATTCTACATAGGAATGAAATCATATGATATTTGTCTTTCTTATATTTAGAAATATTTCAATATTTCTAAATAGACAGAGTCTTTTTGGCTATCCTTTTGATGCTAATTTCTTAGTTTATAGCCTTGTAGTCTGAGAATATAGCCTATATGACTTCTGCTTCAGGGAACATTTTTTCTAGATTTTATTTGTATAGGGTGTGTGTGTGTGTGTGTGTGTGAGTATTTATATGAGTGACTTAATACATGGTAAATTTTGTGAAAATTTCATGTTGGTTTGAAAAGAACGTCTTCTCTGTGTGTGTGTGTGTGTGTCTCTTATCAAGTTTATTATTATGGAACATAAAGTCTCTATGTCTTGAAAGTTATTTAATGAGGGGGATAAACAAATCTTCCCTTCTTTCCCACCCCTCCTTCAGCTTTATTGAGTTATATTGACATAGTGTTGTATAAGTTCAAGGTGTATGATTTCATTTGATATGATATGATTTGATCTGATACACTTACACCTTTGATACAGTGATATATTACAAAATGATTACCATAATAGCATTAGCTAACACCTCCATCATTTCACATAATTACCTTTTTTTTTGTGGTGAGAATATTTAAGATCTAGTCTCTTAGCAACTTTCAAGTAAATAATACAGTATTGTTAGCCATAATCACCATGCTGTACATTAGATCCCCAGAACTTGTTAATTTTATAGCTGCAAGTTTGTACCCTTTGGCCAATATCTCCCCATTTCCCCCACCTCCTGTCCATGGTAATTATCATTCTACTTTCTGTTTCTATGAGTTTGGCTGTTTTAGATTCCACATATAAATGAGATCATACAGTATTTGTCTTTCCCTATAAGATTCATCTCACTTAGCACAGTGCCCTCAAGTTTCATCCAGGTTGTTGCAAATGGCAGGATTTCCTTCTTTCTCATGGCTGAATACTATTCCATATCACATCTTTATCTATTCATCCATTGGCACTTAGGTTGTTCCTATACCTTGGCTATTGTGAATAATGTTGCAATGAACATGGGGGTGCAGACATCTCTTTGAGATTCTGTTTTCATTTCCTTTGGATATATGCCCAGAAGTGGGATTGCTGGATCATATGGTAGTTCTATTTTTAATTTTCTGAGGAAACTTCATGCTGTTTCCCATAGTGGCTGCATCAACTTACATTCCCACCAACAGTGCACAAGGGCTCCCTTTATTCGACATCCTTGCCAACATTTGTTATCTCTTGTCTTTCTTGATGATAGTCATTCTAATAGTTGTGAGGTGATATATCATTGTGGTTTTGATTTACATTTCCCTGATTATGAAGTGATGTTGAATACCTTTTCATCATGTACCTATCGGCCATTTGTGTATCTTCTTTGGAAAAATGTCGGTTCAAGTCCTTCGCCCATTTTTAAATTGGATTCTTTGGGGTTTTTTGCTATTGAGTTGCATAAGTTCTTTATATGTTTTGGATATTAGCTCTTTATCAGATACATGATTTACAAATATTTTTCCCATTCCACAAGTTGCCTTTTCATCTTGTTGATTTTGTTGATCATTTATTTTGCTGTGCAGAAGTTTGATGCAGTTCCACTTACGGTTGACTCTTGAACAAAGTGGAGTTACGGGCACCAATCCCCATGCAGTCGAAAATCCCTGTATAAACTGACAACCCTAAAACTTAACTACCAGTAGTTTACTGTTGACCAGAAACCTTACTGAACCATAATGATTAATACATATTTTATATGTTATATTTATTATATATTGTATTCTTACAATAAAGTAAGCCAGAGAAAAGAAAATGTTTTTAAGAAAATCATAAGGAAGAGAAAATACGCTTACAGTACTGTAAGTATATTTATTGAAAAATATCTGCACATAAGAAGGCCAGGTTGGCACTGGAATGGTAGACAGCAATAGAACTGGCCCCTGGGAGACGATGTTCTGAAGTCTGGTGACTTTGGTTTATTAGTGGCAGCCACCAGGCAGGCTGTGGGTGGCAACAGTGGCTTGGAGGTACAGTATGGCTGCCCCATCTGCCTGGAGGTGCACCAGTTAATGTGGTATATCACATTTATTGTTTTGTGTATGTTTACCAATCCTTGCATCTCAGGGACAAATCACACTTACTTAAGGTGTATGATAGTTTTAATGTACTGTTGGACTTGGTTTGCTAATATTTTGTTGAGAATTTTTGCATCCATGTTCATCAGGGTTGTTGGTCTGTAGTTTTCCTTCCTTGTAGTATAAAATGAGTTTGGGAGTGTTCCTTCCTTTTTAATTTTTTGATAGAGTTTGAGAAGGATTGACATTAATTCTTTAAATGTTTGGTAGAATTCACCAGGGAAACTATCTAGTTCTGGGCTTTTCTGTGTTGTGAGGTTTTTGATTACTGATTCATTCTCTTTATTTTTTACTGGTGTGTTCAGATTTTCAATTTCTTCATGATTCAGTCTTGCTTAGTTGTATATTTCAATGAATGTACCCATTTCTTCTAGTTTAATCCGGTTGTTGGTATATAACTACCCATAGTAGAATGGCAATAATTAAATATTTTGCCCATTTTAAAATTGGGTTGAACATTTTCTAACTCCTTCTATTAGGTCAGTATTCCCCTGATACCAAAGCAGACAAACACATCATGAGAAAAATAAAACTATCAATAACTCTTATGAATATAGACACAAAAGTCCTCAATAAAATACTAGCAAATGAAATCCAGCGACATGTAAAAAGAATTATACACCATGACTAAGTAGGATTTATCCTGGGAATGCAAGATTGGTTTAACATCCAAAAATCTATTGATGTAATACAACATATAGATAGAATACAGGACACAAGCCATATGACCATCTCAATAGATGTAGAAACGGTATTTGATAAAATTCAATACACTTTTATAACAACAACCACAAAAATTACCAAAGTAAGAATAGAAAGGAATTTTCTTAACCTGATAAAGGGTGTCTGAAAAACCACAACTAACAATACTCAATGGTGAAGGACCAAAAGCTTTTCCTCTAGGGTCAAGAACAAGACAAGGATGTCTGCTCTTGCCACTTATATTGAACATTGTACTAGAGCTTTTGATAGGCAATTAGGCAAGAACATGGGTTTGGGGGGGAAGGGCATCTAGATTAGAGAGAGAAAAGTAAAACTACCTTTATTTGCAGATGACATGATCTTGTATATAAAATCCTAAGGAATCCACTGAAGAACTATTAGAATGAATAAACAAGTTGAACAGCTTGCAAATGCAAGATCACAATTTTAAAGATCAATTGTAGTCTTGTATACTTGCAATGAACAATCCAAAAATAAAACTAAGAAAACAATTCCATTTACAATAACATCAAAATGAATTTAAAACTATAAAATATTGTTGGGGCGCCTGGGTGACTCAGTTGGTTAAGCATCTGCCTTGGGCTCAGGTCATGGTCCCAGGGTCCTGGGATCAAGCCCCGTGTCAGGCTCCCTGCTCAGTGTGGAGTCTGCTTCTCCCTCTCCCTCTGCCATTCCCTCTGCTTGTGCTCTCCCTCACTTGCTCTCTCTCTCTCTCTAAGTAAATAAATAAAATCTTAAAAAAAAACTATTAAAAAAACCTATAAAATATTGTTGAAATAATTAAAATTGGATTGTCTGTTTTATTATTGAGTTGTAAATGTTCTTTACATATTCTGAATAAAAGTTTTTTATCAGATATATGATTTGTAAATATCTTCTCTTAATCTGTGGCTTGTCTTTTCATTTTCTTAATGGTGTCTTTGTAGTGCAAACATTTTTCATGTTGATGGAGTCAAATTTATAATTTAAAAAAATGGATAGTTCTTTTGGTATCATATCTAAGTAATCTTTGCCTGACCCAAACATGAACATTTTCTCTTATGCTTTTTTCTAAAAGTTTTATAGTTTTAGCTCTTACATTTAGGTCAATGATTTATTTTCTGTTAATTTTTGTTTATGGTTTGAGATAAGGATTAAAATCATCTTTTTGCATATGGATGTCCAATTATCCCAGAATCATATGTTTAAAAAACCATTCATTACTTTGACACATTATACAAATATCAATTGACATAAATGTAAGTGTTTGTTTTTGTATGCTTAATTCTGTTTATGTCTACCCTTATGTTTGTACTATACTGTCTTGGTTACTGTAGCTTTATAATAAGTTTTAAAATTGGGACTTGAAACTCCTTCAATTGTATTCTTCTCCTTCAAGGTCCATCTGGTTATTCTGAGTAATTTGCATTTTCATATAAATTTTAGGATCATCTTGACAATTTCTCCAAAAAAAAAAGCTAAAATTTTGACAGGAATTGCATTGAATCTATAAATTAATTTGGGGAAAATTACCGTCTTTTTGAGTCTTTCAGTCCATGAATAGAACATAAATATTTATTTATTTAAAATTTTTTTAGTTTCTCTGAGCGACATTTTTGTTGTTTTCCGCTCACAAATCTTGTACTTATTTTGTTAAATTTATTTCAAAGTTTGTAATGCTTTTTGATGTTATTGTGCATGGAGTTGTTTTCTTAATTTTATTTTTGGATCGTTCATTGTGAGTATGTAGAAATACAGTTGATTTTTGTATATTTAACTTGTTATTAGTTGCTGAACTTGTTGATTAGTTCTACTATTTTGATTCTCTACATATAGGATTATGTTGTCTGTGAATAAAAACAGTTTTAATTCTATTTTCCAATTGGGATACTTTTTATTTTTTTCTTATCTGATTGAACTAGCTAAAACCTCCAGTACAAGGTTGAATAGATGTGGAGAAAGCAGACATCCTTGTTTTTCCCCCCAATCTTAGGGGGAAAGAATGTGGTCTCTTATCATTAAGTATGGTATTGGATGTAGGTTTTTCATAGATGTCCTTTATCAGGTTGAAGAAATTTCTTTCTGAGTTTGCTGAGAGTTTTATCATTCATGGGTATTTGATTTTGTCAAATGTTTTTCTGCATCTGTTGAAATGGCCAAATAGTTTTGGTCTCTTGCTCTATTAACATGGTGTATTACATTAATTGTGGGGTTTTTTTGGGTGTTAAACCAACCGTGAAATATTGGATAAATCCTATTTGGTCATACTATATAATTTTTTATATGTTGCTGAATTCAGTTTGCTAATAATTTCCTGAGAATTTTTTGCATATATATTCATAAGGGATATTGGCTTTAGTAAAGTTTTTTTCTCCTCCTTTATTTTCTGTAAGAGTTTCTGAAGGATTGGTATGAACTCTTCTTTAAATGTTTGGTAGAATTCACCAGTGAAGCCACCTGGGCTGGTGCTTTTACTTGTTGGAAAATTTTCAATTACTAATTCAATGTCTTTACTTCTTTAAGTCTAGTCAATTTTTTTTAACTTCTTGAGTCATTTTGTTAAATTTTTGCCTTTCTAGGAATGTCTCCATTTCATCTAAGCTGTCTAATTTGCTGGCATAAAAATGTTCATAGTATTCCCTTATTTAACATTTAAACATTTAACATTAAAAATATTTCCTGGGCATGGAAGTCTTTGCCTTCTGTTGCAAGTAATGTCAATCCTTTTCAGCAGTAGAGCTGCCAGTCTTGTGGCCTGTCCCATTCAGATAGAACCCCTATGCTACAGAGCTGGAGCTAGGGGAAATGGGAACTGCTGAAAACTAAAATGTCATAGATTCCTCCCTTTTTATAAGCACATCCAATTTGTTGTATGCTTTGGCCAATCTCCAGAATTATTAAAGGGTTGTTTATTACAATTGTGCTCAGTTTTATTACTTCTTTTTGGTCAAAGGATTTTCCAAGTTTGTCCTTCAGCTATTTCAGAAGTCTTCCCTCCCACCTCCACCATTTGCATTTATTGCAGTTATTTACACAAATGCAAAGTTATTCCTGCCATCTTATTTTAGTTTTATATTTACCATATTTTATGTTCTCATTCCCCTCATGTTGCTTTTTAGTGAATTGGTTGCATTTTCTTTAAACCTTTTCCTTCTTAATGATGTAAGAATTTAGATACTATTTCTTGTCTTCTAGCAATTACCTTTAACTTTTAGATAAATACATGTAAACACATTTTTTCTATCTGTACTTAAAGTTAATAAGTGTTTATATCCCCTTTCCAAATAAAACATGACCTTGGCACATTTTTATTTTTCTAGTCTCTCTACCATCTCCCTTCCCGCCCACTGCAGTAACTTCCCATGTTGAGACCATTTGGCATTTTATCTTTAATCTTAATTTTTATTATTTTTGTTAAGTAATCAATGCCTTTTTAGGTAGCTGTGAATTTTGTTGATTTTTTTGCCACCATTCTTTCTTCACTGCCCCCCAGCCATCACTCACATGGTCATTGTCTAGTCTAGACTTTGCCATCCATAATAAATGAATCAGTACCTAATTCTCCATTTTAAACATCCCACTATCTGACCACCATTGCCATTTCTTCTGTCTCATTATTCTTCCTTCACTGTCTATTTCCCTCCCTACTCCCTTTAGGTTACACAGACAATGCAGTTTAACTGTCTCCTTGTAAACACCCTTTGCTCCTCTCTCCCTTCATAATTACTCCTGGAAAAATAACCCTGTTAAACCCTAGTTTTCTGCTTACTCTATGTTTGTACCCAAGAAGCTGAATAATACTGGGGAAAATGACATTAAATCACTTCAAATTTGTGACCTTACATCTCACATGGGCACTCAACACATTCAGACATGCCTACTATTCTCCCCCAATAAATTTATCCTTCTACCCTCTCAAACAGCTATTTTACTTCTCTTCTACCCTTAAGCCTCCAATATCCTCTCACCTCTTAATCTCAGCTAAGACCTCAACTGCAACTTCATAGAGAAAAACAACTTAATTAGAAGGAGAGTGATCTTGTCCTTCTACCTTTTGTCTGACATTCTGCCTGCATTTGTACCCCAATTTATAATAGATGATTTGCACCATGTCCTGTCTGAGCTCTGCATTTCACCCCCTTGTTCCCTCTCCCCTCAACTCAAGGATTCCCTACTCACATTATCTCCTTTCTGTCCTGTATTAACACTTTTTCCCTTTCAACTAGGTCATCTCAGACATACATACTTCAACATCTCCCACCTTAAATAAGACCCTCTTCATCTAGTATCAACTTCCAGCTTTCCCATTTCCCTGTTCCCAGTCATGGCTGAATTCATCAAAATATTTAAATATAAGCAAATCTTTCAAATTCCTGCCTCCCATTTTCACCCCAGCACAACACATTGAATCCACACCGACAGGGCTTTTTTTAAGGTTGCCTTTGACCTACATCTTGACAAAGCTTAAGATCAATTTTCTGTCCTCATCTGACTTCCCAGTGGCATCTGATCCAATTGACCCTTCCCATCTTTGAAACACTACTTTATCTGATTCTGAGATAACACATTCTTCTTTTTTCCCCCTGTGCCACTGCCCACACTTCCTCAGACTCTTTATTTGGCTGCTGCTTCTGTTCTAGATCTTGAAATGCTATGATGCCCAAGGCTCTTTACTTGGCTCTCTTCTCTATCCAGACTCGATGGGTGGTCTCCTACAGTCTCAGGTATATAAAAAAACGTGTATGTGTTGATGACTCAAAGTTTAATTAGCAGACCAGATCTTCCGAGTTTTAGACTTACATATTCAACCATCTACACAACATTTTTACTTGTTTGCCTACCAAACATCTCCCACTTCATATATTCAAAGAGATCTAATGGCTATTATATTCTCCCCCATACTAGTCCCAACCATTCCCTCTAGGTCATCCCCATAGTATGACACGTCACCACCCTCTATCATTTTAGTCCAATTCACCTTCCTCTCTCCCCTGAACAACTTTAATAACCTCCTTAATGATCTTATTGTCTCACTTTTGTCTCCATAACAGTCAGAATAAAATAAAGACTGAAATATTTTAGATCTAGAGAAAAGTAACTTCCACATATCCATAATCCAACATAAGAAATAAAATACTATTGACATAGTTGAAGTCTCCATGATATCCTCCCTCTCTCTCCCGTCTGGAAGTTACTGTCCTCTTTAATTTGGTAGTTATTCCCACACATGTCTTTATATCTTTATACTCTAATTAATATATATATATATATCCCTAAGTAATATGTACTTTTGTTTTTCATGCTTTATAACTCTATAGAAACATCATATGCCTAGAAAATAAGAGTACAGTTTGCTTCAGAAAATAATGCTCTGACTTGGGAAGCTTCTAAACTGCCAAACTTGAGCCACTGTGTGGAACCTCTCATCCCTTGGCTTCATATTTTTTTCTTAGGGATGCCTGTGACGTTTCCAAATGACTACAATTCCCTTTTTTTCTGACCTCAAGATAACAGGATCCAAATTTGAGAAATTTGCCTATAGACTTTTGACTCTTATTGTATGAACTGATTCACCCCTTGGCTTATTCTAATTTTTCCTTTGTCCCCACTTTTCACTGACATTATTTGAAAGCATGTATATATTTGTGTAAGTGACTTACAAAACTTTTTCTAATAATTGGGCAAGGCCTAGGTAAGTAAATAAATAAGTAAATTTGACACATCCTAGAAGAAAGAAAAGAGTTTGATACAGACCCCTTGCATGGTTGTGGTAGTAAGTCTTCTTTTTTTGCATTCAGGATTTTGTGCTACCACAACTGACCAGGTCACCTTGTATTATCACAGAGGCTAATCTGATGTTTTAATAACATTTTAGGATTAACTGCATTATTCAAAACTGTATTGTAAAGCACCACAAGCCATAAACCAGCTGCTCAAACACTTTATCATGCAATGTCAACGTAATGACATCCCATATCTCCATTGGTATTGGAGTAGGGAGGTGCAATAAGGATGTAGGAAGTTTCTCTCAGAATTCATATTTATAGCATATTTAAGGTCACCTCCATAAAACCTTATGTTTCTTTGAAATAATTCTAGTGTTCACTTTCTGGGAGAAGTGTGTACCAAAGTAAGCTGTTGTTTTGTCAGAAGGTGAGTCTGTAGGATGACAAGAAACATGGCAATTGTCTTCAGACATGAAAGTGGCTACCACAGGGGAAAAGGACCAGACTTTTTCCGTGTGGCCCCAAGAGGCAGAAGCAAGTCGGAGGGCTGGGATCAGTAACAGAAAGAAACTTTCTCATGGTCAAAGCCTGCCAAAGATAGAATGGCTTAAACTGTTTGTTGTTATTTTAGGCCTTGAGACAAATAATATTGAGAATGTTAGTGCGATCAGCTGTGTCCTCTGGTTGGCAAAAACAAAGACTCCATCAGCTGTGAAATAAAAAGATACTACCAGTGCTAAAATGTTTACAGATACTCCTATTATACATCTATGAATTAAAGATGACAAATTCCGAAAGTGCTTAAGAATTTCACGAAGATTAAAAAAAGGAATTTTGTGAAGATATTATAACAGTGTGGACGTTTGGGGGAAGGGCATGTGACTTCTCAAAGACAGTCTCATTATCCTCATTTATTCTGTTTGGATTTTTCTGAGGTGACAGAAATGAGGAGTCTTGTATGCTAACAAAAGGGGCTATGAGCAGACAAAGTTCGAGGACTCCTATTTGACTCTGCTATAGCTCACTTGGAGCTCAGCCTCCTACTCAGAGTGAACCAGTGGAAGGGATGAGAAGGAATTTATCCATTCTGACTCTGAAAAACAAACTGAGGGTTCTAGAGGGGAGGGGGGTGGGAGGATGGGTTAGCCAGGTGATGGGTATTGAGGAGGGCATGTTCTGCATGGAGCACTGGGTGTTATGCACAAACAATGAATCATGGAACACTATATCTAAAACTAATGATGTAATGTATGGGGATTAACATAACAATAAAAAAATTAAAAAAAAAAAGAATTTATCCATTCTGATATCTGAAGTGCTAACCAAGGGCAGCATGCCCAAGAAGTGAACGGAAGTGAATAGACACTAGGTGTCTGAGATTCTAGGTGAGTCACTGCCAATATAGTCCATTCTGATTTTTGTATTTATGGCTAAATGTGTACCTTATCTTTCAGTAATCTGGAATTCTGGCAGTCCTATTTGAAAGGCAATATTTCATAGTAAGCATTAATACTTGTGAATTTGAATTCCATAATCTAACCTGCCTTTCACCCTTTGCACATGTCAGGTGGCCACGGCCTCCTCATTGGTCAGTGATGGCCAGGGGTGGTGGAAAAACACCAATGAAGCTCACCTCAGTGGCACTGTGCACCTCTCCCATCTGCCCTGGGTCAGCCTGGGGCACCTGCTCAGCCATTCTGATACCCACTGTCCAGGATATCCCATAGGGAATCCCTTGACCGTGAGGGGGACAGAAGCTGGCTTTCTCTCCTTCTCCACTTTGCCTTTCCCAGTGCTCTACTCCTGTTCCTTAGGATCATTTCCCAAAATGTGCCACTGGTATGCAAGCACTGGTCCCGGGCTCTGCTTTTGGAAATAAACTAGGTAAAGATAAGCACCAATTTGTTTTATTTGGGGGTAAGTTCCTTTTCATTTGCTGGACTTCTGTTTCCTCTTCATTGAAATGAGAGAACTTGGCTTGTTCATTTCTTCCAGTTGTAAGAGTCTATAAAATAGAGGAAAATTGTCAAGAATTCTGGGAAATCCCATCTTCCTCAGTAATTCTTTTATCAACATTCAAGCGATTTAACCACAGCTCAGATAAAGTTTCCATAGTTTTAAATACGTCCATTCTTCCTTGTGTGGATGCCACAACAACTGCTTTATGGCTTTTTATCTCCCTAGCCCTCAGACCTTATCCTAAAATAGCAAGAAAAAAAGCTTTTAGGGACCTTAGCAATGCCAATGGCTATAGGTTCACTCCAACTACTTTCCTACCTTTCATAATTACTGCCCCACCAGAGAAGCTCGGAATGGGGTTGGGTCTCCATAAATGACCACACGTTGCTGAGCCTAAAAGTCATGAAGGGTGGGGATAGAGATGATGTGCTGTCAGCAAACACTGGCCTCGAATCACATGGACTAATGAAGGAATGAAGATGATCAAGCAGCTCTCCACTCAGCAATTTCACCTTGAGGGTCCAGACCTAGGAAAATTAGAATGAACACATTTTAGGAAATAGCAGATTCCTAGTCAGAACAAATTTTAAGGCAGTTTAAGGTTGAGACAAAATAGTACTAATAAAGCAGTTTGTTGCTTATTGATTGGTTGTTCCTGTTTTGAGTAGCAGACATCAGGAGAAAGGTGGATTGTGGTCAGAGTCAGACTTTTTGTGCTCAGATGGAAGGGGGCAGTCTCATGGTGCCTGGAGACTGGGAAGAACTTCCAGCTTCTAGGGTGCTTGGGCCTACAGCTGATGACTTGTGCACTAAGGCACCTTTGCAGGAGTTTGTAGGGGTAAGGTGGTAAAGATGCCAGCCAGTGGAGGTTTCCATGAGGTTCTTTGTCCTAATTTCCAAATCCAGCCACTTTCCTCAGTCCAGGCCACTATCAGCTCTCTGGTGAATGACCTTCTCATTGGTCTTCATGTTCCCACTTTGACTTTGTGCCCCTCCTCCTCCATCCTTTCTGCATGTAACAACCAGTGTGTTCTTTCAAATGTAAGTCACTTAAAAAAAATAAATAATAAATAAAATGTAAGCCACATCATGTCTGCCCTTGCCCAAAATCCCTCTAGGGATTTTCACTGCATTAGAGCAAACTACAAGGTCCTACATGATCTGCCCTGGCTCTTCAAACCCACCTCCTCCTTTTCTTCCATGCTCTAACCATGCTGCCCTTCTCTCTTTTTTTTTTTTTTTTTTGCCCTTCTCTCTCTTCCTGAAGCATTCAAAGTGTCTTCCCTCCTTTGGGACTCTGTGCTGGTGACATGCTCTGTTTTGCCCCTGGGTTTCCATGTGGCTGGCTCCTTCTCACTATTCAGGTACCAATTCAAATGTCACCTCTTCGTGAAGCTGTTCCTTGACCCTTTGAAATCCTTGTATCACATCATCTTGTTTAATTGTCTTTATAGCATCATCACTATCTGGAAATACTTTAATTATGTATTGACTTATTTGTTTTCTCTCCTCACCTAGTAGAATTGTGCTTTAGGAGAGCAGGGGCCTCTGTGTTTTGTTGGCCACTGGGTCTTCAGCAGTATGGATGGTCCTTGGGATTTATTAGGTGTGCAATACATCTGGGTTGAATGTGCTGACTCCCAAATGTCCTCAAGCGTCATCAGTTGTGTTCAGAAGGAACCAGAGTCCTCCCGAGAAAGAGTGCTCCCCATGTCCAAAGGGGTGCATCAGAAGGAACTCAAAAGATGAAAATCTGGCTGATGTTGGCGATGAGGAGGCACTCTTATTCTCAGTAATTCATTCTGATGAAGGCTCTTGTGCAGTAAGAAGCCACAAAAACAGGAGGCCAAGATCTTTTTTATATCTGATACTACTCAATATATAGCCTATCCTATCAGTATGGATTTGTAGCAGAACTTCTGCCAGCAGGCTGCTCTGAGGCTGACTACCTGGCAGGCTGTGTGCTGTTAGGCACACCCTGAAGATGCACAGGGTGCTCTATCTCCAATTGCCAGATATTTCCTATGCAGCACCTGTGGGGTCAGGAAGAGAATGACAGTCAGCTGGACATTGAGTTGGTCCCCAGAGGTTGAGTGAGGGAAGTGACTATCTGGCTGTCCCCACCACCTTTCTGGGGGCTGGACAGAGCTAGCCTTGGGGTGGGCTGTGAACCAGAATTTGTTACAGCAAGAACTTGGTAGCCCAGCTTTTAATTTGGATCCATGAGAGGGTTGGAGTGATTGATGTCGAGGAAGTGGAGCTTGAAGAGTGGGGCAGACACCCAGGTGTGCTGGTCCTTTCATCTTCACATCAAATGCTACCTGGTGAGTTACAGGGCACAGATTGGGGGAGGGGGGCCGAGGGTAGGCAGCTGCTGCTCAAAGCAGAGATGGGGCCCTGTGGCTGAAGATAGACCCTGGCTTCCTGTCAGACAGCTGGCTGTAAATAATAGGCTGCAATTTCCTGGGAGGGGCAGACAGGTAAGAGTCTCTTAGTAGATGAAAGAGCCGGAGCTGATGATATACATAACGGAAATTTAATAAATTAATCTATTATTGATTAATTCATTCATTTGTTAATCCAACAAGGATCTATATAGCCTTGCTCCTCAAAGTGTGGGCCGTGGCCCACAGTGTCAGCATCATCTGGGGGAGCTTGTCGGAAATGCAGATCCCAGGCTCCACCTCGACCCTACTGAACTTGAATCTGCATTTGGATAAAACTGCCAGAGAATTCTTAACCATAGATAAGTCAGAAGGCCTGATCTACAGGATAACAGTAATGGGCTACTATGGGGTAAGCCCTGCAGGGATGCTGGGAGGGTGCATCTGGCAAACATCACGTCCCCACTGTGAGGTGCTTGGAGGGGGAGCTCCTTCTTCAGGTGTAACTTCTGAGAAGACACATTCCATACTTGCTTTATGCCTTTCCAAAGTCCCTATAACATCTGTCCACTTTAACAGGATAAGAACCTAAGTGATGATAGCTCCCAGCAGTGACAATGCAGCAAGGTGGGTATGAGTGCTGTTTCTTGATGGGGTTTGAGATAAAGTCACTGCAGGCCCCAGTCCCTTCTCTTGTATCCTCTCCCCACCCCACTGAAATTCCCAGGATCTGCCTACGGAAGAAAACCTGCTCTTCCTGAATGAGAGTCTGTCAGGTATCACTTACAGCTGGGCATGAATTTAAATCAATGAGCATTTGCATTTCTATACTCTAGATGACTGTTAGAGCTACTAAGCTGAAGGCAACAAACATGTTGGGGGGGGTGGCATTTGGGAGCAGAGAGGTCACATTGTTCAGGTAAGTTCTGTCATCTTAGGAAGCAGGTCCTCAAAATGACCCTCCCAACAAAGAAGTCTGAAAAGCACTTTACAGTTTACAAAAGTATTTTTTCCCTCATGCACCTGTTTTGTACTGAAGAAACTGAAGTTCAAAGGGATTGTGACTTGCCCAAAGTTGTATGACTTTGGAAGTGGTAAAATTGAGATTCCGACCCAGATCTTCAACTAAAAATTTATATTCTTTATGTACTGTTAGGCTCCTTATATAGGCAGGAGAATTCTTGGTTATCCAGGAAACCTCAAGTCCCTCATCTCCTTCCATTTTCCATTAATTCACACAAAAAGAAAATTATCAAGCACCTTCTTCATGCTGAGGAAAGAGGACAGTTACAAGAATAACATCTATCTATCTATCTATCTATCATCTATCTATCTATCATCTATCTATCATCAATCATCCATCCATCCATCCATCTGTGTATCCAGTTGCTGCCTTCAGCCTCAAGAAACTTACAGACCAATAAAGGAGAAAAGACATACTGAGAAAACTGTACCACATCCAGGCCCCTTTGGTAGAAGCTAAACTTGCTTCAACACCCGATTTCTTGGCCCCATAAAGACTCATGTCCTCTCAGCGATGAATGCCAATTCTAGAGTTCACCCTCTCTTGAGGCTCTTTACCGCCAGCTCCTGAATCAAGTGTGCTAACAACATTTCATTCTGTGCCAGTGGACACATGGAACTAAGCCACTTTACCACAGTCCAGAAGAAAAATCCACTCATGCGTTTTGTGAGCTTAGATAAGGCATCACAAGTGGAGAGTCACAGAGTAGCAATGGCATTGTGGGGGTGTGGTCGCCCCCCAGCCCCGTCTCTCTGCCCCACACCCCTTCACCACTCAGGGAAGCTTCAATGCTTCTCTTCCTCTTTTAGGGTGAGTCAGTCACCCAGCTCCTAACCCCAAAGCTCTACAACCACACGTATCATAGTGTCCAGAGGAGAAAAGGACTTTCTTCTGCCACCAGGACTTTAGATGCAGTTGATATTTTATCTTTAAATAAACTCTTTTATTGATAGACAACATCCAGGCAGAGTGTACACATGAGAAGCATACCGTTTGATAAATGTGCACAAAAAAAACACACCTGCATACCCAGAGTCCAGACCAAGGAACAAAATAAAAGCAACATCTCAGAGCCCCTAAGACAGTTGGCAATTTAAATAGCAAATTTTTCTTCGTATTATAAACATGAAAGGAACATGGAAAGTGCCATGAAGAGGGAGCAATGTCCTACCAGAAACAGAGGATACTTTGTTCTGGCAGGAAGGAGAAAAGGAGACTTCAGAACTGCGCCCTGCAAGATGGGTGGTGTTCGGTTAAACAGAGAAAGGGGCAGGTGTGCCGGGGGGTGGGGGTGGGGCGCTGGGATCCCTTGAGCATAAGAAAGGGCCTGCAGGGCTTCAGCAACCAGCAAGGAGCCCCATCTGGTCCCTGTCTGGAGATGGGGGAGGGTGGGGAAGGAGTGCTGGAGTACCTCAGTCTGGGACGGCCGGTGCACAGTGTGGAATGGCAGAGTAGGCGGCTGTCGTGGGATTTTAGATATATCTTTTAAGACTCTATGTTGCAACTGGGAAAAAAAAATCAGACTTATTTAAGCAAAAATAAATAAATAAATAAATAAAAAGCAACATATTGGGCCACTTGAATTAATCCCTGAGGTGGGGGGGAATTGATATCTCAGAAGAGAATTCCTGTATGGTTAGTTGAGAGCAGAGAAGGTAGGAGAAGCAAGTTCACACTGAAATGAGGAGTCTGGTGGGGGTGTGATGGAGGTGTCCTGCAGGCAACTAACTGGTGCGTGGTCTGGGAGCCTGACAAAGAGCTTGATTGAAAATGTTTACATGGGCGTCTGTCTTCATTTGGGTCTCCTCAAAGCAGACCCTGAGAGAGAACCTGGGTGCAGGTGGAGGAAAGGAAAACAATTCGAGGAGTGTTAGTGAGCATGGGCTCACTATGGACACCTGGGACTCAATCCCACTGGGTCTCTGAGAACCAGAGAAGAACATACTTCAGAATTTCTCACGGGTTTGTGATGCCTCTGCTCACTAGCTCCCATCCGTCACTGGCTGAGAGACTTTCTGAGGCATTTTACTCCTCAGTCCTTCTAGCCTGACTAGTCTGTGGACACAGCATGTGCCCGTGGCCAGAGAATGGCCTCAGGCCAAGAGACACAGGCAGCCATCAACAGTGCAGGCATCAGCTGGCTGCAGAAATCCTCCAGGGCCGGCTGGGGGGATGTGGCTGGGACATTATCAGCATGTGCTGCTGGGTCCTTTCTGTTCTTCTGCTGCCCCAGCTCTTCGTACCCATCCCTTTTCCAGTCTTTGAATTCCCCGCTCTGTTCCCAGGCAGCCCCAGAGCCCCCATCTCCTGTAATCCCACTATCTGTACCTCCACTCTGGCTCTGGATATGAGTGTTCTGGATGGAAAATATAGTTCTTTGATAAACTCCCACATTACAAAGAACCAAGGAATAAAGGCTAGGGGAGTGTCAAATGTTAATCCAAAATTGTCCCTGGGAATGGAAATGGCAGTTATGCGGGCAGGAAGAAAATTATGTGACCTTGGTCTGTATCTATTAGTTTAATTGAATCAGTGATTCTAAAATGGCTTGGAGGGGACTTCAGGATTTCTGAGGAGCTTCTTTCCAACCAGACACACTACCTCCTCTGAATCTGATGGGGTCCCCTGCAGGGAGTTGGGGGTGGAGATAGGGCCTCCTCTCTACTTCCCTGGTAAAGAATCCTTGTGGGAATCTGGGAAGTAACTGATGAGCAAGCCTTGGAATGCAGATGATGTGGAGGCAGAGGGGAGGCTGAGATATTTTGAAATATAACCCTGGATCCCCAAGTGCAGTAGAGTGGGAGGGGCTCATGGAAAGAAGACGTGGGTCTGAATTCAGAACTGACTAGACACTAGGCTCTGTACCTGTTTCACCATCTGTAAAATGATAATGAAAATGCAAGCTGCATGGGAGTGTTGTGGGAATTAACAGAGTTTCTGGCACATTGTTTTGATTGCAAATTTACTTATGACTTGTTTTGGAATCTACCTTCTGAATAGTCTTTGATTCAGAGCCACCCAGTGAGATTATGGAGTAGTGGTCTCCTAGGACCCTCCCTTCTGCCCGTATTACTGACCCTCCCTTTGAGCTCCTGGTCAGCATCTGCCCATGGAGCTTGAGCTCCTCCACAGTTGCCAAAGGGTTCTTAAAGTGGGGAGATCAGGGTTGTTTTCCCTCATCTCTTGCAGAGCCACCTCACTCTTTTGTCTGGTAGGCTTAGGAGATTAGGGGCACTCTGGAGGTCAGTTCAGATGTCCCAGAGGGCCACAAAAGAGTGTAGATAACGTCTGCTTGTGAGTCTTGGGACAAAAGGTGGATATTTAACAGGAAAGGCAGGAAATGGAAGGTGAACACCCTCCCTGGCAGAGACAGGGGAAGTGAGAACCATGACAAGATCACCTCCTCAGAGACTCCTTCCTGACCTCCCACTCCTCCTCCCTAGGTGAAACTGAAGATATTCCCCCTCCTCTTTGAGCTCTACAGGGCACACTTTCACCAAAGAACTGCCAGTCTCATCTATTACATGCATGTGTCTGCATGACTATTTCTGCCTTTCCTATGTGCCTTTAATTAGTACTGAAATCATTGCCCTCAAATATTCAACACAGGGGTGCCTGGTTGACTCAGTTAGAAGAGCATGTGACTCTTGATCTCAGGGTCATGAGTTGGAGCCCCATATTGGGTGTAGAGATTATGTAAATAAATAAAAATTCAACATAATATTTTTTAATATGATAAACAAAGAAAATAGCACACGCACAAAATAGCACATACAAGAAAATTTCATTTGCATTCCTAAAAAGATGCTAGTTGTTGTGGATTCTCCAAGAAGCCTGAGTGAGTTGACAATTTATCCTAAACCCAAATGCAAACATAAATGCTGTCAGAGTGAAAAGCCACTTGCTGCCATTTGGAGGGGAGGAAGTGGGTGGAAATTCCCAGGAATTCCCTGGGTGACTCCTGCAGAGGCATTGCCTCAAGGAGACTGACCCCAAATATAGCAGGTGCAGCTGGCCCCAGGCTGGAAAAGTATTCCTCGGCTATTCTTCACCCTTAGCCAGGAGGGGCTCTGCCCAGTATCAGGCTTTCCTTTTTTTGCCTCCTGGATTAGTGTGACATGCTCTGTGACTTTTTTTTCCTTAGAGTTCCATGTGGCAAAATGGAAAGAAAAAATTGCTGACCCTTCCTCTTTCCCCCAGTTGCTTTACCCAATGACATCCAAGGACACATTTTTGGCTTTTTTTTTGTGCCTGCTTCATGCACCTACTGAATACACCAGGAGCCCAAGCAGAAAGCTCTTGCAGCAAAAGCCTGTCCAATTAAAGTCCCACTAGTGCGGAGTCTCTGAGAATACCTGATGTACAAGAGATCTGCCAATGAGACAAAGATAATGCAAAGTCAGTCCATCTAGTATATTCCAGTGGTCACTTCTAGTGCTGAAAGAATGGCACAACCCTATGCACAATCCCATCTGGAATAGGGTAGGAAATAAATGAAGAAATAATTACACAATGCTAGTTACATATTAATGTTTATATATGGAGTGTATTTTCAGAATAGTTTGCAAATATTCCACATTCAAGGATTCGCTGTGTATAGTGTAGACGCATATTTGAATCTTTCTGTAATAGGATTTGCAGAAGAGTGGAGAAATGATTGGACCATTCAATAAAAGGTATTAAAAAGAAATCATACACTTCTACACTATAGAATACACAGAAATACATTCAAAGGGCATTAAGAAGTTAACAATAAAAGTATGAGAGTATTAGAACAAAATATAGGATAGTTCATTTTAAAAAAATGTTTGGATGTGGGCTTCCTAAGTAAGAAACAAACCCCCAAAAGCCATATAAGTGGAAAATTAAGAAATTTTAAGTCGAAAAATGAAAAACTTGTGAACAATAAAAAATACCATAAGCAAAGTTAGATGGAAAGTTACAGGCAGAAGAAATATTTGCGATATATTTAATACAGAGGGATTATTAGCTAGAATGGAGTGTGTGTGTGTGTGTGTGTGTGTGTGTGGTTATGTGTTACAAATCAATAAGAAAAACTGTTAGGATGGAAAAATAGACGAGAGATATGAATGGATACTTCAAATGCAGATATACAAATGGCCAAAGATATATGAAAATGCTTTAGACTACAGTCGTAATTAAACAATAAAGATAAGTTACCATTTGACACACACAGAATTGGAAAAATTTAAAAGTTGGATCTATCAGTAGAGGTTCTTAGTTGCCAAGAGAATTCAAACCAGAGACTTTAAGCAGGAAAGAAATTCCTAGGAGGGAATTTCTAGGAAGGCTAGAGATAAAATTGTAGAATGCAATGCTAGAACAACACCAGGTCACTCTGTGGGGGTCATTCTGGCTAAGATATCCTTGCTACCCACACTCGATCCAGACTCTGCAACTTGCACCTGTGATCTTAGGCACTGGACGCCACCAACTCTGCCTCTGAAACTCCTGTAGAACTAGACACCTTCACAACCAACCTTGTCAAAAGAAGGACTTCATGTTCACCTATTTCTTCACATTTCCCACTTCTGAACAAAAGACTTGAGTGGCCATGTCTGATTGGTGGAATGTATGTCACATGCCAGCAGCTTAGATACAATGAGGCTGAGAAAGCAACACTTGATTTCTATAATGGGACAAAGGACTCATATCTTCAAACACAGAAAGGATAATCCAAAGATGGTGAGGTTCTAAACTAGAGAAACTAGAAGAAGTAGAGCAAAGTAAACCCAAGACAAACAGAAGGAAAGAAAAATAAAGATAAAAACAGAAATCAGTGAAACTGAGAACAGAAAAATAAAAGAAAATGTCAATGAAACTAAACTCTGGCTCTTTGAAAAGCTTAATAACACTGATAAACATCTAACCAGACTGACCAAGAAAAAGCCCAGAAGATATAAATTACAAATATCAGGAAAAGAAGAGGTGATATCACTACAGACTCCATGAACGTTCAAAGAACAATAAGAGAATACTATGAATAACTTTCTGCCCATAAATTTGACAACTTAGATGAAATTCTTTGAAAGACACAAACTACCAAAGCTCACTCAAGAAGAAATAGATAACATAAATAATCCTATACCTTATTAAAAATTGAAGTAGTAGTTAAAGGCCTCCCAAAAAAGAAAACTCCAGGCCTAGATGTCTTCACTGGTGAATTCTAGCAAACATTTAAGGAAGAAATAATATCAACTATACACAAATGCTTAGAGAACATAGAAGAGGAAGGAATACTTCCCAACTTATGAGTCCTGTATTACCCCGAATAACAAACTGGACAAAGATTTCATAAGAAAAAAACATTATAGACCAATATCCCTCATGAATGTAGATATGAAAATCCTCAACAAAATACAAGTAAAATAAACCCAGGAATATATAAAACAATAATACATTATGTCTGACGAGAATTCATCCTTGGAATGTAAGTTTGATTCAACATTTAAAAATCAATCACTGGGGCGCCTGGGTGGCTCAGTAGGTTAAGCATCTGCCTTCAGCTCAGGTCCTGATCTTCAGATCAAGTCATGATCTCTGGGATTGAGCCCCGCATTGGGCTCCCTGCTCAGCGGGGAGTCTGCTTCTCCCTCTCCCTCTGCCCCTCCACAGCCCCCCACTTGTGCTCTCTTTCTCTCTCAAATAAATAAATAAAATCTTTAAAAACAATCAATCACTGTAATTTACCATGTCAACAGACTAAAGAAGAATTACCATATGATAATCTCTATAGATGCAAGAAAAACATTTAACAAAATTCAATATTGATTCATAGGCAAGAGCTCTCAGCAAACTAGGAATTACCTCAACCTGATCAAAGACATCTGCAAAAAAAACTTTTAGCTGATGTATACTCACCAGTAAAGACTGAATATTTTCCCCTAAGGTTGAAACAAGACAAATATCTCTGCTCTCACCACTCCTATTCACATTGTATTGGAGAGCCTAGCCAGTGCAACAGTCATCTCTATTGGAAAGGAGAAATGAAAACTCTCTCCACTGACAGATGGCATGATTATCTACATAAAATATCTAAAATAATCTACAAAGAGCTACTAGAAATGGTGAGTTTAGCATTATTGTAGAATACAAGGTTAATAAAAAATCAATCTTATTTCCATATGCTAGCAATGAACAATTGAAATTTGAAATTTAAAAAAGTATCATGCTAATAGCACCCAAAAATATGAAATGCTTAGGTACAAATTTTACAAAATATGTTCAGAATAGGTGTGCTGAAAAGTATAAAACACTGGTGAAAGAAATAAAAGAAGGCTTAAGTAAATAGAGTTATATGTTAGTGAATTGGAAGACTCGGTATGGTTTAGATGTCAATTATCTCCAAGCCGACTTCTAGATTCAATGCAATTCCAACCAAAATCCCAGCAGGATTTTTTTAGACACTGGCAAACTGATTCTAAAATGTATATAGAAAGGCAAAGGAACTAGAAAAAACAAACCAGAGGTGCCTGGGTGGCTCAGTCATTAAGCGTCTGCCTTCAGCTCAGGTCATGATACCAGGGTCCTGGGATTGAACCCCGCATCGAGCCCCACATCAGGCTCCCTGATCTCTGGGGAACCTGCTTCTCCCACTTCCCTTGCTTGTGTTCCCTCTCTCGCTGTGTCTCTCTCTGTCAAATAAATAAAATAAAATCTTCAAAAAAAGGAAAGAAAGAAAAAACAAACCAATTTTGGAAAATAACAAGTTTGGAGAACTCACACTACTGGATTTCAAGACTTATTATAAAGCTACAGTGATAAAGAGAGCATGTTATTTGTAAAAGGATGGACACAAAGATCAATGAAACAGAATAGAAAGTCTAGAAATAGATCCACATATATGCTTGTTTGGTTTTGACCAAAATTGCAAAGGCAATTTACTGGAGCAAAGGTAATCTTTTCAACAATTGGACATTCATATGCAAAGACATAAGAAACAAAAAACCTTGGCCCAGTTTAAAATACACACAAGAATTGAACAGATGCTTTACTAAAGTAAATATATAGATAGCAAATATGCACATGAAAGAACACTTGGTATTATTAGTCCTTAGGGAAATAAAAATTAAAATCATGAGATATCTCTACTCGCCAATCAGAAGGGGGGAAAAAATGAAAGAAGAGAAAGAAGAAACACCATTAATACCAAGTGCTGATGAGGATATGGAGAAACTAAAACCCCTTTCTGTTGCCTGGGGGAATGTAAAATGATATAGCCACTTTGGAAGATAGTTTGGCAGTTTCTTATAAAGTTAAATACCATATGACCCAGCAGCATCACTCACCGATGTTTACCTAAGTGAAATGAAAGCTATGTTGACCTCTACACGGATGTTTATTCATAATCATCAAAAACTAGAAAGAACACATATGTTCTTCACTGGGTGAACAGATAAACTGTAGTACTTCCAACTCAGCAATAAAAAGAAATGAATTGTTGATACCCAATAACACGGATGAAAGCCAAATACATTTAAAAAGCCAGACTCAAAAAGTTACATATTCTATGATTCCATGGCAGCTTGGAAGAGGCAAAACTACAGACATAGGAAATGTACTAATAGTTGCCAGGGGCTTGGTGTGGGGGAAGGGTTGAGTACAAAGAGGCATGGGTATATTGTTGGGGGTGATGGAACTGTTTTTTACCTTAATCCTGGTGGTAGTTACATGACTGTATGCATGTGTTAAATTTCACAGAACTCTTTGATAAATTTACATATAGTAAATTTCACCCTCCCTCCAAAAAAGTTGAAGACCACAGCATGACCAATTTCACTGTAATAGGGAACATCAGTATCCCACAAAGCAGGGTAAAGGGAATTCAGATGAGCTGTTAGCCAGAGTATCAGTTGGTGAGCACTTCTTAGAGTGCAATTTAGCAGTATATCTTAAAATTAGGAAATGTGCACTCCTTAAAATAGGCGTTCTGCCTCTGAGAATGTATCCTACAGACAACCTTGGATAGGGTAAGGCCTATGAGAAATGCAGTCTACCTGGTCTCCTCAGCTTGGGGACAACCAAGAAATGCCATCCTTGCCATGGGTACTTGGGAAGACAGATGTTGTGACCACCCCGCTCATCTTCCCTGGGGCCATAATATCTTAGTGCACACCAGCCAGTCTTCCAGTTGTTCCAGGGCTTGCTGTGGCCTGAAGACCCCTATTCCCAGCAGCCCTCGAATAACGACTTCTGGGAGTTGGTAGATAAACATCCCTTTTCTCTCAATCAATTCCTACATTGATTTCCAGAATTCCTCATCAGGATTAACTTTCAATGGTCAAACATAATGACTGGTTTGGTAACACATCTCTTATTTACTTCCTTTTCTTCCCTGCTTGGATTATGTCTCAAATAAGGGATTGTGTCTGTGATTATGTATCAAATAAGGCAATTCTGCTCAAATCCTTGTCTTGTGGTTTGCTTCAGGTGGAAACCAAACTAAGACAATGGGGTGCTTCTGGAAGAAAGGCAGTAGTGACACCACCCTTGGGTGGCTTCCTGACTGGTGAGCACCAATGAAAGAGCCAGACCACCAAAGGACAATGGCTCATGAGCATATGTGGGACCCTGGAATCTGGAAGAGTAGGGCGTGGGCAGATTTTGCATGAGGTGTAGGCTTGTGCCACTAAAATGTAAATTATTACTGTGGTTTGGATCCCCGCTTTGCTCACATTGCCATCTGTGGGACAGAACCACATGCCATTTGAGAGTTTCTCACAATCGCTGCTTTAAATTAGATGAGGACAGCTGAACTTGTGGGCTTACTGAAGGGGCACTTTTCCCAAGCACCATCAGTCACTGTTCAGAGATTTAAATTTCACAAATGGAATCTGTAGCCTGTGAACTACTGCTATTTAAGTTGGGTATTAATAATTTGTGCCCCTTCTACTACCAAGAAAGAGTTTTGAGAAATGACTGCTTATGTTGTGCATTTTAGAACATCCTGGGTCAATTCGTCTTCTAAAGTTAACTGGTCAAAGCAGCTGCTGTTCACAACATCAAAGATTAAGTTTTCATAATCCATAATGGACTGGCTCCAAAGACAAGTTTCAAGCCTATCTGGTGAGGCTTGATTCAGATCTTTTTCTTTCACAAATAGCAATCATTGTTGAATCAGTTCAAGTCAGCTGGACTCCTTATGAAGACCAGACTGTCTGGAAAGTGATATAAGGTCAAGACAGTCCTTGAAGACACTCTGAGTCTCTGCAAGTGCACTGCGTTCTTACTATTGGCAATATCAAAGTGTCGGTCTTGATAGAGGTCAACTAGCTCATGTTGGATCAAATGTCATTGAGCCACCTGCCATACTGGTCCCATATTACATTGGACTATCTTCTCCAAGACACAGCCTACAGGATGATTAATTAATGCCATTAACTGTGTTGCTTGACAGCATCGACTGTGTTAATTGACAGGTGCCTTTATAGGTGTGGGTGGGTGGCAAGTAATGAAACTTGTCTCAGCAATTCAGTTTATTCATAAGTTGTAGAAACTACTTCTTTTCTGAAAAATGACTTGTAAGAGAAAAGGCTGTATTACTATAGAAGATAATTTTTTGTGATATGCGGACCCTATAACTCACCCAGGTATTGCTCATCTGATAATACTGCCAGGTGGTTTGGAATAGATCCTAACATTTAGCATGACTGGTCAAAAAATTCTGATGAGAAATCCATATAGATTTCTGCAAAATGAGTGCAAGGGAAGAATTTCTTGATATAAATTTATCTTGATAAAAATCAATACATATTTAGCCATCTCCTTAGAGAAAGGATGTAAGTCCTTGTTAACAGTAGTCTCAAGCAAATATTTAGTTATAAAATTTGACTGTGTGTATGAGGACTGTATTGCACAAACCAAAACTTTCAAAAAGACTCAGATCCTTAAAAAAAGTTGTTCAGTGGCTGGGTCAACTGGGACAGAGGGAAGCAGATGGTTGCTCAATCCTACAAGCTCTCCTTCGAAAAATAACCTTTTGTTTTCCCTTAGTTATAAGGTTCTTTGCTTATAAAAATCTGGATGTGATTTCATCCATTTATGTCACCCAGCCTGGATGCAGAGCAGGGTGAGGGTGGTAGGTGCCCACTTCTAAAAATTCAGATGGGCTTGGGGTAGGACACATGGAGACCTCAGAAACACAAGCTTGTAGGAAACAGAGAAAGCCAGGGAAGCATGAGAAGAATGAGGGCTGAGGTAAAGGATAGGACTCTACGGTAGAGGCTTCCAGGGTGACCAGATTTTGGCAGATGTTATTAGGGGGGCCCCAAACAGCAGAAGCAGTAGGTAGTCCTCTCAGCAGTGCTGAGCCCACTTGGACATGAGTCCACTAACCAGATTAATGGACACCTGCTGAAGCCACAGTGGGCCATCTTGTTCCTCTCTGGAATGAGGGTATGGTGGGCCCTCAGCCACTTCAGGCCTCAGGTCAAGAAGACTGAAGCTTAGCACCAGGCTTGTGGACAAGAGACGGTGGGAAGCTGACCCAACACCATGGGTATGAGTGCAAGGTTGATATAGGGAGCCCTTTGGTGGTCTGAGGACTCATCATAGCCGGTATTAAGCTTGGGGCTCAGCAGGAGTCATTCTAGCTCCACATGCTGGGGGGCTGGGCTGCTGAGATGCAATTTGCTAAAAGGTATGTCGCTGACTTGGCCTTGCATCTTGAATGATGCAACCTTCCCATAAGAAGCCCAAGTATGGCCCAGATGCATGTAGGGATGTCTGATGAAGCAAGCATAGCACAACATGCTAGCCCTCAGACTTTTCCCTGCCCTGCTGGGCTCCCTCGTGCAACCCCAGGTACACCCGCTTCTTTGTTTTTCTTTCACAAGTCCAACAACTTCCTGCCTCAGGGCCTTTCTACTTGCCATCCCCTCTGCTTGGACTGCTTTTCCTCCACACATCCTCTTGGCTCACTCCCCCACTCTATTCTGGTTTCTGCTCAAATGAACTTAAGAAAGGTCTTTCCAGACCATTTTTACTAAAATTGTGCTTTTTCTTTCTCTAGCCTTTTACCCTGGATTTATTTATTTTTCTTCATAGCACTTACAATTCCTTGATATTATATCAACTTGTTATACACGGTCTCCCCAGTATAATAAAAATACTATAGGGGTAGAACTAACTGTGCTATCATATCTCCAATGTGTAGAACCAGCTTCTGTACAAAGAAGTGCTCAAGAGACATTTGATGAATGAATGAATGAATGAATGAGCTGTACTAGTGTCCACCGTATGGAATGACTGGCAATGGTGCTCGCCACCAGCCTGAATGTAACATAGTCAGCAGAGTTAATTAAGTCAGCACAGTGGTGCTGCCTAAAGTTGTCAGTGGTCCTAAGAAAGGACTGCAGGGCTCCAGAAAACTCGGGTTGCTGAAGTGTTGTGAAGAGAAGCTTTCAGCTCACGGTGAATCTTCCCATTGCTTGGTTCTCTCCCCAGCGGGTGTTCCCCGTCTCCTGTGGACAATGGCAACCCTGACTGACACCAGTACCTCCTGCAGGGGCTGGAGACAGCCAGCTTCTGGGCAAGTCGCAACCTTGGAAGCAACCTGGGAACAGGAGACAAATTCCTCTAATTTGTATTCTCAGCAAGATTCAAGATGACACATCACTGATGAAAAGGGAGAAATTTGAAATCAGGATAGATTGCTTTCTGATGAAAACATGAATTCCCTAATTTAGAAAACCATCCTGGACAGCATGAATAACATAGTGGATAAGGCAGAAAAGAGACTCATTGATTTTGAAGGATGGTTTGATAAATTATCTGATTATTCAGAAATGTAAAAAGATTTCCTATAAGTGTAAAAAGATTGAGATCAGGAGCAAAAGATAAGAGTCATGAAAAATTGATTCAGGAGGTGTTATAAAAGCCATTTTCCAGAGCTGAAAAGACTAAAATCTTTAGATTAAAAGGGCTTACCAAGTATCAGAGAAATTAATAGAAAGAAAGAATACACACTTAGGAATCCCCTGGAAAATTTTTTTTAATTTGAGAATAAGGGGAAAAAAATCTTACAAGCAACCAGGTAGATAAAACGAACAAAATGATCAAGTTCACAGCTTACTTTTTTTCTGCAACTCAGAAGGAAATGGGGCAATGTTATAGATGACGATTGAAAAATTTGAGGCAAGGAAAATAGAGAAGACCCAGACAGACAAGGTCTCAGGGGGAATGCAGCAATCTTGTGTCTCTTCTTTATTCTTCAGTAGTCCAGTGTCTTAGAAACAAATCATAATAGAGAACCCCAGTATGAGGATAACATAATATGAAAGAAATGAGGTGAGCAATGATAGAGTTTAAAGTGAAACTATTCTCTAAATAATTAATTAAAAATATAAATAGCACATTGAATATAAATCATTAAATTCTTAATTTTATAAGGAAACAATGCTAATGTAAAAATAATCATGAAAAGAAAAAGATTGACAGTTAAACAATATTATTAACCTGGGCTTAAAAACCAAGGTTATACAAAAAAACAACCTTGGGAGGTTGGAGGTGGACATGGGTGGGAAAGAAAGAAAAGTGTACTAGGTCATCCATTGCCTGTGCAGACGGCCTATAGGTCCTCTCTCATTCTTGACACTGATAAAAGAATACAGGATCAACTATTTTTTGAAATGTAAGGGTAACCATTAACCCAGGAAAAATAGAATTCACAATGTTCAAATCACTTGGGTAAAAAAGAACAAATAAACAAGCCATTTGGCAAAAGATAGGAAACAAAGAAGCAAAGAGGCATAAAAATCCCAAACAGTTTGCAGAAACTACAGTGAAAGAAATAAGACTGCCTATGTCTATTGTCGAAACAAATAAAAGCAAAGATCCCCAGATTGGATCTAAATGTGGATTATTTCTAAGAAACATATCTAAGACAATGACAGAGAAACTAAAATAAGTAAGTAAATAAATAAACAAATAGACAAATAAATGAAGGTGCCAGAATACACCAGGGTAGGACACACAAATAAAATAATCTGTTTAAAACACAAGGTAGAGGGTGCCTGGGTGGCTCAGTTAAGTGTCTGCTTTCAGCTCAGGTCATGATCCCAGAGTCCTGGGATTGAGTCCCACATCGGGCTCCCTGCTCAGCAGGGAGTCTGCTTCTCCCTCTCTCTCTGCCTCTCCCCGTGCTTGTGCTCTCTCTCTCTCTCATTCTCTGACAAATAAATAAATAAAATCTTTAAAAAGAAAAAATAAAAAGGTAGGGGAAGGAACCCTTGCTATTCCCCATAGTTTCTTTTATTTTTTTTTAAGATTTTATTTATTTATTTATTTATTTATTTATTTATTTATTTATTTTAGAGATAGAGGGAGAGAGCACAAACCACAAGCAGGGGGAGGGGCAGAGGGAGAGGGAGAAAATCCTCAAGCAGACTCCACACTGTGCTTGGAGCCTGACACGGGGCTTAATCTCAGGACCCTGAGATCATGGCCTGAGCCAAAATCAAGAGTTGGCCACTTAACTGACTGAGCCATGCAGGGGCCCCACTCCATAGTTCCTTTTAGCAAGAGCATCACATTTATGTGAAAGAAATGTATTGATGAGCCACTATGGTGGCATTGGGAGCCCAAGGGCAAGCTTAGGCCTCAGAAGATGCACACTAAACTGTTGTACAGGACCCTGTAGAAGACTTACCTGTGATCCTCAGACACAGGTAGAGAGAGAAGGCGAGGAACCGGCAGGCTGCTGGTGGGCTGTGCTCTGCTCTGTTACCCTCTTCCTGTGCTCCAAGCAAGGTTAGTTAGGGCAGCCAAAACTCCTGCTGAACCCTGGGCACCCATGGGCTCTTTGTGGAAATGGGTAAAGGAGCTTGTTTTTCCGTCCTCTACCCACTAGATGCCAATAGCATCCCCCTCTCCCCTCAAGTTTTAATAATGGAAAATGTCTCGGACATCACCAAATATTCCCTGTGAGAAAAACTGCCCCACACATCTACACTGGCCCCTTGGGGTTGTGGCGGGTGCTACCACCACACTCTCTGGAATGAGGACCCACTTTTCTCTCCTCTTTCAAGGCCAGGTTTATTAATGGTGTGAGGTAGGGGTGTTTTGCTTTGAAAACACAAGAGACTTCAAAGGCTCAGTCTCAAAGCCAGCCCATCAAGCTGGCATTTTTGGACTTGGCTATCTCTGACTTCAGTAGCTCTCTCATACATCCTAGCCAAGGTTCAAAACCTTTGTCACTGCTGCAGAAGGAGCATGCTCTGAATAGAGTCTCCACTGTCATTTTCCATTTCTTTGGTAATAGGAAGAGTGATTTACCCAAGGTGTTTTATATTGTTGAGGACCACCCATTGGTCTGGTGAGAATGGGCTTCTAAGTCTGCAGATGGATCCCCAGATGCACTCACTAATTTAGCTTTCTCCCTCAAGGAATGTGATTCCTCCATGCTGAGGAGCCAGAATTAGGAACAGGAGAGAACCTCTTTCATGAGCAAGATTTATAACATACCTGATAGAAAATGTGATTCAAGGCAATGTAGCTATTTGTCATTTCCATTCCACCTGAAGCTGTTCAGAGTGTTCTGTGTAATTTTCCTTGGCCATGAGGAAAATGTAAAAAGCACATGGAGTTTGCTGCTAATGGACTTATTATAGCTGTGTGACTTTGGAGAAGTTCCTTAACCTTTCTGAATTTCATTTTCTTTATCTAAAAATGAGTACCTATTCATGAGTAGGTTGGTGTTTTATTTTTTTAATAAAATGAGATAAAATATGCAAAATCACCTGGTAAAATACCTATCACAGAGCTGTCAATCAACAGATGACAATTACTCTGTCCTTTATGACACTGGCCAAGTTCCTTCATTCATCTGAACTTTGATTTTCTCATTTGTAAAATGAGAATGATAATATCAATTTCACTGGGGTCCTATAGAAATGAAGTAACAATTTAGATGAAAATCTTTTTAGAACCATGGAGTTCTATAAAAGTATGATTATATCCACTACAAAACCACTATGGATAACACTGGAGCTTGTAACATGTTGAGCACTGGCAGGTTGTCTGTAAGCTCTGGTGCCAGCATGAGGTAGTTGTGCTCTTTGACCACCTCTGGGCACCTTCTCTTCTCACCTTAATGTTAATGCAGGTATTGATGTTTCCCAGCAAGCATTAGTCCTGAGTGAAGCTTCCAAAGTACCCCACCCTAAGTCAAGGGGCCATCCTCTGGTTCAGAATCCTGACGGGCTTAGCTCTTCTGAAGGGGAGAAGGGTCTTACAATGTAAAATATCTTCTCTTTGATGCTTAGTAAGAGCTAACATTTTTAGAATGTTCACTCTGTGTCCATCATTGTGTTGCACTAAACATATTGTGTGAATTATTTTATGTGATCTTCACATGATCCCCTGAAGTGAGCAGTATTATTATCCTTAATTTATAGATGAGTTAATTGAGGCTCAGAGTGGTAGCTCAAGTGTGGGAGCTGGAATTCTAATCCAGTAGTCTAACTCCATATAACTGGCAGCCCTCTAATTTCAAATACTGGAAACATTGTCATCCTAGAGCTTAGATTAGGACTTGGCTTTGGCGGGGGGGATACAGGGAGGAAGACTTTTTTCCCTCAAAATAAAAGAGAATATTTTATCAACCAGAGTTGTCCCAAGTGAAACATGGCACCTTTAAGTATGAGGGCCCCCTATTATTGCAGATATTCAAGAATAGTCTGAACAAATAGCCATTAGAAACATAGAAAGGAGAATTCTATTTGGATAGGGTTTTGGTTATACAGGAATGTAAATGTACCACAAACATCAGGTTTGGGATTTTGGCAAAACACAAACCATATGTGGAATATAGTCTGTATGGGAATGGTATCATAAGTAGGAAGTCAGGTTCTCTCTCAAAAAGAAAATGGGATTGAATATAATGGATCGTGGGTAGAATCAAATCTAATACCCAAAGATCCAAGATAGCTCAGGAAATGGATGGATTAAGGTAGAAAAAAATGAGAGCTAAAGTGAGCACCCAGAAATTAAAAAGAGCTAGATAAGTCTGAGCAGACAAGCAGCATTGTGAACCTAGGAGATCAATTTAGATATGTAGGTCTACATTAACTCTTCAAGGGTGGGCAGGAGCCAGATCCTACTTTGTATGTTAGGCCCTGAAATCCAAGCTTCATCCTGCAGGCAAAAAGGAGCAGCAGAAGGGCTGTAGATGGGTCGTCTCATGTTGATAAAGTTGGGGGTGATCAGAGAAGGTCTCATCCTCTGGCCAGGTAGCAATGCTTAAGAGATTGGTCACAGAACTTCTACCTGACCTCTCATTGACCAGTCTGGGCTCATCCTCCACCATGCCACTGATCTGCTTCTGTCAAGCTCATCAATAGGTTTCATCCTGAAAAACTACAGGTAATTTTCTGTCTTCAAACTAGTTTATTTCTCAGCAGTATTTTACATAGTAGCACTCTCCTAGCTTGGTTTCCATGATACCATACTCTCCAGGGCACTTTTATTTTTATATTACAATATTTAAAACATACAAAAAGCATAGAAATTTTACACAGCCATACACCCACTACCAAGATCAAGTAGATGTTTACATTTTGTCATATTAATTCCAACTCTATTGCTTCTTGTATCTTTTTTTTTTTTTCCTTCTGGATTCAATTTTCTTCATCCTAAAGTGCGTCCTTCTTTCTGTTAGATCCTCTCGATTTTGGTCTAAATATGTCATTTTTGGCCCTTACTCTTGAATGACATTTAGCTGAGTATAGATTTTAAATTAAGAGTGAATTTTCTCGGGCGCCTGGGTGGCTCAGTTGATTAAGCGACTGCCTTCGGCTCAGGTCATGATCCTGGAGTCCCTGGATCGAGTCCTGCATCGGGCTCCCTGCTCGGCAGGGAGTCTGCTTCTCCCTCTGACCCTCCCCCCTCTCATGTGCTCTCTCTCATTCTCTCTCTCTCAAATAAATAAATAAAATCTTTAAAAAAAAAAAAAGAGTGAATTTTCTCTTAGTTATTTCCTTATATAATGCCAATCCTCTATTACTGTGAAAAGGTCTATTGTCATAATAAACCCTCCTCATGAACACTGTTTTAGAAAACAAACAGCAAGATGATAGACCTAAAACTAATAACAACAATAATCAATTAACTGTAAATGGTTTAAACACTCCCATTAAAGGCAGTGATTTTCAGTTTGGATGAAAAGATGAAGATACAACTAAATGCCGCTTAAAATAAATGCACTTTAAATATAAAGATATGAACAGGTTAAAAATAAAAGGAAAAATTTATACCACGTTAACACTACCTCCTTCACTATCTCCCCTCAAAGAAGATTGGAATGGCTATATTAAATGTTAGACAAAGTCAATTTCAGAACAAAGACTATTCATAATGATAAAGGAGTTATTCATAAAGGTCATTCACAAACCTAAATGTTTCTGCACCTTACAACAGAGCCTCAAATACATGAAGCAAAAATTGATAGAATTTCAAGGATATAAAGGATACAGTTCACCATAATAGTTGGAGATTTCAATAACTAAATAATTGATAGAACAAACAAATGGAAAATTAGTAGGACATAGGAAACTTGAACAACACTGCCAACCAGCTTGACCTAATTGACACTTACAGAACATTCCACTCAACAACAGAATACATTTTTTCAAGTATACACAGAGAATTTACAAGATGGACAATATTCTGGGCCATAAAAGAAGTTTCATTAAATTTTAAAAGCTTCAAAGCAGACACAGTATTTTCTGATCACAATAAAATTAAATTAGAAATCAATAACAGAAAGATATCTGGAAGATTCACAAAAATTTGGAAACTAAGTAACTCACATCTAAATAACCCATGGATCAGAGAAGAAACCAAAAGGGAAATTAGAAAGCATATTAAGTTGAATGAAAATGAAAAAAAATAGCATACCAAAATTTGTGGAGGCCACTAAAGCCATACTTAGAGAGAAATTTATACACTAAATACCTATGTTTGAAAAGAAGAAAGGTTTTAAATTAATGATCTTAGCTTCCACATTAAGAAACTAGAAAAATGAGAGCAAATTGAGGCCCAAAATAGGCAGAAGAAAAGATGAAGTGGAAATCTATGAAGTAGAAAACATAAAAAAATAGAGAAGATCAATTAAATGATAATTAGTTTGAATTGCCAACAGTAAGAATGAGGGAGGTGCTATCACTTCAGATTCTACAGGTATTAAAGCATAATAAATAAATATTATAATTCACTTTATGCTGAAAAGTTTGATGACTTAGATGAAACGGACAAAGGATAAAACAACCAAAGCTTGCTCAGGAAGAAATACATATTAATAGCCCTAATTTTATTAAAGAAATTAAATTTATACTTGAAAACATTTCCCTAAAGAAAATTCCTAAACCAGATGAATTCACTGGGGATTCTACCACACACGTAAGGAAGAAATAGTACCAATTCTATACAAACTCTTTCAGAAAATTGCAGAGAATGGAATACTTTGCAACTGACTCTACGAAGCCAGCCTTATTCTAAAGCCAAAATGAGACAAAAACTTTCAAGAAAAGAAAATGGCAGACCAATATCCCTCATGAACGTACTAGCAAAAACCCTCAAAAGAATACTAACAAAATGAATCTAGCAGCATATAGAAAAAGATCATCCATCACAAACAAAAGCTGTTTCTCCCACTTGGGTTATTGTCACTAACACTGTTATTCAACATTTGAAAACCTTAAGGCTACTCCTACACCATACGTGCCCTTGAACTTTATTTGTGAAAAACCGTCAGGTCTTTCTATGACTGGTTATACCTTTCCTCTTCTTTCTTTGCAGTACTGTTGGGTTATTAGACTTGGACCCTTGGCATTTTCTGAGGAATCTATCTTGTGTACACCTTTTGGTTCTTTCCAATTCTGGATATCTAAATTCAGAGTCCAAGGCCACCAGCCTCAAGCCCCAAACTCAGCCAACCAGAGTCTAATCCATGTCCATCCCGTAAGGGGGTTTCAGATAAGAATAAGTCCATCTTAATTTACAAATGCAGGGCTTTGATAAACAATACATATAAAACACCTACCACATGGAAGACACCCAAGGAACACCACTTTCCTTTTTCTCTTCTAGGGGAAAGGTCTGGATGAAATCTGAGTGAGGCAAGCTGCCTATTAAGTTAAGCTTCCAGCTCTATGTTGCAAATCTAGATGTGGGGTGCCCATTGCTCTTCTTAAACATCAGGCTTGTTGGATAAAGTTGCAAAGTGCTTTTTGGGCTGTGCTGGAAGATGAGGACTATTTTCAGTGCAGAGGAATTTAATCTCATTACCACCAGCAGTCCATTTAGGGCTGATGGCTCTGCCATAAGATTTCAGACCCTATCAACAAGATAAGGTGCATCATTTCCGGGAGATGTAGGATTGCCACTGCAAAATTATTTTTAGGAAGCTGCTTTTTTTTTTTTTTTGTCCAGAACATCTACCTGAAAATAGCTCTGAACATTGTGGAGGCAGCACCTTGCAGACTACTGAACTGAAAGTTTAAGCCTAAAGATTTATGGAGCAGATTTTACCTCTAATTCCAGATTTTGTAATGATACAAAACATGTTGATAATAAATAGCAGCCATAAGAGGCTTGAGAATATGGTCCACATTCAATTCACTCCCTGCCTTTTATCCAGAAAGAATCTAAGTATCCTGTTCCTCAAGTCAGGGGGCAGAAAATGACTATTTCTTCCCCTCTCTGCTAATAGTGGATCTTTCAATTGTATTCCACTCACAGGTTGCTTTCCTTTTCTTCCTTGCTGACAGAATCCTAATTTTGTTCAGGCAGCAAGTCATGAAAGCCAGTCTTGGCAATCCCACTCCCTTTTGCCAGTCTAGGGAGCCAGGGAGCCAGCATGGGAGCCAGGGTTGGCAAAGGAGATGGAAGGAGAAGCTTCTAGGACTTCTGCAGGAATACAGGAAGAGCAGTACAAGAATCAAGCCCTCCCCTGCCACCTCCTCAGTCTTAATTTTGGAGCAGGATGGGGATTTGATGCTTGAGGCTGCAGCAGCTATCTTGACACCAGAAGACCACAGCCTGGGGAAATGAGAGGCAGAGGGGAAGCATGGGTACTAGGCTTGGACTACCTGCCTTTGGATTTTTGATGACTGAAGAATAAAAGTCCTGGTGGCCTAAACCACTGAAGCCTGGGCTTTTGCTTAAACAATCCTGAGATGCACACCCACTGGTTTTCCCTTAATATGTGCTCCCCCATCTTCCTTAGTATGTAAATAGCCCCCACCACTACCACCATTTTCATCTGGGCATATGGCCACCTGGAAATGTTTCATTTCCTAGCCTCCATTACAACTAAGTATGCCCATGTGACCCATGAGATATTAGCAGATTGTGTCAGGTGGCAGCTGTTGGGAACCATCCTTAAAAAGAATCGGTTCATATATTTCGCTCCTTTTTCTTCATCCCCTTTTTTTATGCAGACACCTGGAATGAGAACGTGACGGCTGGAGCTTCAGCCACCATCTTGGTCTGTGAAGATGAAAGCCTCATCCTAGGGACAAAAAGTGGCAAGGTGAAAGAACCTGGGTCCCTGAGGGGTTTTCAGGAAAGAATAGCCTTAGATTTACCCACCTCCAGACTTTTGTACAAGAGACAAGTCAGTCTCTATCATGTTTAAGCCATTTCTATGTTAGTTCTCTGTTCATGTGGCTGAATTTAATCCCAGGTGATACACTAAATGGGCAGCTGCTGGGAGGACCCCATAGCCATTGTACTTCATACTCCAGAGTCTACAGCAGCTAGTTTCTAGAAGAAATGGAAAGAATTAACTGTGAATGGCAGTTACTCAACTCTGGCATTGTAGCACAAAAGCAGCCATAGATAATATGTTAAACAAATGGGTGTGGCTGTGTTTCAATAAAACTTTATTTATAAAAACAGGTAAGTTGGTTAGGTTGGGCCTGTGGCCAGCTGTTTTAGATGCCAACCATTGTGTTAGATACTTATTTGTCAAGCATCTACAATGTGCCTGACATTTGTCCAGATGTTTCAAAACACTGCCCCTCATTATTCTGATCAGATTCTGAAAGCCTCATGCATGCGGACACTGACCACATAGCTACACTCACAGTCAATAACAGTGCTGGGATGTGGACCCAGACCTGGTTTCTAAAATCCATGCCCACTTGAATATATTAGTCTCATATTCTTTTCCAAGAACGAAATTTCTCTTCTAGTAGCTGTGTGCATTGTGCCTGTGAGACTGCTAGTGGGCACACCTGACCACATTTCAGATGCTCCCCAAGGACCAGAACAGAGGCACATGCCAGCAAAGCTCGTGGAAGGAGGCTCGAACACAAACATTGTCTCATTTAACACATTTCCTGCAGACAGAACAGTCAGCTTCAAATTATGGGTGGGAGAGGAAGGGACAGACAATAGAAGGAAAAAAAGAGAGGCATGAAACTCTGAAGAATTCCACAGCAGAATAGCCTAATTATAGTGCCTCCTCCCCGAGGCCTGAGAACCCAGTGGGCAGGAAGTTGGAAATACCAAACCTACCAACAGGGACCTACCATATGCTGACCCCTATATTAAGGGCTTTCTGTGTCTTATTGAATCCCCACAAAAAGCCCCATGAAGTTGATACCAGGACCCCCTTAATGGTACCAGAAGCTCAAAGAGTTCTTAGTGGTACCAGAGGCTCAGAGAGTTGAGTACATGGTACAAAGCCACCCAGCTTGTGAGCAAAGCTGTGAATTAAATGGGCATCCATCTCACTCTGAAACCCATCCCCTCTCCTGTCCCATGGCTTTCCAGAACCACTTTTGCAGTGACAGAGCAACAGGGGCTGCTCTGGGAGTGGCTTGTCCCTCTGGCCACACTCTGCTAATCAGAGTGTGGGCGAGTCAAGTCCCCCGGTTCTCTCTGTTCCTTTCTCTTTGGGCAGAGCAGCAAAATATGCAGGAATGGAGGGCGCCTGGGTGGCTCAGTTGGTTAAGCGACTGCCTTCGGCTCAGGTCATGATCCTGGAGTCCCGGGATCGAGTCCCGCATCGGGCTCCCTGCTCGGCAGGGAGTCTGCTTCTCCCTCTGACCCTCCCCCCTCTCATGTGCTCTCTCTCTCTCAAATAAATAAATAAAATCTTTAAAAAAAAAAAAAAAAAAAAAAAAATATGCAGGAATGGAGACAGCAGTGGCTTCAGTGGAAGTGAGCTACATCAAATCCTGGCTCTTCCACAATGAACCATACATATGAAGGTGCTTCAACTCTTGGGATCTTGATCCTCCTTCTGCAAAAATGAGAAGAATAAAGACCTACTTCACCAGGTTGTTGTGGGAATAAAATACAAATATGAACAGAAACACTGTGCTCAGTGCTTGGTTCATACATGGGGACTTAAGGGTTGGTTGAATCTCAAAATACATTGAATACTAGTGAACACTTGGGAGACAGTGTTGCCTATGGGTTATGGCCTCCAACAGACATCCTGGTTCTGCCAGTTCCTAACATCTGAGCTAAGGAAAGTCACCAAATCACCAAGTCTTGATTTTCTTCTTTGTAAAATGGAGCCAATGCTAGTAATAGCATCATGGGGTTCTATAGAGGACTAAATGGGAAAGCAAAGGACTGTGCCTAACAAATTGCAAAAGTCCCATTAATGTCATTATTATTATGTCATAGACTATGATGATTACATATGGGTTTATCTGCTAAATTAATAAAGGAGAAAAGGAGGGAAGAGGTGTGGTTCATGACCCGGGGCAGGGATTTGCCTTGCTTCTCTGAGTTGCCTGACAGCATATGCATCCTGACACAGCATTAAATTTTGTGCTCGGAGCCAGTGGTGGATGGGGACAGAGACTGGAAGGGAGAAGGCCAGAAGCTCTGTTGAGAGAACAAATTAGTTTGCTCTGTTTTAAAATTTATTCATTCATTCAGCCATTATTGATGACCACATCTTTATACACCAGGCACTGGGCTGGGCTCTTAGGATACAGGGGTAAACAGAAGAGACAGGATCTCTGTCCTCATGAAGCTTAGAGTCCAGCAGGAGAACCAATCATTGAAGAAGTAAACCACATACATACATGATAGCAGACCTTGATATTTGCTAGGAAAGAAAACAACTGGGTGCTCTCTGAGAGAGAATAACAGGAAAAGGACCTTCTTTTGATTGAGAGTCTGGAAAGGGCTCTGGGAGGTCTCAGGTGGCACTTACCTGAGAATGAATATGTAAGAAGGAGCAGCCACTGCAAAGGTGGCAAAGAGGAAGGAATTCCAGGCAGAGGGAACACCACAGTGTGAAGACCCTGAAGTGAGAAAGGATTTGGTCGCCTAGAGGAGCTAAACAGACCAGAGTGTGGGAAGTGAGAGAGAGGGCTTTAAGGGGAAGCTGGTGATGTAGCTGGCATCATTTGAGTTTAGATTCTGTTCTGAAGCCATTGGATGGGGTTTTGAGCCAAGGAATGATGATCTGCTTCATGCTCTGGTAAGGTCATTCTGGCTGCTCTGTGGTGACAGAGATTCAGTGGGAAGGCCAGTGCAGGTGTGAATTTGATGATTTGGGTAAGAGGTGGTGGGGGCTAGGCCCAGGGAGCCAGTCTTGAAGATGAAAAGAAGTGGATGGATTTGGAAGTATAGTAGCACACAGTGATGGGCTGAATGTGGGACCAAAGAGGAGAAACTCAAGGACAATGCCCAGAGCCTGGCTTGTCCCCCATGAAAGAGACAGTTTACAAATTCCTTTTTAAACGAGTTTGAGATTTCAATGACACATCCAAGTGTGTAATATCAAGGAATGACTCTAGAGCTAGGAAGTAGAGTCTGGGCTGCAAATACACATTTGAGAGTTGTTGGCATTTGCATGAGTTTTAAAGCCATGGGTGGGCTTGGAGTCCCAGGCTCCAATCAACATCCCATCCTTAGGCTCCCCTTCTTGTGCTGACTGACTCCGAATCTTGATAGAGTCTGACTGCCTGCAGACCCCAGAACACCATCATGCTGCTTCTGCAACTGCCTGCTGCAGTGGGATGGACCTGGAAGCAAACGCAACCACAAAAGTTCCACAAAAGTCTTGGTGAGCAGGAGCAGTCCAACAAGGCCAGCACAAGAACCCTGAGCTAGGATACCTTTCTTCTTAGAAAGACCCCAAGGCGCCAAGCACTGTCCACGAGGACTGAAGCTGGAAAGGCAAGGGCAGAATTGGGTGAGTGTTTAAGGGTAGAGTGCCTAGTGTGGCACATGAATCTCTGTGTGGTTTCTGCCCCGCCCCTGCCCCTCCCCTCTCCATCCTTGACCTTACCTCCTTGTCTCCTCCTAGCTCTGGAAGAGCCCTCATCTCCTTGATTTTCTTTTCCCAGTTACAGCCTTGCGTGTTCAACGGCCCTTGAGCAATGCTTGACTCCCTCAAAGTTTCTAACTTCATCTAAACATTCACCTTAAATGTTCACTCTCTTTCTTCCAGACGTTAAACAGAGCTATCAGAACCAGGCTGTCTTTGGGGAGACAGCTGCTGTTTCTCCAAGTTACACATTATCTGCAATGGTCATCCACATGCTGGGAATGAGGGGTAAGCATCTCTGCTCAGGAGACAGAGGTAGGCCTAGGGAGGCTGGAAGTAACCAAGCTGGTGGGAGTTTGCCAGGGGGTCTTAGAAATAATTTGGTTTAGGCCCAGACAACCCGAGTTCAGTGCTGGGATCTGCCTGCTTTGAAGTAGGGTGTGTCACTCAACCTCAGTGTGCCTCAGTTTCTGCATCTATAAATAGTGATAATAATTTCAGGATTGTTGTTAGATTATAGGGAATATGGGGAAGGTGCTTTGCACACTGTAAATAGAATTACAAATGTAATATGTGATTTCCTGTGCACAACACTTAGCAATTTGGGTAATTAGAATCCTACATTTGTGTAGCGGGCAATGCTTTTGATGGTGAACAGCCCAAGGACTAGATTAGACAAGCCCAGGCAGCTGCTAGAGGCTGTGAGGGGCACAGAGTTGTAGCAGCTTCTGTTCAAAGACACCTGATTTCTCTGGGCTTTTGTGTTTTCAAGGAGAAGCAGTCAACTTTTTTTTTCTTTATTTCTCTTGATTCACATAGTGATGTTAATTGGTGCATATTCTGTGTAATGGGCAAATATTAGGATTGTCAAGATGTCAGAGTAGGGAGAGAGGATGCAGGGAACAGAGAAGGGAGGGAAAACTCACAGTTTATGGAAGCCTGAGTACTCACATCTTGGGTTGTTTTTTGGTTTTTAAACCAACAAATAAATAAGAAAAAGAGCCCACTTGAAGTGGTCCTCATCCCAAGGTCTTTACGACCTGCTCTTGACTCAAACTGAAGAGTTTCAAGCTGAAGTGATTTCAGCTGCATGCACTTGTGAGTGTCTGGGAGTCCGTGGCTCCGTGTGGCCTTTGGCCGGAGAAGGTTGCAGAAGCCTCCGGAAGCCTCCTCCATGTCTGTGTTGACTGCATTTCTCTGGCTTTTTTCAGCCTGTTTCCTCTTCACCTCTGTCCTCGGCTGTTGTTAGGCCTGACTCACTCATAGGAACCACAGCCAAGTCACCTGGTGATCTGACTCACTGGCTCTTGGAGCATCTCTTTCTTAAAAAATAATAAAAGCTAAAGTAAGTGCCTAAGTAACTACTTCGTTTTGCAAGAGATTTCATCTAAGTAGTGCTTTCAATGGTTAGCTCTGGGAATTCCCCGCATGTGTCAGATGATTTCTCTTTGGCAACTGTGATATAAGCAAATAATTTTGTCTCCCAGCAACGGACTTCCCTCCTCCCTCCTACTTCCCTCCGCAAGTAGGTCTTGAGTGGAGAAATGAAGACACAGCGTCCTGCTCCCCAAGTTCCTGGTGCACACGGGGACGGACCAGTAGACCCAGGAAAACAGATGGGACAAGTTCACTGGTAAGAGGCAGCACAGGGCCAGGTGTGAACAGGCCAGGTGAGCTGCTCAGGGGAGACATGCTAGGCAGGGTCAGATGATTCTTTGCCACCCTCTTTCATGGTCAAGTAACATGCTCCCTTAAACAGCAGCTTTCCTCTACCCTTGGGACCTGCTGAGGCTCCACAACTCCTCACAATCCCATAAAAGTGCTTTGTAGGAGGGAGTGCAGACAAAGGTATGGGTTGGAGGAAAGATGGAAGAGGGCCATCCTTTTCTTAGGGCCCCTACACCCATAGGGGAAGCTAATAACAGCACCCTTCCATGCCAGTGTCATTGGGACTAGACTAATTAGTCTTCTTTTGGAAGATCCTTTGCTTTGGAGAGCACCCACATGGGCACAGTGGGGACCAGAAGATGCAGAAGGGACAATATGCTTACAGACAATAGTTTTGGTACCTTGTGACACATCCCCTCAGCCCACCTATGAATTCAGCTGTAGTTCTGGTGGTAAGTTCAAGTATGGGCTTACATGATAATGTCCACCTCAAACATGAGGTGAGCCTTCCTGTTTTTCTGCCTCAGAGCCATCTATCTCTGAAGCTGGAGCCCACTCAACCCTCACACAAGCACAGCGTGGAAGTGTGGGGAGGTAACACTCCAGGAACCACCATCAACTAGTGGAGAATAAGAGCCAACAGACAAATGCCCAGCCTCTCATCCTTTGCATGGAACATTCTGGAAGGAATTCTGTACACTTGCCAGAGGTCCCAGAATTGAGACCCTGTTGCCCACAAGCAACCTTGATAATGCACATAGAGCGGCTTTTCCTCCTTCTTGGGCTTGCTCACCTCCTTTCCCTACACCCCTACTTCCTGGGATCTCCTCCCAAATAAACCAGTCTTGTCTCAGGCTCTGCTTCCGGGGGAGCCCAAACTAAGACAGAAATGGCATTAACATCTGAGGATTTGAAATAAAAGACATTTGAAGGTCTAGTATCAGCCTCCTGGGAATGCCATCTCTTACTTTTTGGTATTGCCATTTATACTTAAACCAGACAGGAGGAGAGTTCCAAAACTGGCTTTGAAACCCCTCTGCCCCACAGGAAATGGCTATTGCCAAGTCAGGCTGTGAAAAGGAGTTAGTGATACAGAAAGCTCAGAGGACCTGGTCGGGTGGATTGGTGGGGTGACTCAATTTAGCATATGACAAGAAATTCTGGTTTTCCTCAGGGGAAAGCTGCTGGATATTATTATTTTTTCCTCAGTCATAATGGTTTCATTTTTTTAAAACCTCACAGTTCTAGAAGGATGAATGGCTGAGAAAAGACTGGGGAGAGTAAAGTTGTATGTGAACCTAAAAACACTGATAAATATCTTTACATTTGTAAAAGCACATTAAATTAAGAAAATAACAGTGGAATTTAAACTTCAAAAAGTGAAAATAAAAGTGAATAGACAATTAATTTTTCATGTCTTTAATTTCAAGATAATGTACTGAGGTAATGATGGGCTGATGTACAAAGGAGAAAGATTATTTTGGGAAGAGGCATTCTTAAGATTCCTTTTATCCTCTGAGTCACTTTTGATCTTCATATACTCTATTGAAATTCTTTCTATTGCAGAAAGTAAATACATCGCAGATGGAGAGAGACTCATGTATTTGGTAAGGTGTGGTAACTCCCACCCAAATATTTTTTTTCATTTTACTCTGCTCATTAAAGGGCCAGCTAACATGTTAAGTGTGCTTTGTGTGCTGGAGACCAGGTTATGTTATTACAGTATTCACATGTTTTGTGAGACACTTAAACACAACAGCTCTGAATGTACGTGATATTGTCCAGTTTTATAGACAAGAAAGCTGAGGCTCTGTTAGGCATGCACTATGATCTGATTTGGTTTTAAAACTTTGAAAGGTTTTTTTTTTTTAATTTTTAAAATTTTATTATGTTCTGTTAGTCACCATACAATACATCATTAGTTTTTGTTGTGGTGATCCACGATTCATTGAAAGGTTTTTCATATGGATCTATTCCTACATTGGGGGAAAAAACTTGTCAGACCGTATGAATTGCCTTTTGGTTAAAATCGTGATCATTTTAAAGCATTGGAATAAATGTTGTTAAAAAAAACCCCGACTTAATCAATTTTGTGTTTGAGAAGGTGGTATTTATTCTCAGGGAAAAAACAATTCTTTTCTTTAAGGAAATGCTTTAATGGCTCTTTGGTTATAAATAAGCTCCCTGGCTCTTGTCAAGACAAAAAGAGGGAAACTACTTTGCTTAGATCGCTTAGTATTAAGAGATTTTAAATTTTTCCCCGGTGAGCTCAAGTCAGAAGTTAGAGTGCCAGCGGTAAGATACGCCCAAGGCAGGGATGGTCAGTTTTAAGTTGTTTTCTGTCTTGTGCAATAATTCCCCTTTGTTATTCTCAAACCTTCAGTGAATCCCATTACCCACAGAGCACTATATTAGCAGTGTCTTGGGAAATGAGGGGGGAGAAAGAAGCCACGTCAGCGTCTGGGCAAAGCAATGCCAAGAAAACACAATAGCCAGCAGAAGCAGAGAGTAGACCGTCAGAAGTCAGTAAGACAAAGCTGGAAGCAGTTTAGAATGAGAAGAGGCATCTGTAATTCTCCACCTATAGAAATATTCAGGAGGTGCTGAATTTCTTACAGAGTGAGTCTGGATGAGGTTTCAGTTTTCCTTGTTGGTTTGCTTTTTCCTGGAGATTATAAGAAACAGAGACTTAGTGAGGTCATGAGGATTACCAAGGGAGCATGAGCCAGTTGATTCAATTCCCTAAAAAAGGTAAAGAAATGGAGATTTTGTGGGAACTTCCTGAGCTCACTCATCTTCTGCATTGCCTGAGAGCCCATTAATTTGGAGGCATTTTTATATTCAAGTTTATTAGATAAATGGAATTGAAATTTGATTTTACTTCTTTTCTTATTCATCACCTTTGTTAACCAACTGTACAACTATGATGACTTCCAATGAGTAACCCAGCCTAAATTATTGGTAAATGTGTTCTAATTTTTCAGACCCCCTCAGACTATTTATTAAAATTACTGGAAGTGTGCGACAGGATGTAAATGGAGTTCTTGGAGCTTGTTTACAGTGTTCCATTAAAACCCGGATCCTTGGAGTCCCTATCCCAAGGCATTGATCATGCTGTGAATGCACCAGCACCACGAAGCAACTTATATGGGGGTTCCAGGAGCGCTAGCAATGCCAGTTTTTAAAATCCAAGGGGGAAGTGTTTCTGGGAAGATGGAGCAGATGTGCTTTCTGTTATATTCCTCCTGCTAAGTCTAGCTAAAATCTCTGACATGGCATATAAAAGAAACATAAGGAGACTCTGAAAGGTGGACCCTGGCTGGGGACCTTCATACCCCAGGAACGACAAGGTGATGTTTCTCTGGGTGTTCTTTTGGCCTCATAGATCCCAGACTGGAGACAAAGGAAGCCAGAGACTCAGAAATGTCAATGGTTGCAGACAAAAAGAAGCCCCAAGAAAAGCCTGCTCTCTCTAGCCAAAGAACCAGGAAAGGGGCATCTTAAAGACAGAAAACTTTTAGGCAAGAACTGTCCTCCTCCAGCCAAATATCACAGAAAGCACTGTAGCCCCACCCCACCCCTTCTAGCAAAGACCAAGTGGAGAGTCTAGATTTCCACAAGGCACTTCAACCCTCCAGACAGAGTGGTGTCACAGAAGGTAGGGAGCTGGGACTTTCATCTCTGAGGTAAAAACACTGCCCACCCCCACCCTCTGTCAGTGGAGATCATCCAAGAAGCCTAGACTTCTACTTCTACTGGGCGATGATGAGGTACCTTTTCCCCTCCTCACTGGGGGGTGTCAGAAAAAACATGGTGGAGAGTCAGGACTTCTGCCACTGCTCAGCTGTAATGAGCTCACCCCTGCACATTGGGAGATGATGGGGAAGAGTAACAAAGTGCCACCCTTGTCCCCTCGGTCAGGATAATAACAGCAGAGACCCAGTAGGGAGACTGAACTCCTACTCCCGCCCAGGAGCAAAAAAGAACTTCCTCCCTCCTCCTGTTTTGACTTCTACCCCCACTGGCAGTAATGAGTGATGTTCCCTTTCCCCCATGAGAGCAGTGTGAGAAGAATCCTTCTAAAATACAAAATTTAAATAAGATCTAGAGTCTTATTATAGTACACCAAATGTCCATGTTTCAACTGAAAATCAACTGTCATACCAAGAACAGGAAGATCTCAACTTGAATGACAAAAGAAAATCAATAGACAACTATAATACCAAACACTGAATACAAATATCAACACAAAATACCAATACAAATACCAACACCAGCACCAAGATAACACACATTAGAATTATCTGATACAAATTAAAAACAGCCAATATAAACATGCTTAAGTGAGAAATTATGACTATACTTGAAAAATTAAAAATTAGAAAATCTAAAAAAAAATCTTAGAAAATCTTAGCTAACAAAGAGAAGATATAAAAAAGCCAAATGAAAATTTGGGAATTAAAATATACAATAACCAGAATAAAAACTCAATGGGTAAGTTCAACAGCAAAATGGAGAGGACAGAGAAAAGGATCAATAAACTGAAAGGTAAAACAATAGAAATTAAGAATCTGAAACACAGAGAAAAAATAGACTGATAAAATAAAGGACAAAATCCACATGATCGTCTCAGCAGGTACAGAAAAAGCAGCCAAAGGAATTCAACACCCCTTCATGATAAAAACACTCAAAAAAAAACAGAAGGGAAATTTCTCAACCTGATAAAGAGCATCTATGAAAAACCCACAACTAACATACTTAATGGTGAAAGACTGAAAGCTTTCCTCCTAAAATCAAGAACAAGTGGTTCTTAACCACTGCTATTCAACATTGTACTGCAGATTCTAGTCAGGACAATGAGACATGGGCAAGAAATAAAAGGCATCCATATTGAAAGGAAAAAAGTAAAACCATTTTATTTGCAAAAGACATGATCTTGCATACAGAAAATCCTAAGGAATCTAGTAAAAAATGAATAGAGCCTCAAGGACACATGGGACTATAACGAAAAAAGCTAGTATTTGCAGCACTGGAGCCCGAGAAAGAGAGAAGAAAAGGAGTGGAGCTGGAAAAGTATTTGAAAAAAAGTTACAACTGAAAATTTCCCAACTTAGCAAAAGACATAAACCTATATAATCAAGAAGCTGAGCAAATCTCCAATAGGATAAACCCGAAGAAATCTGTGCCAAGATTTCTGAAAGCTAAAGACAAAGAAATCTTGAAAGCAGCCAGAGAGAAATGATGTGTTACCTAGAGGGGAAACAATTCAATGGCAGTGGCTTTCTCATCAGAAACCATGGAGGTCAGAAGAAAGTGGCGCAATATTTTTCAAGTGCTGAAAGAAAAGAACTGCCATCACTGAATTTTATATTCAGAGAAAATAGCCTTGAGGAATGAAGGGGAAATCAAGACATTCACAGATGAGGGAAAACGAAGAATATGTCACCAGCAGACCTACTTTAACAGAATGGCTAAATGTAGTTCCATAAAAAGAAAGAAAACAATAAAAGAAGGAATCTTGGAACATCAGGAAGAAAGGAATAACATAACAACAAAAAAATATTGGTAAAGAGGCTTGCCTGTTCCTCTTATGTTTTCTAAATTATGTTTGATGGTTGAAGCAAAAATTACAACATCATCTAATGTAGTTCTCAAAAGACATAGATGAAATTTTGGAGGAAATTATAATACCAATGGGAGAGAATAAGGTGACACAAAGTGAGGAGTATGTTTTATACACTTCACCTGAACTGGCAAAATGTCAACATCAGCAGACTGTGACAGTTATGGATATATAATGTAATACTTAAAGCAATCACCCAAAAAGGTATGCGGAGAGATACGCTCAAAAACACTACAGAAAAATCAAAATGGACTTCTAAAGAAATGCTCAATTATCCCTCAGGATGGCAAGAAAAATAAAACACAGCAACAGAAAAACAGAATAAATAGACAACAAAAAGTGAAATGGTAGACTTAAGTGCTAACATATTAATAGTTACATTAAATGGAAATGAACAGGGGTGCCTGGGGAGTCTTAGCCGTTTAAGTGTCTGATTCTTGATTTCAGCTCAGGTCATGCTCTCAGGGTCGTGAGATCGAGCCCTGTGTCGGGCCATGGAGTCTGCTTGAAATTCTTTCCCCCTTCCCTTCCCTCCCCCTCTGCTCCTCCTTCTGCTCTCTCTCTCTAAAATAAATAAATAAATAAAAACAAAATCTTTTAAAAATGTAAATGAACATATACACCAATTAAAAGACAGATTTTGGTGGAATAGGTCTTTTTTAAAAATTGTTGAATTAATATACACTATCTAAAGAAACTTACTTCAATTATGATGGTATAGGTATATTGAAAGGTTGGAAAAAGATATGCCATGCAAACATTAATCAAAAGAAATCAGGAATAGTTATATAATTTTACCAGAAAAAGTAGACTTAAAAGCAAAGACAATTATTACAGATAGAGAAGGCCATTACGTAATGATAAGTCAATCTACCAAGAATACAGGCCAATTCTAAATGTGTATGCATCAGACACCTGAGCTATCAAATATGTAAAGCAAAAACTGATAGAACTGAAAAGGGAAATAGACAAATTCATAGTTTTAGTCAGAGACTTCAACATCCCTCTCTCAACAATGATAGAAAACCACACATAAAATCAGCAAGAATATAGAAGAACTCAACCGCACCATCAACCAACTGGATTTAATTGACATGTATAAAACACTTCACCCAATAATAGCAGAATGCACATTTTATGCTCAAAGAATACATACCAAAAGAGACCATACTGTGATCCATAAAACATAATATAAACCTGAGATCATGCCATTTGGGACAGCATGGATGGACCTAGAGGGTATTAGGCTAAGTGAAATAATAAGTCAGACAGAGAAAGACAAATACCACATGATTTCACTTGTATGTGGAATCTAAAAAACAAAACAAAACAAAAAAACAGAAACAAACTCATTAATACAGAGAACAAACTGGTGGTTGCCAGAAAGGAGGGGGGTAGAAGGATGAGTGAAATAGGTGAAGGGGTTTAAGAGGTACAGACCTCCAGTTATAAAATAAATAAGTCACAGGAATGAAAAATAAACCTCAAAAAATTCCTAAAAATAGAAATAATACAGAGTATATTTTCTGGCCTCAATGGAACCATACTTCAATTCAAGGTCAAAAAGGAAATATTAAGAGAAATTTTAAAATTCATTAAACTGAATGAAAATGAAAATACAACATATTAAAACTTGCAGCTAAAGCTGTGTTAAGAGGGAAATTTACAGCAGCAAATGCTTACATTAAATAAGAGAAGAAGTCTCAAATCAGTAATTTACACTACCCACCACGAGAAATGGAAAAAGAGCAAATAAACCCAAAGATAGCAGAAGGAAGGAAAAAGTAAGAGCAGAAATCAATGAAATCGAAAGCAGAAAAACAATAGAGAAAATCAATAAAACAAAAACTTGGTTCTTTGAAAAGATCAATAAAATTGACAAACCTCTAACAAGAATATCAAAGAAAAAAAAGAGGGAAGATGCAAATTACTAATACAGGAATGAAATAGGGGCTATCACTGTAGACTCTGGAGACATAAAAGAATGACAAGGGAATTCTATGAACACGTCTACACACATGATTTGACAATTTAGATGAAATGAACCATTTCCTTGAAAAGTACAGTCTCACCCAGCATGAAATAGATTATTTGAATAGCCCATAACAATTATAACAATTATGAAAATTAAATTCATAATTTTAAAATGCCCAAAAAGGGGGCACCTGTGTGGCTGGATCAGTTAAGTGTTTGCCTTCCACTTAGGTCACAATCTCAGGGTCCTGGGATCCAGCCCCATGTGGGACTTCCTGCTCAGTGGGGAGTCTGCTTCTCCCTCTCCCTCTCCCTCTGCCCTGCCTGTGGTTGGGGATCTGACTCTTGGTTTCAGCTCAGGTCATGATCTCATGGGTCATGAGATCAAGCCTTGCGGAGGGCTGCACGCTCAGTGGGGAGTCTGCTTAAAGATTCTCTCCCTCTGCCCCTCCCCCAAGGAGCAGCATTCTCTCTCTTTTGCTCTCTAAAATAAATAAATAAATCTTTAAAACCTTTTTAAAAAATCAATTGTATTTCTATATACTAGTAAGGAACACATAGAAACTTAAATTAAAAAATACAGTACCATTTAAGTAAAAAAAAAAATGAAAATACTTAGGTGTAAATCTAACAAAACGTACACAGGACTTATTTGCTGAAAAATACCAAACTTGAATACCAAATTCAAGAAGATCTAAGTAAATGAAAAGTCATATTGTGTTCATTAACTGAGAGGTTCCACAGAATAAAGATGCCAATGTTCCCAAAACAGTATGCAGGCTTAACTACCAAATCCAAGTGAGTCTTTTTTTCTAGATATTGACAAAATTATTCTAAGCTTTATATGGAAAGGCAAGGAACTAGACAGCTAAACCAATTTTTTTTCATTTGTTCTGACAAATTCTTTCTTAAAAAATTTTTGTATTTAAATTCAACTTAATTAACATATAGTGTATTATTAGCTCCAGGGGTAGAATTTAGTGATTCATCCGTTGCACATATAACACCCAGTGCTCTTTACATCAAGTGCCCTCCTTAATGCCCATCACCCAATTACCCCATCCTCCACCTCCCTCTCCTCCAACAACCCTCAGTTTTGAAAAGGAAGAAAAAAGTGGGATGAATCACCCCATCCAGTTTCAAGGCTTATCATAGAGGTTTAGTTAAGTGCTCAAGACAGGGTGGCATTGGTGAAAGGACAGATAAATGAATGGAATGAGATAGAGAGGCCAGAAATAACCCCACACAAGTAGAAGCAACTGATTTTGGAGAAAGAGACAAAAGCAATTCAATGAACAAAAGACAGTCTTTCCAACAAATGGTGCTATTACAATTGGGTATCCATAGACAAACAAACCAAAAACAACAACAAAAATGAACTTTGACTTAAACATTACACTTCATGCAAAAATTAACTGAAAATCAATTATAGATTTAAATGTAAATAAAATGTAAAGCCATAAACTCTTAGAAGGTAATATAACAAAAAATATTTAGGACCCAGGTCTTGGTGAAGAGTTCTCAGACATGACACCAATGCATGCTCCATAAAAGAAAAAAAAATCAATAAATTAGACTTTATCAAAATTAAAAATATTATGAAATATTCCATTAAGAAGATGAAAAGACAAGCGACCAACTGGGAGAAAATATTTGCAGCCGCATAGCTGACGTAGGACTCATAGCTAGAATACATGAAGAATTCTCGCATATCAATAGTAAAAAAAAAAAAATCCTATTTAAAATGAGCAAAAGCAGGACACCTGGGGGGCTCAGTCAGTTAAGTGTCTGCCTTCGGCTCGGGTCATGATCCTGGGGTCCTGGGATCGAGTCCTGTGTTGGGCTCCTCAGTCAGCGGGGAGCCTGCTTCTCCCTCTGCCTGCCAATCCCCCTGCTCGTGCTCTCTCTGACAAATAAATAAATAAAATAAATCTTAAAAAAATATAAAATGGGCAAAAGACACAAGTCATTTCATCAGAGAGGATATGTAGTGGCAAATCAACACACGAAAAGATGTTCAACATCACTAACCATTAAGGAAATGCATTTTAAGAACATGATGATTTATCACTACACAGAAATTGAACTAGGTAAACCAAAAAATGGTGACAATACCAGATGTCAGCAAAGACGTGGAGACACTGGATCTCATACATGCCTCCTGGGAATGTAAAATGGTACTGTCACTTGGGAAAATAGTTTGAAAGTGTCTTAAAAAACTAAACGTGCATTTACCAGAAATTGCACTTCCAGAGAAATGATAGCTTACGTCTACATAAAATCCTCTACACGATAGTTCATAACATAGCTATTTATTTGTAATAGGCAAAAACGAGAAACAACCAAAATGCCCCTCAACAAGGAAGCAGTTAACTCTGGTAAACAACAACAGACCCATCATCAATAAAAAGGGATAAAATGTTAATACACACAGCAAGCAGGACAAATCTCAAGAGCATTATGCGAGTGAAAAAAGCCAACCTCAAAATATTACATATTGTATGACTCCATTTATATATTATTCCCTAATGACAAAATTATAGAGCTGGAAAACAGATTAGTGGTTTCCAGGGGTAAGGAATGGTGGAAGGTAGGGTGGGGGTGACTATACAGGGCAGTAGGAGGGCAATCTTTGCAGGGATGGAACAGTTCTGTATCTTGACAGAGGACTATACATATACATTGTACAAATGTCCGTTTCCCGGCTTTGACATTGTACTACAACTATGTAAGATGTAGCCCTTGGGGAAAATGGGTGAAGGGTACACAGCGCCTCTCCATACTATCTCTGCAAATCCCTGTAAATCCATAATCACTTCATAAAAAGTTAAAAAAAAAATCATTCAAACTTAAATCAACTCTACAAGAAACCCAAAGGGATTGGTATTCTGAGCCTGAATGCTATGTTTGCCACGTCTCTTCTCCATTGAGGAATGGAGTGTGGCACCTTGCAAAAGTGTCAGGGACTCAAGATTCAATGCTTTGTTTGTGTTCCTGAGATTCCAAGCAGCTTTGCAGTGTTTGGTCCCCAGCGGGGTCCGAAGTTCTGCATACCGCTGCCCCACAGCACCACACCTGTCTGCACACCCAGGGGCAGGCTGGCTGGCCTCTTTGGAACCCTCCTGTTGAGGAAATTCCTCGTGTGGAAGAACAATTTCCAGTAGAACAAGAACCGAGAAAAGTGAAGCATGACTGCAGCTTCATTGACCAGCGTCTCCCAGTGGAACTAAGCTTTCCAGCCTCTGGCCACATTCCACCTCCTATACTCGGGAAATTCTCTCGTAGGTGCACCTGGTTCTGATAAGCTGCGCAGAGTTTCTCCAAGCCACACCTTGGTGTGTCACACCCTGTAAACTTGGAGTTATCAGGTGAGTAATCAGTTGGTTGAGCCATGAAGGTTACAGGGCACACTATACTTTAAGCCCTTTAACTGAAAGGGAGAATAAATGGAGAATTGTGTACCCAGTGCTCTTGCTGTCTGAGTTACTCTGTTTCACCCAGTCCCCATGCTGGCAGGCCATGTGCTAGGCAATGGGATGCAGAAGTGGGTAAAGCTCTTGCTGTCCCGCCTGCATGGAGCTGGGTAGGGAAAACAGACATTAAGCAAATAAACACAGAGAAATGTGTAGCAGTCCATGCCTTCCGGATCTTACTGCCAAGAGAGCGGTAGCAGAAAAATAAACCAGGCAAGTTCCAAGAAGATCGGAAAAAGCTCCTCTGGAGGTGTCCCTTCAGCAAAGAGAGCCGTGATGGATGCAGAAGGATGGAAATGTGCTCTGGGTGGAGAACCAATGTGGGCAAGGAGTAGTTCGAAGCTTTGCAGGACTGGAAGTTGGCTGGTTTGGATGCCTGCAGGCTATGGTGAGACGTGTTCATTGCAATGAACAGGGAGGGCAACAACCTGCTGCTCCGATGGTCAGTCTGGTAGCAAGCATCTGCGGAGACCCCGTGGGCTAAGCTACACTTCTGGTGGGGTGCAGAATAAGGTTTGGGTCTGCCCTTATGGAACTGCCAAGCCCCACGGGAAAAGGAAAATGGACTTAAAGGAGATGTGTTGTTTTCAATCTACGAAAGGGTGAGCCGGCGTTGGCAGACTGAAAATATCACCAAAAGGTCTGACCAGCCTCTGCAGCTGTTACACATTACTGGGGTACAGAGGTCTGGCCTTGAATGTCTTATTTTTTTCTCTCCCAATAGTCTTGCTTTAAAATAGAGGGGACGAGAAAAAAACCAACAACAACCAAAACAAACAAACAAACAAAAAACCTTAAAAACAGACTTGTTTACTTTATCCAAGATTAAAGAGCTTGAACTGACTTGGACAGTCTAAATGGATTTTTAAGTGCTTTATGGGCAAGTACTCTTAATTGCTAAAATGCTAGACTGCGCTTCCATGACTCTGTGCAGTGCTTATGTTGTCTGGGTTTGCTTATTTACTCTCCTGTTAGAGGTCAAAAGCTAAATCTCAGATTAGAAGGTTTTAATTTCTGAAGCTGAGGATTGAAGCAAATTCTCCAGAAATGTGTCATACTTAAATTTTCTTCCTCGGGTAGGCTAGTCCAAGGCCTGACAACGTCTCTAAGTCAACATTCAACCCATGAGAAACCAGTATAGTGGTGAAGGGCAGGAGAGGGACAGATCATGGTCTGTGTGCTTTGGAGAAATGGAACCACCACAGAGAAGTGTAAGAATGGGGCAAATTAGAACGTCTAAGCCTCTGCCTCTGCTTCCTTTCGCCCATCTTGGAAGCAGCCTGGGATGGTGGAGACTCGGGTTCTGAATGCCGATCCTCATGTGGTACTAATGGGACTATGTGACTCTGGGTGGGACATTTTACCTCTTTGAGTCTCAGGTTCCTCACTTGCCTCAATGCTCGGCTACCAACTCTAAATTATGGCCTTGAAAGCTCAGGCAGTCCCCAAGTCCTCAGAGTCAACAGAGTTCTTGTGAGAGTCCCTGTTGAGAGATACGGGTCCCAGATGGCTGGCTCTGTTGGAGGCTGGAGTCACCCACCAGATGGGGCAGCCATTCACTCTGGCTGTCCAGGCAATGATTCCTGCGCAATTTCACTGACGGATGACCCAGCGTTCATTGTTCTCTGGAGAACAGAGCCAAGGCCTATCCTAGGGGATAGGATACCTCTAGGGGACACCAAGGGATCCAAAAGCCAAACTAAGAAGCAAGCATGGCTTTGTCAGTTAGGCACTGGGGGTGTATGTGGTGGATGGGCAGTGCTTCTGGCCCTTCAGGGGGTCTTGCAGTCTAGCAAGGAGGCAGACTCGACTCTAATCAGAATGTGAGGTGTGGTGGGGGAGCAAGGCGAACAGGAGACTCATTCCCATAACCGGAATGGGCAGGGAGCTGGCTGAGGATACAGTCTGAGCCAGGCCTTGAAGGATGAATGAACCCAAGAGGATTTCAGAAGAGGGATGGGGGAGGGGCCCTAAGCTGAGGCAGCTGCATTTCCAGGTGTACAAGGTGTACAGACAGATGTTGTGTCTGGGGCAGCGAGTTCCGTGTGAACGAGCTGTTGAGTATTGTGGGTACGACTGGAATGAAGTGGGGATTGAACGACCTATATTTTGTGTGTAGGCGCTTGTCGGACGCTTTTTCATCATCAGGGTAACTCCGTAAAACTGACAGAACACATATTGGTATGGATCTCTTTTCATTTCTTTTTTCATTTATTTAAAGTGTAGCATGGGATGTTCATTCAATCTTGTGTTCAGATCAGGAGAAATCAAGAAAGTTGTCTTCAGTTATGAGTTCAATTTTTGCCTTGGTTTTTTGCCCCAGGGAAGGCAATGATTTTTACCGTGGATTTTAGTTCTGTATCCTGGATTGCTACCGTCCCTCTTAGCATTTTCATCTCTTCTCTTAACTTTGTGTTTTGAAAGCCAAACCCGTCTTCCACATCATGGATGTGATTTTTTGCAGTGTTGGCTCCTAGGGATGGATTAGGGATGGGGGAGAAGATCGTGAAGGGACAGAGCAGAAATTCTTGGGAGCTTTTTTTTTTTTGGTAAGTAGGAGTACTGGGATTTATGCCATGTCCAACCCCAAAGGGCATTTCTGAACCTCATGAGACAATTTCTCAGGTTTGTCCTCCACATCACTGATCTCATTTTCCATAGTACTTGACTTTTTTCTTACTGTCCCATCCCTCTATTTCCTTGGAAACTCCTTGAATCTCCTCAGACCTGAAATCTGGCAGTGGGTTAATAATGACAACTCATAAACTAGTGGTTCTCAACCTTGACCACACACTATGTTTGTCTTCGTTTACCTAGGAAGATTAAAACCCATCAATGTCCATCCCCAACCTAAACTTTGCCGGGGTGGGGCCTGGGCACTGGTATATTTCCAGAGTGATTCTAGAGTATTGCCAAGACTACGGAGAGACAGTGTACATGAAACACGACCCCCCTTCCATCCTAGTCACCATTCCCACCAGCAGCATTCCATGTGGGGACCACGCCTCCCTACTCGCACCAACACCACTGTCTCCACTTTTCCATCCAGCTGCTCCCAAGAAGTCTCCATCTCTCCAAGCAGAATATAATGAAGTGGAGACAACAGTCGCTTTAATGACTGTGTAGTCTGAGGACCGCATCCTAGTTTCCTGAGCACTTGTGTTTTTTGATCAGAATCTCACAATGTGAGAAACACAAACGTTTTTGTTGGCTGCATTTTTCATGTCTTTTTGTACAGCATTCTGTATCCACAAATGCTCCTCCTTTCTTGCAGATTTATTTGGTCACACTTGAACACTTCTGGGTGTGTCAGAGATTTCAAATCCATGCCAGGATCTAAGAGTAATCTGGAGAAGGTCATCGTATTCATGTTCAACATTGGCCATCACCCCTCACAGAGTGCTCTAGCTGAAGATTCATGTGAGAAAGATGATTTTGCCCATGATTATGTCTAGTTCCCCCAAATCTTTAGGCTTATAAAAATTTGGCCTTATGCACTTTCCTTACTTTTCAGCTATATGATATCACATTATTTTTGCTCCCTTTCTATTGACTTTTACTCACTCATTTCAGAAAAGATTTACTGGTCACTAAATCATGCAGGGCACCATGGGGGATACCTAGCAGTATCAACAATACATCTGCTTCCAAGAGCTTCCAAGTTTCTTTAGGAAGATACACACAGGCATATAGAACAAGTTAAACACAGAGGTACCACGCTTACTCACCAGCAGAATATGGTATGCCTTGTGCCCCTGGGGAAGCCTGCCCCTCTCTGTGCCATGTCACAACTGTGAATTTTGGCTATGTGGGTATGGGAGCCCTGAAACTATGTGGTCAGTTTTCTGGGGCTATGGTCTCCCAGCCACAGTGCCATTCAGGCAGACATCTCAAGAGTAGGTTAGAGGTAAGGGAGTTGCAGCAGGGCATGCATCTTTAACATTTCTAATAAGGAAATTCTAATGTTTCTTTTCTTCCTCCTTCTTATTAAGAATGTGTGTCTATACTCCAAAGATTCAACAAAGTCTATGCTAGAAGTCATTGAGCAATCTATTTCTTTTTAGCTCAGTGGAGTGTTTGATGATAGAGCCCTCTCTGTCCTCTAGGAAGGGAGAAAATTATTTTTGTTTGCTAATGATCTGAGATGTGGTTTTAATAGCTTTTCAAGGTTTACTGTGGAAGTAACAGATAACGTTTCATATGAGGAGCAGGGAGGTCAGAGGATGAGCAAGGGAACAGAGCTTTAGACATGGGCCATGATGGCGGACAGTTGTCCCTGAAGGAGGAGACCTTCTGTTACAGAGTCCTTACCAGTCTCCTGCCAGCACATCTATCAACTCTCTTGAGAGGAGAATTCAGGGCAGAAGAACACAAACCAGATGCAAATCAAATGAGATCCAAGATCTGTAGAGGACTAGAAATAGCAGTGAGCTTCTAACTTCTAATGCATCAAATAAAATCTAAATGGATGGACTTCCAATTAAAGTTGACCACATGTTTACTATTTCTCTTTCCTATAACCCCATCAAAGGATTGTAAGTGAATTTTAAAAAGGAAAAAACCCACCAGCTCCAAAAGACTGTAGAAGAAACAGCAGCAGATGAGAGAGTTCAGTAGATATTTGGAAGTCAAAAAGTGGGTGGAGCATGGTAGAGCCAATTCACTCCACAGAACTGGACTCATAGGCACCAGGGGCAGCACTGTGGCTGGAACCAGATGGACTGATTAAAGCGATCTCCACCTCAGCTGTATTCTTCTCCATCCCACAGTGTCTGGAGGAAGCCCGGGAGATTGATTTGGAAAGACTTACACCAGAAAGAGCCAAGGGTGGGAGGTAATGAGCTTAACTAGAGGAATTAAGTGAAAGTTTTCATCCTGCACAGAAGGACCTCCCCCACAGCCTTCCTCAGGGGGCTGGTGGTCAAGCATGGACTCCCCAGGAGAAACTGAAGCAATAACTTCTGGAGAGGATAAACAGCCCCAGACTGGGAAGTTAACATGAAGTAAAGTGGGAATGTATTGCTGTTGGGTCTCATTACTCACACTGCTATCATATGGGTATTATTGATTTGTTCATTGTACCAATAATGAGTACAGAAGTGAACACATACCAAATTTAGAAGGTACTGTTTGACCCTGGGTCAAGGGGAGTTGAGGATAGAATGACATCCTAAAAATGACTTCATGAAGATAGCTCAAGGTCACTCAAATGGCTTTTTAGATATATATAAGAACTGTGTGACCTAAAGAATTAAGTATAAAGGACTGTGGGAATGTTGCTTCCATATGTTTTGGAACCCATGATATAAATGTCTCAAGTTAAATCAATACTCAAACATCTTTGATGCTATAAAAATGGTGATTTCATATGGTTCAACCTACTGAAGAGGGGCTCAATATGACAGTATGGGTGGAGAAAGGGATTTTTCTGGTTTCTGCAGCTCCAGGTATCATGCCCTAGCAAAATCCCTAACAAGAAATAACCTTGGTTACCTGGGGCAGAACTGGACTTCTAGTGGGTAGGCATCTTTAAACCACAATAGGATTTAGAAATAAGGATAGAAAGGCTTAGAGAATAAAAAATCATTGTATTGATATTTTTTCTTAGAAGGAATATTTTGTATTTGGTATTTTAGGTATTTATAATGTTAGAATTTATAGGTATTTATAATGATAGAAATTTAATTTATAATTAATAATTATAATTAATAAATGAAAACCTTGAACTCAAATTTACAATGTATATTAAAAGATGTACACTCTCACCACTTTTATTCAAAACAGTACTGGAAGTCCTAGCCACAGCAAACAGACAGGAAAAAGGAATAAAAGGCATCCAAATCGGTAGGAAGAAGTAAAACTTTCACTATTTGCAGATGACACGATACTATACATAGAAAACCCTGAAGACTCCACTAAAAAACTACTAGAACTGATAAATGAATTAAGTAAAGTTGCAAGATACAAACTCAATATACAGAAATCCATTACATTTCTATACACTAAAAATGAAGCAGCAGAAAGCAGAAAACAACTTCATTTACAATTTACAATATTTTTGCACCAAAAATAATAAAGTATCTAGGGATACCTTAATCAAGGAGGTGAAAAATTGTACTCTGAAAACTGTAAAACACTGATGAAAGAAATTGAAGACAACACAAACAAATGGAAGGACATCCCATGCTCACAGGTTGGAAAAACAAATATTGTTAAAATGTTCATACTACCCAAAGCAATCTACAAATCTAATGCAATCCATATCCAAATACCAACAGGATTTTTCACAGAACTAGAACAAAGAACCCTAAAGTTTAGTGTGGAACCACAAAAGACCCCAAACAGCCAAAGCAATCTTGAAAAAGAAAAACAAAGCTAGAGGCATCACAATTCTGGACTTCAAGTTATATTATAAAGCTATAATAATCAAAACAGTATGGTACTGGCACAAAAATAGACATATAGATCAATGGAACAGAACAGAGAGCCCGAAAATAACCCACAATTATATGGTTAATTAATCTTCAACAAAGGAGGCAAGAATATGCAATGGGGAAAGGACAGTCTCTTCAACAAATGGTGTTGGCAAAACTGGACAGCAACTTGCAAAAGAATGAAACTGAACCACTTTCTTACACAAAAATAAACTCAAAATGGACTAAGGACTTAAATGTGAAACTATAAAAAATCCTAGAATAAAGCACAGACAGCAAGGTCTCTGATGTCAGCCGTAGCAACATTTTTCTAGATATGTCTCCAAAGGCAAGGGAAACAAAAGCAAAGATGAACTACTGGGACTACATCAAAATAACAAGCTTCTGCACAGCAAAGAAAACAACCAACAAAACTAAAATACAACCTACCGAGTGGGAGAAGATATTTGCAAATGACATATCTGATAAAGGGTTAGTATCTAAAATATATAAAGAACTTATACAACTCAACACCAAAAAGCCCACAGATAATCCAATTAAAAAATGGGCAGAAGACACTCTGGAAAACAGTATGGAGGTTCCTCAAAAAGTTGAAAATAGAGCTACCATATGATCCAGCAATTGCACTACTGGGTATTTACCCCAAAGATACAAATGTAGGGATCTGAAGGGGTATGTGCACCCCGATATTTATAGCAGCAATGTCCACAAGAGCCAAACTGTGGAAAGAGCCAAGATGTCCATCGACAACTGAATGGATAAAGAAGATGTGGTATATATATACAATGGAATATTATGCAGCCATCAAAAGGAATGAAATCTTGCCATTTGCAATGACGTGGATGGAACTGGAGGGTATTATGCTGACCGAAATAAGTCAGTCAGAGAAAGACATGTATCATATGATCTCACTGATATGAGGAATTCTTATTCTCAGAAAACAAACTGAGGGTTGCTGGAGTGGTAGGGGGTGGGAGGGATGGGGTGGCTGGGTGATAGACATTGGGGAGGGTATGTGCTATGGTGAGCACTGTGAATTATGTAAGACTGTTGAATCACAGACCTGTACCTCTGAAACAAATAATAGATTATATGTTAAAAAAAAAAAAAGAAGAAGAAGAAGATAACAGGAGGGGAAGAATGAAGGGGGGGAGATCGGAGGGGGAGACGAACCATGAGAGACGATGGACTCTGAGAAACAAACTGAGGGTTCTAGAGGGGAGGGGTGTGGGGGGATGGGTTAACCTGGTGATGGGTATTAAAGAGGGCAAGTTCTACATGGAGCACTGGGTGTTATACGCAAACAATGAATCATGGAACACTACATCAAAAACTAATGATGTAATGTATGGTGATTAACATAACATAATAATAAAAAAAAATGGGCAGAAGACATGAAAAGACATTTCTCCAAAAAAGACATATAGATGGCCAACACACGCATGAAAAGATGTTCCACGTCACTGATCATCAGGGAAATGCAAATCAAAACCACAATGTGATATCACCTCACACCTGTCACAATGGCTAAAATCAACACCACAGTGTTAGAGAGGTTGTGGAGAAAAAGGAACCCTTGTGCATTGTTGGTGGAAATGCAAACTAATGCAGCCACTATGGAGGACAGTATGAAGGCTCCTCAAAAAAATAAAAATGGACCTACTATATGATCCAGTAATAATGGCACTACTGGGTATCTACCCAAAGAATATGAAAACATTAATTCAAAAGGATACATGCACCCCCAAGTTTATTGCAGCATTATTTACAAGAGCCAAACTATGGAAGCAGCCCAAGTGTCCATCAATAGATGATTGGATGAAAAAGATGTGGCATATATATACAATGGAATATTATTCATCCATAAAAAAGAATGAATTCTTCCCATTTGCAACCACATGGATCAATCTAGAGAGTATAATGCTACGTCAAATAAGTCAATCAGAGAAAGACAAATACCATATGATTTTACTCATATGTGGGATTTAAGAAACCAAACAAAGGAAAAAAGGGAGAAAAAAGAGACAAACCAAAAACAGACTCTTGACTATAGAGAACAAACTGATGGTTACTAGAGGGGAGGTGGGAGGGGGGAAGGGTAATATAAGTGATGGGGATTAAAAGGTACGCTTATGATGAGCACTGAGTAATGTATAGAATTGCTGAATCACTATATTGTACACCAGAAAATATAACACAGTATGTTAACCATATTGGAATTAAATAAAATTTAAAGAAGGAAGGTTGGAAGGACGGAAGGAAGGGAGGGAGGGAGGGAAGGAGGGAGGGAGGGAGGAAGGAAGGAAAGAAGGAAGTGAGGGAGGGAGGAAGGAAGGGAGAAAGAAAGGTGTGTTAAATATTTGTTTTAAATATGTGATTTTTAAGTTGAAACATTTAAGATAACTTTAGATTCAACATAATTATAAATCTAATATTTTAAACATAAAAATTATTTATGTGTTCAGGAAAGCATTGTTTGTTAATTCAGGAAAATAATTTAAAAAGAAAATTGAATGTATTAATTTGTATATGCATTTAAAAATATTTGAAAGTATCTAATGAATGATGTTTAAAATGGGACCAAACATCATTCAAAAACTCCTTAGAGGTGATTTTAAGACCTGTAAGGCTTACAGGATGCCTGGGTGACTCGGTCGGTTAAGCGTCTGCCTTCAGCTCGGGTCATGATCCTTGGATCCTGGGATGGAGCCCCATGTCAGGATCCTTGCTCAGTGGGGAGCCTGCTTCTCCCTCTGCTTGCCGCTCTCCCTGCTTGTGTTCTCCCTCTCTCTGACAAATAAATAAATAAAATCTTAAAATAAAAACCAACAAGACTTGTAAGGCTTATAAATAGAATAATAACATTTGTAAATATAAGTCAGAAGTTTAAGAATGAGATTTCAAAAATTGTAACTTTAATAAATTGAATATTCATTCTTAACAAAAATGAAAACAAATCTCTAAATAATATTTTCTGTGAATAAAAGTCATTCTTGGGCACCCAGGTGGCTCAGTCAGTTAGGTGTCTGACTCTTGATTTCAGCTCAGGTCACGATCAGCATAGTGAGATAGAGCCCCGAGCCTGGCTCCACGTTCAGCACAGAGTCTGCTTGAGATTCTCTCTCTCCCTCTCCCTCTGCCCCTCCCCCCATGCGTGCGTGTGCTCTCTCTCTCTCTCAAACAAATAAATAAATCTAAAAAGAAAAAAAAAAAGCCATTCTCAAGGACTCTAGAAAACTGACAGACTTCGTCAGAATTATCAGGTTATCCAACTGATCTACAGTGAAACTCTCCAGTTAACAATCCTGCACATGGACAATCAGATTTTAGTGTCTTACTTCTAAATATAAAGTCAGCAAATGATCACTAGACACTGCCAGTTCCTACCACCCATTCTCCCTTCTTTGATAAGAGGGTTCTGTTTGGGCAGCAATGTGCCTACACTTCCCTCCCCAGACTTCCTGCAGTTAGAGTTGGTCATGCGGCACATGCTTAGTAAATGAGATATAATAGCACATTTCCCTGCATGGAGCTTCTACGAAAGGTCTTTGAAAGTACATATACTAAACTACATCCACATCTTGTCTTTTAATCTTTCCTCTGTTCTACCTCTATCTGGAATGTGGATGTGATGCCTGGGGATGAAGCAGCCATCTTGCAGCTACTGGGGTGGGGCAGGCAGTTAGAAGGAGCCTGGATGCTTGATTATCTCGTGGAGAAAATGTAAGCCCTTAAATTGTCCTGTGTGAGAGAATAACCCCTATTTAATTAAATCACCACAGGTGGCTTTCAGTTGCTTTCAGCCAAGCCCAATTCTAACTGACTCAACTTGAAGAAAGATACCAAATGAAATCAACAAATAAGAGGAATCTGGAGATCAAAGATAGTGCCAGGAATGGACAAAAACTCCAAAATAATTCAAATAATTATATTACCCCCAGAGGTTCATTCATTTAACCAATATCTATAGAGTGCCTTTTAAGTGCCTATTATAAAAAAACTGGATAAGAGATAAAAATAAAATGTTATAGCTACAAAACAAGAATAGAACCTTGTGAAAAGAGATGATAAAAAAAATAGCATAAAAGATGAGACCTAAAAGATCAATTTAAGACATTTAGCATCAAAATGATGAGTTCCAGAAAGAGAGAAAATGGTTGAAGCTAAAATGTCAAAAGAATACTTCAATGAAATTTCCCAAACATGTAAAGACCCGAGTTTCCTTATTGAAAGAGTACATGCAGCAAAAGTGAAAAAAGATCCCACTGAAAGCAAAACATGAAATTTCAGAGCTACTGAACTCTTCCAAAGGAAAAGAAAGTCAGAGAGATTAAAAGTCAGACTGGCATGGGTCTTCTGAAGAGCAACGTTGGGTGCGAGATGCAGGAGAATCACCTTCACAAATCTGAGAGGAAGTAACACACCACGTAGGAGTCTATTGACAGCCAAAGTCTTATTCAGGTGTGAAGGAGAAAATAAAGACATGAACTGAAAAACACCCTGCAAATCACCTTTTCCTAGGAAACAACTGATGGATGACCTCCAACAAATTCAGGGAGTAAACCGAAGAAGAGGAAGGCGTAGTGTAGGGTCTAAGAAATGTGCTCCCATCAAGAAAAGTCTCTGGCTGAGGAGTTTGTAGCAGGTCCTAGGAGCTGGATTGGAGAACACAGGCTCCAAAAGAGAGAGCCAAACAAAGAGAATGAAGGGAACTGTCTACACAAAGCTTATCTGATATGAAGGAGCGCTCCGAAAGAAACACTGCTTGCCATATGGTAGATCAGATGCCGTGTGTCGGTAAGATACAGGTACATAAAAACCAGGAGACCATTAATTTCAGAAAAATGAAAAAAAATTGTGCAGGAAAAAAAATATAACTTTCTCCTTGCCACCTCAATGAACATTATTTTTATAGCCACAATATGTAAACGTTGACTGTTACCCAACAAACAAAAAACAATTCTGTAAACGTTTTTGGAATGATGAGAGCAGGGAAGTGGGTTTTTGTGGCATTACAATGAAATTTTGACTCATTTTAACAGGATATTAATAGATAAATTCTAAAAATTGGTGAATAAGAAACTAGGGTTATGAAAGTATTTAGAAACCTGCGGGCTAAAACTATGGAAAGAGCCAAGATGTCTATCAACAGATGAATGGATAAAGAAGATGTGGTATATATATACAATGGAATATTATACAGCCATCAAAAGGAATGAAATCCTGCTATTTGCAACGACGTGGATGGAACTGGAGGGTATTATGCTGACTGAAATAAGTCAATCAGAGAAAGACATGTATCATATGATCTCACTGATATGAGGAATTCTTAATCTCAGGAAACAAACTGAGGGTTGCTGGAGTGGTGGGGGGTGGGAGGGATGGAGTGGCTGGGTGATAGACACTGGGGAGGGTATGTGCTATGGTGAGCACTGTGAATTGTGTAAGACTGTTGAATCACAGACCTGTACCTCTGAAACAAATAATACATTATATGTTAAAAAAAAAAAAAGAAGATAGCAGGAAGGGAAGAATGAAGGGGGGGAAATTGGAGGGGGAGACGAACCATGAGAGACGATGGACTCTGAGAAACAAACTGAGGGTTCTAGAGGGGAGGGGGGTGGGGGGATGGGTTAGCCCGGTGATGGGTATTAAAGAGGGCACGTTCTGCATGGAGCACTGGGTGTTGTGCACAAACAATGAATCATGGAACACCACATCAAAAACTAATGATGTAATGTATGGTGACTAACATAACATAATAAAATTTAAAAAAAAAGAGCATAGACATGAGCCCACATCTGTCTGGTTGATTGCCAATACTGACACTAACTAGACATGTGTCCTTGACCAAGGGAAAAAAAAAAAAAGAAACCTGCAGGCTATTATCGGAAGAAAGCAGTTCAGGATATCGGGAGCAGGCTTGAGGAAGGGTTGGTGTGTGGGGGATAATTCTTTAAATCTTTTGGTGTGATGCGATTGTGGGATGATTTGCAGGTACTCCACTTACACTGCAAGCCCTCTATATGCTGCTTCAGATGGTCCAGCCTCACCTGTTACTGGAATCTCGGCTGCAGAGATGGGTCCTACCTAGGATCTGACCAGCCTCCTGCAGGTGCTGCCTGACAGTACCTGGCCTTGGGTCCACGCGTGTGCTTCTTACTTCCCCCTTGGGCTTCTCTGCAAAGGTCCAGGCAGGAGCCACCTCCCTTCTGATGGACGTTCAAGCTGGAAATGGAATGGAGTTAACACTCGCTGAGTCACATCTTTGACCAACTGGTGGTGGGGGGCAGATCCTGAGCTGGCTGAGGCATCCTTCCCTCTTTCTTCCCGTGGGTGGACAGTGCCGAGACATAGTCCTGCAGCTGTCCAGGCTGTCCCCCTGATAGGACAACCGTTCACCTGTGGCCATGGCCAAGCAATAGTGCATCTTTGAACTGCTCTCCCTTCTTCCCTGCTTCACCTCCGGTCACTTATCCCATCCCCTGGATCAAATCCCCAGTTTGCCTTGGTCTCAGGCTTTGCTCTCTGGCAAACCCAGGTGAGGATGACACTGATTAAAAGCTTTTAAATAAAGGCCAAAGAAATGAAAATGAGGGGTGCCTGCGTGGCTCAGTCAGTTGAGCGTCTGCCTTCAGCTCAGGTCATGATCCTGGGGTCCTGGGATCGAGCCCCGCATCAGGCTCCTTGCTCAGCGGGGAGTCTGCTTCTCCCTCTTCCTCTGCCTGCCACTCCCCCTGCTTCTTGGCTCTTGCTCTCTCTCTCTGTCAAATAAATAAATAAAATCTTAAAAAAAAAACCCACAGAAATGAAAATGAATCAAATAAACAATTTTTAAAAATATATCTAAGCAGAACATAATAATATAACAAGGAAATGTAAAGTGTAAATGTGGGATTTTTGAAACGAAGGTAAATACTTGAAGGGGAAAGCTGAGGGTTTGGAATTTATAATTATGGGCAATCTCAGCAAAATTCAAAGGTGAAAGAGGAAGGGAATAACAAGTAAAGAAATACTCTAAAGTTTCCTTCACCATGGGGGCTGAGCTGGTAAAATGTCTGTGGGGACCGAGTGGCCATTATTTAATTTCATGTAGCACTGGAAGATAGAGGATTAAATATGATGATATTTACCCACCATCAGAATGGAGCACAGGAACAGCATAGGTGAATGGGGGCAAGGGAGATAGAATAGGAAAAAAAACCCCAAAACTCAGCCAGGCCACATACTAGGAAAAAAGTAGATAAATCAGGACCAACAATGAATGAATTAAAAACATTAAAAATTAATATGTCCCATAAGCCAATAATCATAAATGGGCTGAATTCTCCCTTCAAAAAAATAGACCCTCAGTTTAAAAAAAAAAAACAAAAACGAAATTTCATCTACCTGCAGTTTCTAAGAAACATCTCTAAAAATAAATACTAATGAGGAAATGTTGATTTTAATACTCAGCGCTATACCAGGAAAATGTGAACCATTAAAAAAAACAAGAAAGGTGGTATTTCAATGTAGAGATAATTCAAGGCCTGAACCATTAAGTGAAGAAAATAAATATATTTTTTCTCATTAAAGATACAATCCTTGAGGAAGATGAAAACAGCCATGGACTTTTGTGCAACGAAAAACATAACAGCAAAATACGTAGAACAAAAACTCCTAGAAATATAAGGAGGACTTGACAAAATCACCGTGGTGGTGGATTTGATTACATCTCTCTCCTTATTTGGTATACCAAGGAGTATTTAAATATCATAACCAACAAGTTCATCTACTGACTCTACATGAATTTTTTTTTCTGCCCTGGAAAGCATGTTTAAAAATCAACATTCACTTGACCTCAAAGAAAACAGATTCTCTCCAATAAGGGATTTCATAGGTCTCACTTTGGAACCACACCCCTACACCCCTTGCAGACCGAGGCCATTTTTGTCCCTCCCTGTCTGGCCCTGGGAGGGTGCATGGATCAAGTGCAAGCGTGGTACTGAGCAGGGGCAGAGCTGGGGGTGGAGGAAAGGGAATCTGTGTTATCCAATGCCTACCACGTGCTGATCTGTCTGTGTGCCCCAGCTTTTTCCCTGTTTTCTCCTTCAGTTCTGAGCACAGCCATATAGAGGCATTGCCAGCCATTTTGGGGGTGATGGACGGTTATTCTCACCATTCCTTATTTGGACTATCAGATCCCCAACAATTGCAGCAAGTAAGGTCCCTGCCCTTCATTGGAAGGTGGAGCTATACCCTCTACCTCAGATTCGAGGTCCCTTTCCCATCTCTGGGTGGCTCTCTTTCACCTCCATGGTAAAATAGGGACTGTCACACTGACCCACTTCCCAGCAGGGCTGTGAGATGTAAGGACTAATTACAAAGGCTAATAAAATATTTACAGAGCCTATGGCACACTTTGGATGTGCAAGGGCTTACTTAATAAAAACATTGACAGTGCTGGATAAACACTGCACAGAGCCTAGTACCACTCTGGAGAAGAGTAAACAACTTGCCAGGGTAATTTCAAGCTCTATTAGACACTTGCAGCAAATATCACTGTTATCCAAGAGGAGAGAAAATCTGCCATGCAGGAAATCTTGACTGAACGCGCAGCCCAGCCATGCAGAGCAATGTGGTTTGATTAAAATGAGCAGTGACCTTTTGTGCCAGCACTGGTATCTCTGGGCTTTTTCAGAATTTGGGAAGGTAGAAGTGAGTCAGGGGCGGACAACCTCAGGCTCAAGAATCCCCTCTCCAGGAATCTGAAGCAGAGGTTGCTCTGGGCTGGCCGGGCCCCAGAAAGGGAGGATGTCTTGGTGAAAAGCGTAGTGGCATTTTGGATCTTCGCAGGGGATGGTAGAAAGAGCAAATAGCATGGCGCATTTATGTAACAAAAAGAAAGCCAGTGTATCAGGGGATGCAGACCCGAAGACAGAGCCCATGCCAGGAAGTTGGTGCAGGGGAATAGAGGTAAGAGAAAAAGCTGAAAGGATAGCTGGGGAAGGTGGAGCCGAGCAAGGTTGGTTAAGCCAGATAGGACGCTAGATTCCCACTGAAGAACAACGGGAAACATTTGCCGGTTTTTAAACCAGGAGTGACTTTCCCCATTGCACACACTAGATAAACAGCAAATCAGGAGCAAAGCTCTGGCCTCGCAGCTGCCTGTCTAGCTCATGAGTTGTCACTGGTGAGCCCCGTGCCTGCAGCACCCACTACCCATGAGAACAAGTCCGTGGGTCAAGGGATAGGACTCTGATCACTTAACACAAGTTGCAAACTCCCAAGGCTGGTGGCCTCTGGGAGCAGGTGAGTACTCTCTCTCTCTGAATTTGAGTTCTAGCTTTTTACTGCTTCAAGGACCTGGTGCCAGGGGCAACCTAGTTCTAACCAGTTAACCACATTCTCATACCATGTAGGCCTAGGAATTCCAACTCCAAAAAGTCACCTTCACTTCCACCACAAATTACTAAGCCCTCAATAGGGTCAGTGAACAGAGCAATGTGTTAAAAACATCAGAGTATGTGAATCAGTCGGGTGACCCCAGGAAGCAATCTAGAAAGTTCCAGACAAGCTCTCCTTTTGTTTTTCCTCGGTAAGAACGGTGTTTAAAATTGTAAACTGCTTTATGAATCAAGTAAGGAGAGGTAAGTTCATGGGGTGTAAATTTAATGGCTCACTTGGGCTTTGACTAATTTTGTTCTGTGACAGCACGATAATTTTAGAAACTTCAAACTGGGAAGTGAAAAGTAATTCATTCCCATTCACTCTGTGTCAACAGAACTGAACTGCTGGGAACTGAGTGTTCCTTTAGTCAGGCAGGGAGATGGGGGTTCAAAAACTCACAGAGCATCAGGGAGATAATTTACAGAAGTTTGTCTGATTCATTGGTGGTGGGACTGGAGCCCTGAACCCAGGACTCGGGCCAGAGGTTGTGTCTGGGACTTGGGGAGAACTATTTGGTTAATAGTGCCCTTCCCCTACCCTCACATTCTGTTCTGAAGCTCCTTTTCTTTCCAAATAGCTTGACAAGAGTATTTGTTCCTGCTCCCCGCCCCTCCACCATGGACACAACACTGGTTTTGTTTCTGGAGCTCCAAGAGTTTTGACATCTGATTCTTAGCCAGGAGAAGCTCATGTGACTCAACCATTTTATCTGAGGGTAAAATGAGGGAATGCATTTCCCGGTGCCTAGCGCGGTGCCTGGCTCACAAGAAGAGCTCAATGACGAACGCTTCTTTCATGGTGATGTTGTTCATCAGCCATTGTGCTGGATAGTCTGTATTTGCTCTTCCCAGCAGGCGTAGCAGGGATCCCTGTCATCCCTGTTTTCTGTTTATCTATGGGAGGCACTAGCGGATGTGGGGACATGTGTGTGGGTGCTGGGCTCCTCCTCCAGAGGCCAAGGCCCTTGTGCAGATCATCACTCCTTCCCTTTGCCACCTCAGGACCCCACAGTTACTAGACACAAGTACTTTACCTGCCCCCTTGGCTTCCCACCCTCTCCACACCCTCAAAAATAACCCTTTCTTGCATTCTCGTTTATTACCCCATTTGAGTGTGTCTTCCTTTTTTTTTTCTGGACTGTTTAATCTAGTAATTGATTAAACTATATTTCATAGTAAAAATCCAGTTTGAAAATTCTCAGGGTCTGTTGTGGCTTCTTTGCCCGGTTGTGGTCTGGGCACACCTATGTCTTTGCTAGTTCACCTTTTCAAATTCCTCACCAGACAGGTTATGGGAGAGGAAGTCGGGGGGAGTTAACATCAAGAAGGGTGATCAGACATTTGACTTATGGCCTATCATACAGATTTTCTGGAACATGGCCAATCAAGGATATTCTCTCCCACTGTGGCCACAAGTATGCTCATGTACCAGTGCTGAGCTCGAGAGTCCCATACACCTTTCCTGTAGCCAGAGAGTCTTAAGAGAAGTGATGGACCCAGACCATTCACTATGATTTCTGGGAAACTGAACATCAGATTTCAGCACCCAGAGACATGTTGGGCACATCATGGGCATTTGATACCTGTTTGTGAACTAATACATGAATTCTGACATGTATCCACATTCCCCTATTGGGGGCATATGGGGCCATCAGAAACCATCAGCTCCTTGAGTGTAAAATGTGCCCTGTGTGTGTCCACTCCTATGTGTCCAGCCATTATCTGTAGAATGCAGTCCTTAGACCTTTGGTAGACACTGACAGGAACACCCAGTTGGGTCTCTGGTCTTAAGTTGTCTTTTCTAAGGGAATATACCATGCATTCTTGAGGTTGGCATTCCATTGCAAACCTCAATTCCAGCTTCTGAATTGACTAAAAGACAAAAGGATGAGAGGACTCAAAATCTGCAGCTACCTCTAGAGCTCTTGGCTGAAGAACCTTGACTAGAAGTTGTCCCCAGGGTGACTTGTACTGAAATAAGAGCCTTTCCCCTGGAGGATGTGTTTTATAATGCTGTTTGAACAGGAGGGAATTACTGAGGAAACAAGATTTGCTTTAGGTGAGGGATCTTTGGTTAAACTGACCTGGTAATGATGAACTAGCAAGCTTTCTGGAGCCAAAACTCTATGCAAGAAGCTGCTCTGTTGGTATGGCTTTGTGCCCTAAGCTAATGGAGTTGCTGGTAGAGGAAGAAGAAGGTCCTGAGCCCTGGAGCAAAAAGTGGATGTGATCCAACCCTGCTCTGTGACAATTTTCAGGGAAACACTTATAGCAAATTATCCTCATGATCACAATTCCTGCAGATAAACAGGACTTTACCATTGAGTACCTGAAACTCTTGCCCAGACTCCCCACCCCATCCACTGAAGCAGCCATTTCTATGGGTGCTTAGGAATGGATCTAAGAATTTTGGCAGAACAAACTGGTAAACCAGGGCCCTCAGAAAGCTGAATCTTACCCTTGGCCATTTTCCTCTGTTGCTAGAGTCAGCACCAAGACCTTCTAGTCCAGTTGGCAGACTTCACTCTGACAAGCTTGAAGGTCTAGGGTCCTTTTGTGACGGCAATTGGTTGTGATGTTTTAGACCTTCTTTTAAGAAGAATGTTGTATTAGTTAGGGTTCTCTGGAGAAACAGAACCAATAGAATATATATGTAGGGTGGGAGGGAAGGAGAGAGGAGAGATTTATTTAAGGAATTGTCTCATGAGATTATGGGGGCTAGCAAGTCCAAAGTGTGTAGGGCATGCTGGCAGGCTGGAAATTCAGGCAAGAGTTAATGTTGCAGTCTTGAATCCAAAGACTGGAAATAGGCAACATTTCTATATTGTGCAGTCTTAAGGGGAATGCCTTCTTTCTCAGGGGATCCCAGTCTTCACTTGTAAGGTCTACAACTAACTGGATAAGGCCCACCCACGTTATGGAGGGTAGTGTGCTTTACTCAAAGTCTATTGATTTACGGGCTCCTGGGTGGCTCAGTTGGCTAAGTGTCTGACTCTTGATTCGGCTCAGGTTGGGATCTCAAGGTCATGAGATTGAGCCCTGCGTCAGGCTCCATGCTCAGCAGGGAGTCTGTTTGAGATTCTCTTCTCTTCTGCCCCTCCCCCCACACTCTCTCTCTAAAAATAAATAAATCTTTTTTAAAAAAAAGGTCTACTGATTTAAATGTTAATCTTTACTCAAAATCAAATGATTGCTAATGTCAATCACATCTAAAAAATACTTCACAGCAACATCTAGACTGGTGTTTTACCACACAACTGGGCACTATAACCCAGCCAAGCTGACACATAATATGAACCATATTATCTGACACAGATCTCTCCAAATAGGTGTACATTGCAACAGATATGTGCCCTTTACAGAGAACTGTCATCCTGAAGAGAGGTGGCAGAAGGAGATATGCATGAGAGAATAAGAAGGAGAAATGTGGCATTTGACAAAGTACAGCAGCCTTTCTTGATCAAAACTCTTCAGAGTATAGGCATAGAGGGTCCATACCTCAATATCATAAAAGCCATCTATGAAAACCCACAGCAAATATCATTCTCAATGGAGAAAAACTGAGAGCTTTCCCCCCTAAGGTCAGGAACATGACAGGGATGTCCACTATCACCACTGCTATTCAACATAGTATTAGAAGTCCTAGCCACAGCAATCAGACAACAAAAAGAAATAAAAGGCATCCGAATAGCCAGAGGAATGTTGAAAAAGAAAAGCAAAGCTGGTGGCATCACAATTCCGGACTTCAAGCTCTATTACAAAGCTGTAATCATCAAGACAGTATGGTACTGGCACAAAAACAGACACATAGATCAATGGAACAGAATAGAGAGCCCAGAAATGGACCCTCAACTCTATGGTCAACTCATCTTCGACAAAGCAAGAAAGAATGTCCAATGGAAAAAAGACAGTCTCTTCAACAAATGGTGTTGGGAAAATTGGACAGCCACATGCAGAAGAATGAAACTGGACCATTTCCTTACACCACACACAAAAATAGACTCCAAATTGTTGAGAGACCTAAATGTGAGACAGGAGTCCATCAACATCCTAAAGGAGAACACAGGCAGCAACCTCTTCTACCTCAGACGCAGCATCTTCTTCTAGAAACATCACCAAAGGCAAGGGAAGCAAGGGCAAAAATGAACTACTGGGACTTCACCAAGATAAAAAGCTTTTGCATAGCAAAAGAAACAGTCAACAAAACCAAAAGACAACCAACAGAATGGGAGAAGATATTTGCAAATGACATATCGGATAAAGGGCTAGTATCCAAAATCTATAAAGAACTTATGAAACTCAATACCCAAAGAACAAATGATCCAATCAAGAAATGGGCAGAAGACATGAACAGACATTTTTCCAAAGAAGACATCCAAATGGCCAACAGACATATGAAAAAGTTCTCAACATCGCTCAGCATCAGGGAAATCCAAATCAAAACCTCAATGAGATACCTCCTCACACCAGTCAGAATGGCTAAAATTAACAAGTCAGGAAACGACAGATGTTGGCAAGGATGCAGAGAAAGGGGAACCCTCCTACACTGCTGGTGGGAATGCAAGCTGGTGCAGCCACTCTGGAAAACAGTATGGAGGTTCCTCAAAAAGTTGAAAATAGAGCTACCATATGACCCAGCAATTGCACTACTGGGTATTTACCCCAAAGATACAAATGTAGTGATCCGAAGGGGTACGTACACCCTGATGTCCACAATAGCCAAACTATGGAAAGAGCCAAGATGTCCATCGACAACTGAATGGATAAAGAAGATGTGGTATATATATACAGTGGAATATTATGCAGCCATCAAAATAAACTGAAATCTTGCCATTTGCAATGACATGGATGGAACTGGAGGGTATTATGCTGAGCGAAATAAGTCAATCAGAGAAAGAAATGTATCATATGATCTCACTGATATGAGGAATTCTTATTCGCAGGAAACAAACTGAGGGTTGCTGGAGTGGTAGGGGGTGGGAGGGATGGGGTGGTTAGGTGATAGACATTGGGGAGGTTATGTGCTATGGTGAGCACTGTGAATTGTGTAAGGCTGATGAATCACAGACCTGTAGCTCTGAAACAAATAATACATTATATGTTAAAAAAAAAGAAGAAGAAGAAGAAGATAGCAGGAGGGGAAGAATGAAGGGGGGGCAATCGGAGGGGGAGACGAACCATGAGAGACTGTGGACTCTGAAAAACAAACTGAGGGTTCTAGAGGGGAGAAGGTGGGGGGATGGGTTACCCTGGTGATGGGTATTAAAGAGGGCACGTTCTGCATGGAGCACTGAGTGTTATATGCAAACAATGAATCATGGAACACTACATCAAAAACTAATGATGTAATGTATGGTGATTAACATAACATAATAATAAAAAAAAAGGAGAAATGTGTACGTTCTATCATGATCTGGGTCTTAGTGCCCCATTTTTTTCTATTAATCAAAGTCAGAGTTCCTTGGAACTCTTAAGTGGATGAGTTTCTTGCACACTGCAATTAGCAGTACCCCCTCAAGCCTTAGAGTCCCCTCTCATTTTTTCCTTGCTCCACACCCCTCTCCCCTCTCCTTGGAAGGAACAACACACCAACTGGGCTGTGTTCCCTAACAGGTGAGGTCACTGTGCATTAAATCTGGGGCTCATGTATATTATTTTATTTTTTAGTTTTTAGTGCTACAATCAATGCTCTTTTATAAAAAGTAATTCATATTCTTATTTTACAGATTCATATTCACTTTTCAATTAAATTAAAGGTGGCCTTTCTTCTCTCCCATCCATGACAAAGAGCAGGGGCCCTCTTCCCATGCATATTTACATCATAATGTTAAATAAATCATATGTTTTCTTTCCTGGTTTATCTTTAACTTTTCTACTTAGAACCAACATATGCAAAATCATTCAGGTTGGCCCACTGTATTCATCTAGGATCTAAATAAATCAACACTACCTTTTCTGACATTTTTAATAAAGCAACAAGGCTCTAAATAAAGTTCCATCACAAGGGCCAACGGAGAGCATCTGGGTGCGTTAAATCTGGGGCTCACATATATTATTTTATTTTATTTTTTATTTTTTGGTCCTTCAATCAATGCTCTTATAAAATGTAATTCATATTATGATGTCACAGATTCATATTCACTTTTCAATTAAAATGAAGGCCTTGATTCAAAAATGTTAACAAAAGCAGATAGTAGGTATTTATACATTGACTCTAATTTGAATAGATTATAGTAGTTTTTGCTTTATAAGATAATATCACAACATATAACATTAACATTTAAAGTATTCAATTGTTATTGTCAAATGCCATCATTTTTTAATGACAAGCTTCCCTGCATTTTCTTACATTGTATAATTATATGTAAACAGATAACCTACATTCAAGTAAAAATTTTAACTCTGATGATCACTAACCTATAAAGTGATGGCAGTTGCTCTTTGTGAAACAGCAACAATCTCTTCAAACCAGAAATTTTGTTGTTTTTAAACAAAATTTATATTAAAATGTAACATAAGTACAGAGAAGTGCACAGATCCTGTGTGTAACTTGATGAATGTTGGTTTTTATTTTAATATTTAATTTTAAGTGATTTCGGGTTTGCAAATTATTCTAGTGCATCTTTCTAAAGCACCAGTAGAATTAGACTAAATTTTGCTTATTCAAAAATATAGAATGATGAATCTTGAAAACTGCTTTATCATATGTTATCTGTGTGTCTTTAACTTCTAGTGGCTGGGAATTAGAATATCCTAGAGGACACCTGTCGGCTGCATAGGATCACTCACCCTGGACTGCTATGCATCTGAGAAGTGACCTTTTATTGTGTCTCAACTGTTACATGTTTTTTGTTCCATTTGTTACAGCAGCTAGCATTATTCTAATGTATACGTGGTGCCACGGAGTTTTGATTTTACTCTCAAAATTTTATTTTGAATTCTATTTTGCTCTAAGTGTAGTAGAAAGTCGCTGAAGGATTTTAAGCAAGGAGATCACACGACCCGATTTCCACTATAAGATGATTACTCTGCTTGAACAAATGGGAAGGTCTAAAATTCTATAGTAAACAAGGCAAGAAATGATAATGGCTAAGATTAGTGATCACAGTCAAGAGAGAGAAATTTGGGTGTGTGGGATCACTAGGATTCAATGATGGTGGGTGGGAGAGAGAGGGAGAGAGAGATGTTGAATGTCTGTTCTGACTGGAGCATGTGGGTGCTCTGATGGTGAACTCTGGGAAGAGTGCTGGCTGTGGGGTGGGGGGTGAAAGGGAAGGTCCGAGCGAGTCGAGCAGAAGCGGGGGCACTTCTGTAGCATACCATCTTTGACCCTGTTAAGTCTTCACTGTGGAGCTAATCTTCATGGGATCTTGCAGTCACATTAGCAGATGGAGTGTGGTCTATATGGTATGGGGCATCTTTCCATTCTATGTAGCAAACGCATCACATTCTTCATTCACTTGTTCATTCATTCACTCAGTTGGGCACTGGGCTGGGGACACAGCCCTGCTCTCAAGGAAGTCAGAGTCCTCATGTTCTCTGTCTCTAATTATTTATGTAAATCTATCCCATGGAATCAGTAGCCAGAAAGAGGTGGCCAAAGAAACCGACAATAATGAAAATATTGTTTCTGATATAGAGCGGGTGGTGTGAGGGACAAAGGTGGAAAGAGAGCAGATCTGAGAGCAGAGAGGGCAAGAAAGGATGGTTTCCCTTAGAAATTTACAGGGTTTCTACCTATGCAACTTTATGGGATGCTTAAAATATGGGAGGGAGAAATCAAGGCCCAGATGCACATGGAACCTCCCCCCAACACACAAATATTACAACAAGAACGGCCTTTGACTCAAGGTCCATTTGCTCATCACTGCTCGCCACCATGATGCTTCCTTAGAGTGGGAAAAGTGCTGTTTACAAACTAGGTCAGAGAAAAATGGTAGAATGTGGGGATTAGAAGAGGCTGCAGCTGCCGAGGGATAGAGTGACACCTCTTCACCTGAACAGGTGCTCAAGGTTGCCTGGCTGTCTACACTGGGTAAGGTCCCAGTGGCTGCAACTGATTTGGTCAGGTTCCCAGTACTGAGCCAGAAGGCCATGGCAGGCTGTGTCCTGTGGAGCCTGATGGCCAAATTCTGTCTCCAAGTCAGAGAGGATGGTGTTGGGCTGGAAACAAGGACGTGCTAACAAGGTCAGAAGATGGACAGGCAACAGATGAGTGGTGTGTGGGAGACACAGCTGGTTCCCAGACCACAGGGCCCAAGTGGATGTATTATGGGGCCTGTTTAGATCCAGCCAGAAGCGATGTCATTTCATCAGAGCCTGGAGAGCCTAGAAGGCTAATCCTGGCATGTCTGTGCTCATGTGCGTGCATGTGTGTGTTTGTGTATGTGTGTGTGCCCATGAGCATATGTGCACGCTCACACACACACACACACACACATACATGCTCAGGGCATGCTCCATGCTGGTGTGGGATTGGGAATGGGTAGAATGAAAACAGGGGACTATTGGAAACAGAAACAGACTTACCACTAAGACAGCTCGCCTGGGAAAGCACTTGTTTTTGCCCCAGCTGGCTCTCTCTGCTTCACTAAGTCTTTCTGTTTTCTTCCCAAGATTCATCACATGCAGTTCTTTTTTGCACTAGTCTTATAGCTGAGGAGGTATATTGAAGACTTGGGGCTGCTTCCAGCTTTCCCCAAGATAGAAAGGTCCCCTTAAGCCTTTGCTAGAAAGAATCAGTGGCAAAAACAGATACTGTGCTCATATCAAACACTTGGATTCTCTCTGTGAAAGGTGGTCTGTTAAATACAAATATGCTTTAATGTTTCCACCTTCTGTAAGACTTTTCATGAATATATGCTTATAAATCAGGAAAGCCCTGCTTATATATTCAGTGCCTTGATTTTCAGATTGGAAAAGGGAGTGTCTCAGCCCATAATGGATTCCTTAAGGATTATGTGCAATTTAACACCAAAGTGCTATGATATGCCAACCACTTTAAAAAATATTCTTTTTATCCTCTATCAACCCCACCAGGTAGGAACTATTATCATCAGATGAGGCCACTGAGGCTCAGTGAGGTCAGATAACTTGCCCCAGGTCACACAATAGGGTGTGGCTCAGGCAGGATTTGAATCCAGGCCACTGAGCTCTAGGGGCCTTGCTCCTAACTGTGCTCCTCCTTCCAGGAGCAGGAAGGGCCTCTGTTCTACCTCTTTGCCGCTGAATTGTTACTAGGCTGTCTCCTGCACTAAATGGGGAGCTCAAAGGCAGAAGTTGTTTCTCATTTCTCCTTGTTCCTCCAGCTGGAGGGCACAGGGGCTGGATGGCACATGAAGGAAGGCCACTGAGGCTTATTACCTGCTTGTTGTTGGACCTGGGAAGGCCTGTCAAGGTGATCTGACCCATTCCCCTGCCCCTGGCATCATTGTCTGGGATTCTGCACACAGCAACCTCACCTATTTCTCCTCATCCCCATGATGGCTTTTCCTCCATAGTCTAGTCCCTTCTACACAAGCTCCCCTGGCAGACCAAGTCCTGGTTCATGACCATGGGCATCTGTCACTTCTGTGCAGGGCCAACAGGAAATGTGCCACATCACTGAACAGTAAACAATTCTGAGTCTCAGCCACATTTTATCTGGGCTGGGCACCAAAGCAGGCTGTGGTCTCTTGTCACATCCACAACAAAACTCCCTCTAGTTCCAACAGTGATTTATCAAGTGAGCCCGCTGCCAGGTCCACTGTGTTTCTTTTGTATCATGGGCACAATAGGTAAAATCCATTGGTGAGGCAGAATGGCGGATTGGATTTACAGATTTGAACATAGACACCTCCCTGAAAAGGAAGAAGCATTCCATGCTGCTTGGGTTTCTTCCAGAATATAGCCCTGAGGCCTAATCCGAATAAGAAAAATAGATCAGCCTTTTCCATTTCACTAATAAACTTGGAAGAGAAGAGAATTTCATCATAAGGTTCTAACCACATTTTCAAAATGGCAGACCTTGACCCCCAGAACAGCTGACCAAAAGAGGGAAGAGAGTGAGTGACATTTATTGACCTTTTACTTTGTGCCAGACTTTTGCATATGTTCCTTAGAAAGTCATAATAATTTTACAGTGATTGTTGCAAGGCACAGTCAGGGAGGAGACTGAGATTTGGAGGTTATGTGACTTGACGAAGGTCACATGGCTCATCGATCACAGAACTTGGATTTGAACCCAGGTGTGTGTGACCCAAAAATTTATAGTGTTCACACCACACAGAGCAACCACAGGCCTTTACTGAGCCACCTACAAGAATGATTTTTCTAGATCGCTGCAATAGATGTCTCTAACCTTTAAAACAGCACAAGCTTATAAAGGAAATTTTCCTATTCTGAACACTTCACATCCGTTCCAAGATTTATATGGTAAATAGCATAGTGGTAGATTATATTTTTGAAATATCATATTTTTGAAAAGCTATCCTGACCTAACTTAATAAAAATAAACTGTACCGAGTAAAGGTGAAGAAAGGTACATATTTCATCCCATGTTTCAGGATTTTTCTTTCTGATCAAAGCTAACAAGCAATGTAGTCAAACAAAGAGACAAAGTTAACTATTAACTTTGGGGTGAAAAGTCAATGTACATTCTTTGTACTACCCTGCCCACACTCCAGCAAATACTAACATATATGGGCAAGAACACTTTCCTGTGAGTGTTGTATACACTTGAGAAACACCTGCAGTGAAGGCGTTGTTCAGGGCTAGGCCATTCTGTTACAGAGGCCCAGAAAAGGGACCTGCTTAAGGTCACGGCCACTTACAACTAGGAGCACAGAGGAGAGTGGTCCCTGGCATTCCCACCCTTGTGTGATGGTTGGATAGTTTCATCCTGGTTGCACAGAATTGCAATACATGAAATGACTACTTCCAAGAGTGATGAGTTCATCATCCTCCTAGATTTAACACCATACCTGAAATGAAAACCAAAGAAAACGTGGTCCATATATACAATGGAATACTACTCAGCCATCAGAAAGGATGAATACCCAACTTTACATCAATGTGGATGGGACTGGAGGAGATTATGCTAAGTGAAATGAGTCAAGCAGAGAAAGTCAATTATCATATGGTTTCACTTATTTGTGGAACATAAGGAATAGCATGGAGGACATTAGGAGAAGGAAGGGAAAATGAAGGGGGGGAATCGGAGGGGGAGATGAAACATGAGAGACTATGGACTCTGAGAAACAAACTGAGGGTTTTAGAGGGGAGGGGAGTGGGAGGATGGGTCAGCCCGGTGATGGGTATTACAGAGGGCATGTACTGCATGGAGCACTGGGTGATATATGCAAACAATGAATCATGGAACACTACATCAAAAACTAATGATGTACTGTAGAGTGACTAACATAACATAATAAAATTAAATTAAATTTAAAAAAAAGAAATGAAAACCAAATTCTCAAAGACCCTTTTGCCTCCAATGGTATAATCTGGGGGCCAAAGGGTGGATGACCATTGATGTCATTACTTTCTAGGCTTGAGTTTGCAGATGGGTTTTCTAGAAGCAGCATGGTGTAGTAGAAAAAGCATGGATTTGGCATCAGACTGAACTGAGCCTACAACTTAGCTCTGCCAGGGGGCAGATGAGTGACAGGGCAAGTGGCCTCCCCTCCTGGTGCTCAGCTTTCCCACTGATAAAATGGAAACACTATTATGTAATAATCCCCACATGTAGTGTGTTGAATACTGCCCCCTCCCAAATTCACTTCCATTCAAAACCTCAATGTGATCTTACTTGGAAATAGGGTCTATGCAAATGCAATTAGTTAACAATCAGGATGAGATCATACTGGATTAAGGTGGACCCTAATTCCAATGACTGATATTCTTATAAGAGGAGAGGGCACAGAGAGACAGAGATGAAGCCCACATGGAGGCAGAGGTCGGCATTATGCTGCCACAAGCAGAGAAACTCCAGGAGCCGTCAGAAGCTGGAAGTGTCAAGGATAGATCCTCCCCTAGAGCCTTTGGAGGGATCACAGCCCTGCCAACCCCTTGGTTTTGGACTTCTGGCCTCCAGAACTATAAAAGAATAGAATTCTATTATTTGACACCACCAAGTTTGTGGTCATTTGTTACAGCAGCCCAAGAAAGCTAATACACTATGCAGAGGGGTCAACAGAGTGCTTATCACATAGAAAATAATTGAAAAATGCCACCAACGATTATTAGTCGCACATCATAACGTTCAACCAGCAATTAGGGTACTCTGCAGTAGGTAGCAGAAGTATCACGATTCCAAAGTCTAAATGAGCAAGACTAGAATCACTGGTTTGATTTTTTAAGATTATTTATTTATTTATTTATTTGAGAGAGAGAGAGAGAGCGAGCACGAGTGGGGGTGGGGAGGGGCAGGGGGATAAAGACAACAGGAGCCGTGAAATACAGCCCCCAAAGGTATATCATGGCCCACCGGGCAGTGGTGGAAAAAGTCAGAATATGTTTCTCAGGGGCGCCTGGGTGGCTCAGTCGTTAAGCATCTGCCTTTAGCTCAGGTCATGACCCCAGGGTCCTGGGATCGAGCCCCGCATCGGGCTCCCGGCTCAGCAGGAAGCCTGCTTCTCCCTCTCCCACTCCCCCTGCTTGTGTTCCCTCTCTCGCTGTGTCTCTCTGTGTCAAATAAATACATAAAATCTTTTAAAAAATAAAAAAAATATATGTTTCTCAAGCCTCAAAGCCTTAAAGCCTAGAATTTCCCCAGAGTCCACAGCTTACACTCTGTTTAAAAAATCAATGCCATCAATATCAAGTAGGCTTGAGGATCTGGGCCCCTCAAGGTGGTGATATTAGAACTGAGGACCCCCCCCCCCAGTATGAATGAGATCAAGACTATTGATGAATATCTGCAGCAGACCTTCTGGAGGAGAGGGGTTACCTAGTTCAATAACCCCACCCGATCCCCTGGTCACCTCCCTGACCCCACCTGTGAAAATGGGCCATGTCTCTACCTGCGCCTTCACTTTCTTCTGCCCTTAACTGTTGTTCAGAGATCCACATGTAGATGCTGTACCCAAGCTGAGCCAATCAGAGTCTCTGTCCTGGGAATTTGAAATCTGGAACAAAGACAAATACAGACTGGCAGTCTTTCAAGCAGAGTCACGTTAACGGGAGACATTTAAAGAGATAGCTCTGAAACTCCAGACTTATGTTATGTGCTCCATGCAGCTCTGATCCCAGGCTTCATGGAGCTAGGGCTTTCCCTGGTTTCTTGGATTCCATGAGCCACCTTAGCATTCTTCCAGTAGATTCTCATAATTAATTAACTAATGGTTTCCATTGCTTTCGCTCATACCATAGCCTGCAGGTCACACCAAGGTGTGAGTTGTATGGATGGCCTGTCATCACCAAGCAAAGGTGGTACTAGGAGGGAGTGTTGGCAAATAAGCCAGTAAGGAAGTGGGGATGGTGGGAGTATCTTAGCAGCAGGCCCAGAATTTCAGGTAACACATCCATGAACATCACTAATGAAATGAATAGGGTAATATTATCCTTAGTAGCTGGCACCAAACTTCTCTTACTTAGAGAACTATCTTTGTTTTTAAATATAAAACAAAACTTTCATAAGGACACAGGGAACAATTTTAAAAGCCCCTCGACGTTCAGAGCATCTAGTGGACAAGTTTGCTGTGAGCAGCGCTGCATAACAGAAGGAGAATATTTTTGAGTTCCCGTGACATTCTTAAAGTTATTTGTGGTGGCAAAAGATGGGAGGGGGAGACAGAAGGAAGCAATAAGGTGTTTGAATTCTATGTGAAATGGGGTGAGACCCCCTTCTTGAGATCCGCGCTCCCCAGCCTTTAGTGAAATTCACCAAATACACACATGCTGGATGTGAGCAATTGTTTGTTGTCAGAACGAAACCGAACTTGAGTTTCTCATTGGGATTGGTGTGTTATAAAACATCCCACGAAGTTGGAGTCTGTGAGGCAGTGGACCTAGAAGAACAGAAACTCCCAAGAATTAGCAGAAGTCTGGGAGAGGGTTCTAGGCTCTTTGTGGCAGTGGAATTGGCCTGGAGGAGATGGGAAGACAGTTTCAAAGTAATTTCCCCAGCCTTCCAGGTGTAAAGAGGATCTTGGATGCCAGCTGGGATTCAGGTAACAATGATACCCCTGAGTGAGTGAGTTTTAATCTCATTCCCTGGAGCATGTGGGGCTATTCCTTTGGCTTCCCTGTACCTCACGTACCCTTTTCTGAGAAGAATGTGATGCAGAAATAAAAGCCTTCCCAAAACAGTGTGAGTACCTCAAGGTAAAGAAAAGGTAAACCCCTACACACTTATTTCTCTCAGAGGGAAAACAAGTGTGATTGAGTGGAATCAGGATGGGAATTTCCTGGCTCTTTCCTCGCATTTGGCAATAAGCTGGCTAAATGGCCTCCTGTGAGCTACAAGAACAAGAATTGAGATGAAAACTTTTGCCTCTGGATAGAAAAAAATGGCTGCTGGAAACTGACCCAGATGCCTCTAGTGACTCAGGACACAGCCGCCAGCCACAGCTACAGAGGACAGTGCTGGGCAGGCTCAGACTCACTTGAGCTGACGGCATCTTGCCACAGCCTAGGCCCTTCCGCTTTCTGCCCCAAGGCTTCTCCCAGGCCGGGCTCGCTCTCTCTCTGCCTGCACCTGTGTACACAGTGAGCCTTGCAGGGGCAACCTCCAATGAGGGGGAAGCTCGTGGATAAAAGCCTGACTGGATAAATGTCCATCCTTTGGATGGACAGCTCCAGGAGATATTTTTTATGACTCCTTGGAGGTCCCAGTGGAACTGAGCCCAGTTGCACACAGTGGTGCCTCACTTCTCAATGCCCCTTTCTTGGCTCTTTCTCTTCTTTGATCTCAGTCTCCCCACTCTCTCCCTTCTGCCTCTTGGGGTCACCTCCGAAATAAATATTCTTAAGTTTTCATCTCAGGCTCTGCTTTCAGGGAAGCTCCAGCTAAGATAGAAATATGAAGTCATTTTGGTAAGATAGGAGACAAGTGGATTTGTTCTGTATTGGAGGAACAAGGAAGGTGTCAAATGTTCTGATGTCATTTGAGATTTCCAGTCAAATGTGCCAGAAACTCTAAAAATAGGAGGCCCCAACTTCAGAAGTCCACATTCATCAACAAAGAAAACATACACAATTCTGAGTTCACACCAACCCTCTCAGGCATCTGAATGGTTACTCCATAATTGCTGCCCACCAGTGGGTAGACTTGCTCCTTTGTTTTAGATGGCAAGCAGAGCCCCCTCACTCCATTCATGGCCAATGTCTTGCCACATGAGAAATGCAGTGGAGAAGTAAAGGTGTAAGTAATTTTGAAGGGTTTTAAAGTAATATAGAGCTCTTAGAATGCAAACTCTGGGAGAAGGCAGCTATCTTGTAAAATCTCCAGCTATTCTAAATCTCTATGCTATGGTGTGGAGAAGCCTAAGCTAGTCTGCTGAGCAGACCCCACACTTCCAGTTGTCCTAGCTGAGTCTCTGAGCATGTGAGTGACTAAGCCATCTTGGATGTAAGCCCAGTCAACTCTTTAGATGACTTTGACTCTAGCCACCATGTGACTACAACTGTATGAGAGAGCCCAAGTGAGCACTGCCCAGCTGGTTCCAGCCAATCTGCCCAGTAATGAGAGGTAGTGATAAATTGTTGCTTTGAGCCACATAAAAAGCGATTTAAAGTTCTTGTTTTAGTTTCGGTTTTGGTCTCCGACTGCCATGAGAACATGCCTTGGCTAGCCTACTGGAGAATGAAAGGTAGCTGGTACAGAAGCAAGTTGCACCAGCCAAGATCATTCTGATCAGCCAACAGCCAGTTGCCTGTGCTAATGCGGAAGATAGAAAAAGTACCAAATGGAATTTTGAACATGTCCAAAGCATCTCCAGGCAGAATGTTGAAAGTGTCAGTTGGCTCTTAACTAGCTGTATACGATAACCTACCACAAGAAGAAATGGACTCTCTTTTGAGTTTGCAGGCCAACTTTAGAGGGAATATAGCAATACTTGATTTGAAAAATAAAACCTTTTTCATCTCTAGCCACTTGAGTGAGGAAAAGATGATCAAATTAAGACATGCCGTCTAGATAATATCAAATCAAGGATGTGGTTATGAGATGTTGAAAGAATTAAGGTAGTTCCTGATAAGGCCACTCAACTAGACAGGAGGGCTTCCAGGAATTTTAAGGGTGATGTCTTACAGCAAATTACATACCCAAAATAGCAGTGATTAAGTCTATAGAGAGAGACTCATATTGAAAAGGATTATGGATATGACCTTGTCTATTCTGATTACTCTATAAACAAAATAGCACCTAGCACACAATATATATTTGTTCAGTGAATGAGTGAATTAATGAATGAGCTTGAAGGGGAAAAAAAGTCTAATATAAACAATCTATCTGCTAGGATTCATTCATTCATGTATTTGTTCATTATGCAAATACATATTGTTTGCCTAATATGTACCAGACACCGTTCGATTTGTTAGGGACATGGCCAGGCACAAATCTCCCGTTCTCTTAGAGCTTACATTCTAAGTGGAAGAAACAGACATACACATAAACAGTGAAAAATGAGATTTCATATAGTGGCAAGTGGTATGAAGAAAACAAAGAAGGTGAAAGGGATAGAAATTGACCAGGTTAGGAGGGTGGTGGTTTGTATTACATAGGCTGGTTGGGAAAGACCTCTCTGAGGAGGTGACATTTGAGCAGAGCCCTGAATGATGAGAGGAGGGAGCTAGGCTCTCGGAGTGGGGAGGAGGAGGGTCATGGAGAATTTCCAGGTAGAGGGAATGGCAGGTCTAAATGCCCTGAGGTAGGATCAAGGATGAGTCTTGTAGTTTATCTGCTGCAGGGACAAAGTCAATTTTTGATTATCTATTTTCCAGAAGTTGATGAGGACCATCTTGTTGTCTGAATACTTTGCAATACGTTTCAGTGCAGTCAGCTTTCTGTAGTGAGTGAAGGTGGCTTCTGGCAATAGAAGAGGAGGAGCCTGGAATGAGGGAGGAATTTATGGGATAGGGGAACTGAGAAGGATGTTGTGTGCATTTAGGTTTATAATTCCAGTATGAATAGCTGGGGATTTTTAGAATACCCACTTGGTTTGGGATTACTCTAGCTTCAACCTCCTTCCACTAAAGCAGGTATTTAAGAGTGGCTGGTTTACATCTTCAAGGATCTGGTCTAAGAGAAGCACCCAGTAGGACTGGCTATGCTTCCCACTTTAAAGATGGGTAACCAGATGTTTCTTTTTTTTAATTTTTAATTTAAATTCAATTTAGTTAACATATACTGTATTATTAGTTTCAGGGGTAGAATTTAGTGATTAATCAGTTGCATACAACATCCAGTCCCCATTACATCATGTGTCCTTCTTAATGCCCATCACCCAATGACCCCATCTCCCCACCCACCTCCCCTCCAGCAACCCTCAGTTTGTTCCCTATAGTTAAGAGTCTCTTATGGTTTGCCTCCCTCTCTGTTTTCATCTAATTTTATTTTTTCCTTTCCTTCCCCTATGTTCATCTGTTTTGTTTCTTATTCCACATTTGAGTGAGATCATATGATATTTGTCTTTCTCTGACTTATTTTGCTTAGCACAATACCCTCTAGTTCCATCTACATGGTTGCAAATGGCAAGATTCCATTCTTTTTGATGGCTAAGTAATATTCCATTGTATATCTATGCCACATCTTCGTTATCCATTCATCTGTTGATGGACATCTGGGCTCTTTCCATAGTTTGGCTATTGTGGACATTGCTGCTATAAACATTGGGGTGCATGTGCCCCTTTGAATCACTGTGTTTGTATCTTTTGGATAAATTCCTAGAAGTGCAATTGCTGGGTCATAGGGTAGTTCTATTTTTAACTTTTTGAGGAACCTCCATACTGTTTCCCAGAGTGGCTGCACCAGTTTACATTCCCTCCAGCATTGTAAGTGCGGTGTGGGGAGGGGGGGTTGTTTCAGTTGGCATCCTGAGAATAACTAGAGATGTTAGGAATGGAATTCAGCCATTGGAGAATCTACTCCATATGAAAGCTAACCTCCAAAAGGGCCCCATTAGTATTCATGCCCTCATGTGGCACCTGCCTACTAAATCAGGGCTGTCCTATATGACCAGGAGATTGTGGGGAAAGTGACAGGGTGTGACTTTTAAAGCTAAGTCACAAAAGGTATTGCAAGGATCATCCACTCTAGGGGAAGCCAGACCCCATGATGTGAGGACTCTTAGGCAATCCTGTAGGGAGGCCAGATTTAGCAAATAAAAATATAATTGGGGGGCACCTGGGTGGCTTAGTTGGTTAAGCATCTGCCTTGGGCTCAGGTCATGATCCTAGAGTCCTGGGATCAAGCCCCACGTCGGCTCTCTGCTCAGCGGGGAGCCTGCTTCTCCCTCTCCTTCTGCCTGCCTCTCTCTCTCTGTCAAATAAATAAAATCTTAAAATATATACATAATTTGGGACATAATTATACTGAAATCTGTCTTTATTTATTTGAAATTCAAATTTAATGGCATATCCTGTATTTATATGGCAACCCTACCTCATGGAAGTGAATGAAGGTGCTCCCCCATCAACAGCCAGCCCCCAACTGGCAGCCATGTGAGTGAATCATCTTAGAAGTGGACCTCCAGCTCCAGTCAAGCCTGTGGATGATGTAGTGAAGGCTGAAACATTGATGGCAACTTCTTGAGAGACCTCCAAGTCAGAACCACTCAGCTAAGCCACTCCCAAATTCCTGGTCCACAGAGACTGTGAGAGATAATAATAAATGATTATATTGTCTGAGGTCCCTAAGTTTTGGAGTGATTTGTTTTATAACATTAGATAAATAATCCATTCCATAAAACTTTATCTAGCCTGTCTTAGTCCATTCAGGCTACTGTCACAGAATGTCATAGACTGACTGCCTTATGAACAACAGAAATTTACTTTCTTGGAGTCCTGGAGACCGGGAAGTCTAAGATCAAGACACCGGCAGAGTCAGTGTCTGGTGAGAGCCTGCTTCCGGGTTCAGAGATGGCTGTCTTTCCATTGTGTCCTCACATGGTGGAAGGGGCAATGGAGCTCTCCGGGGTGTAGTTTATAAGGGCTCTAATCCCATTCATGAGGGCTCTGCTCTCGCGATCTAATTACCTCCCCCCAACCCTGCCTCTAGATACCACCACACTGGAGGTTAGGAATCAACATATGAATCTGGGGGAAGGGGGACACAAACATTCAGCTATGGCAGAGCCCTTCCTCAGTGCCAGGGACAGTGTCCCTGAAGATGACTAAGGCAGAGTTTCTGGCCTTGAGTTGCTCAGAGTCAGGTGGGGAAGACAAACGTGGACGGGATTTGTTTACACGATACCGTGATAAAGGTAAAACAAACAGCCTTCAGGACAGTGTGACTCATTCTGTCAGGGTTATCAGGGAGGTTATCCAAAGACATGAGTTTTGAGGTCAATCCTTCAGGAAATCCTAGTTCCCCAGGCAGGTGGGAGAAGGGTAAGGAAGCCAGATGGTCCTTCTGGGCAGAGAGAACAGGGAATTTTGGGAAGTTCATTTCAGGGAAACACAGAAGGTATGAATGGGAGCCCTGACATCGAGGCTACAGCAGGAGGCAGTGCCAGACCGTCAGAGTCCAATACTGTTCCCGGAGGGAGACTGGATTCGTGGATGGTCTATTAGGGGGCTGTTGTCATGGACCGATACAAGACAGTGATGTTCTGGGCTTGGGCAGTAACCCCAGGATGGAGAGGAGACAGGCTGGAACTGACAGGGCTTGTTTGCCTGGTGCCTGGCAATAGCAACTGCTCAGCCAAGTTGTTTGTTGAGGGACTGACAGATGGGTGTGTGGGGGCAGACACAAGCAGGGCTGTCTGTGTCTTGATTTGAGTGACTGTGGCTGGCTATTCCCTGAAATAGGAACCAGACGTGGATTTTTGCATCATGCATGTGGGGCTGTAAACCATGAAGTTCAAATAACTGTATCCTTGGGGTTTGAAACCTCTCTTCCATCCAGAAGGCGTCACGTGTGACTCTGGCTGTGGTCCCCGATGTTTTCCACGGGGACCAGACTAGGATGGCACATAGGAGCTCAGCAGAGCTGCAGCCCCCTAGGACTGTCTCATCCTTTTGCAGCTCAAGTGTTGGGCAGACATTAGAGGATGTCATTAGAGGGCTCAGGTACTTGGTGGGAGGAAGGGACAAGGGGGACACTGAGGTTGAATTCACAGTTCTTATCACAGTTGTTTCATTCCTGCTGAAGTGTGATTGGTTATGAGAAGTAAATTTCCTTTTAAAAGGGCTGGGTGTGTGTGTGTGTGCACATGCGTGCAGGTGCAATTTTGGGTCGAGCAGGGCTTGACACAGAGGGTAACGGGATCTTCACCTTAGAAGCCTGGCAATTAATTCTGTACAGAGTGAACCAAGACACAACAGAGAATGAGACAGAAATTTCATGGAGCTATCCTCCAAACAAAAGGAAACTAACATTTATGAGACATTTCTGAGGGGGGCGCCTGGCTGGCTCTGTCAAAAGAGTATGCGAATCTTGATCTCCAGGTCATGAGTTCGAGCCCCACGTTGGGTGTAGAGATTACTAAAAAAAATAAACTTAAATTAATAAAATGTGGGAATAAAAAAAAAAAAACATTCCTCAGAGCTATCCATACATCTCATTTAATCCTCATAGTAATTCCCAAATTAGGGATGAGTATCTCCATTTCTCAAGGTTACACAACGTAGAAATGATTGAACTGAAATCTGTGAACCTAGGGTTCCAACTCCATGGCCTCAATGTTGTCATGATTCCTCAAGGATGGGCTTTTCAAGGATTTAGAAGCCCCTTCCTTCCTCTTCCATCCGCAGCCAGAGACCTTCCTGGTCAAGGAGGCCATCTCTTTATGCCCCTGAGCCGATGTGGTTGGTCAGGCTGGGACACAAGGGAAGCCAGATGGCTGGAGGGAGGCCCCGAGCTGGAGCATTTTCATGCATAAGCCCCTTTCCTTTCCCCTCAGCAAGGCCTTGGGGGCAGCAGCCTCCTAGAGGTTAGTACCTTTGCCTGGATTTCCTTATGGAGACTCTTTCATGTGTTGGGCATTGCTTCAGAGCTCAAGAGTTACAATAACCAGCATTTATTGAGCCATTACTATTTGCTAGACTCTCACAAACAAGATACCTGCATCATCCCGCTAAGGTTCCGAGGTTGTTACCTTTGATCCCTCTATTTGACAGATCAGGCAACAAGGCTGAAAGAGATGGAAGACTCTGTCTCAGAGCCTGAACTTGAACGTGCCGCAGCCTGAACCCAGCACCCAAGCTCTTAAGCACCGAACTCGGCAGCCCCAGAGGGAAAGAGAAATGGGCCATTCTTTCTGGGGCAGAATGATCCCTCCTCCGATTCTTTTCTTGGTTTTCCCAGAAAAGAGCAGACCCAGTGCCCACAAGCAGTGGTGCCAAATGCTTACAGAGAGAGAAACAGCTCCCTGTGAGTGCTGGGCTGTGTAACCTCCTGTGGGCCTGTCCCTTGTCAGTCTGGGCTCCGCCCTCTCTGAGCAGTGTGGGCAGGGTTGACTTCTGCAGGCTGGAAGCTTCTGCAGGCTGGAAGTGTGTGTGTGTGTATGTGTGTGTGTGTGTGTGTGTGTGTGTGTGTGTGGCAGGAGTCACCACGCCTTCCCTCCACCTACCGTTCATACCAGCTGCCCTGCCTCTTTGGGGTACCAGAGGGCTCCCTGAGCCTTTGAACACTGGCAGTCATGTGGCCCACTGCCATTTCCTTTTCTTCAGGAGCATTCACTGAGTTTTGCCAAGAGGTGAGAAATCTCAGGGGCCTAGAATGGTGACCAGCTTTCCTCAGGTCACAGAGCATGACCAACAGTAACGCCTGGGAGTTTTACACCTCCTTTTCCCGTTTCCAGGTGAGCCAATAGCCCTGTGTCTTTCTTCCATGAGAGACCACTCACCCCAAGCCCCACAGTGCCTTGTTCCCTGGAACCAAGCCTCACCCCCTAAATAGCCTCGTTACCTTGCCCTGCCTTCAGGCCGATGCAGATTAGTAAGGCCTAGCAAGTGTTTCCGCTGGGGGATTTTCCAGCCCTCAAGCCTGTCGCCCTGACCCTCCAGGAGGTGAGACCCCTCCCTAGCCCCTGCGCCTGGCGTGGAGTACATGGTCACCTCAGCCAGGGAAATGGCTGTGGCTCAGGAGTCTGGGAGTCCACTCGAGTTCCCCTCCTGGGACACCCGCCTGACTCCAGCCAAGGGCAGGAACAAAGGCCCAGGTCTGCTCTCATTCCACACAAGCCTGAGCCTCAGTGCGAGGCATTAAAAGCCTGGGTCTTTGATGGATTGAAACAGTTCCTCTGTAATCACAGCCTCTTGGCTCTATTTTTACAATCCTGCTTCGGATCTCTTGGAGGCAAGGCTCTCCTGGGAGTTTGCTGAGTCAGATAGTCCCCAAGGGAATCCAGGGGGAGGCTTGCCAGACAAAGCCACCAGTGAGGCCCTTCCTAGCGGGCCCTGTGGTCACCCACGCCTCCTCCACGCTTCCTGGAGATATGGGGGGGAAGTGGCGGGCAGCTCTGGGACCTCCCGGGGCCACAGTCAAAGACCCTTCAGTGACTCTAGATTCAGCTAACTCCACATGTTGGGGCCTGGAGGGTCTCCTGAGGACCCCAAGTAGCTGGTACAAAGCCCTGCTTTAACACGTGAAGCCACTGAGGCCGGGACAGAGCCCAGCTCTCCCCTGGCCAGAGTGACCCTTCCTGCTTCACAGCGCCCCATGCAGGAGGCTCACAGTGGTTCCACAGCATTTCCTTCCTCTTTCCCTCAACTCCAATTTCCCTTGTTATTTTATTTTATTTATTTATTTTTTTGTAAGGAGATTGATGTGGAGCCAAACTCTGTTGGCTACGTTTAATTTGTGTTTTATTCATGTGGAAAGCCACCCTGGCTATGTATCCTGGAGAAGAATTCTGGGCTTGGTCCTGTTAGCAGCCACTTTCTGGACTTCTGAAGGAGCAGGGCCTTGGCCCTTGAGCCCTCGCGTGCAGGGGTGAGTAGTCCTCAGGGTGTTGGCTAAATTTTCTGAGGCTCAAAAGTTCATAGGTCTAAACCAGGGAGAAGGGATTTGGGGTGGTCTCAGAGCAGGGGAGTCCCCAGGCCACGGGGCACCCATCCCATCCCATCCCAGAGGGCGTAATCGCTTCTGCCTGGCATAAGGGGAAGGTTTAACTGAAGCGAACCATCAGGTTGGTGTGAATGGCTCACAGATCACAACAGGAAGTACATTACACCGTTGGGAACAAATGCTGTGGAAATTTTCTTCACAGAAAAGGGAGGGAGAATGTTACGTCCTGCCAGACATTTGTACCAAATGGTTAGATGTGGAAATAATTAGCTCATTTATTTTTCTTTCAAGTTTCAAGGTTTGAATTTGTTTGTTTTCCATTTATTTTAATATAATTCTCTTTAGTATAATGGTGTGGTATGTATATATAAATGGATCACAAGCCTGCAGACTAGAAGAAGAGCCTCCCCTTAGCGGTTTTTCTTTTATTCTGCAACCAGCAGGCAGCGATGTGTCCGACTGAGCCTTGTGATTGTTGGGCCTCCCTCCAGAATCTCGTCACAGCCCTCCCTGCCAAGGGACTATGATCCTTTCTCAGACACTCTCGATGCCATTTTCAGCCAAACATATTGAATTTGCACTATTTTTTGCACAATTGCTGTTTCATTTAGCATCTTCCCAAGGGGGATGAGGGGAAAAAATGGTTGTTAACTAATTTATTTGCTTATTTTAATTTAATTTCTTTATTTCTCTTTTGCTTTGTGTTCTACCAAAAACAGAGCCTAAGACAAGGACCTGTAGAAGGGTGCCTGCAGTTTTTTTGCAAGGTAACTCCAGGAAGTAACATAAGGAAATGGGGGGAGTGAGATAAGAGGAAGAAGAAAAGCCGGTAAGTGGTGAGTTGTTGGGGTTTTTTTTGGATTTTGTTTATTTGTTTATTTGAGAGAGAACAAGTGAAGGGAAGACACAGAGGGAGAGGGAGAAGCAGGCTCCCCACTGAGCAGAGAGCCAGATGCGGGGATCTATCCCAGGACCCTGGGACCATGACCTGAGCTGAAGACAGATTCTTAGCTGACTGAGCCACCCAGACACCCCAGTGGTGAGTTCTTAAAACAAATAAAAACTGGTTATTTCCGTGGGCACGTGAGCACAATTTTTCAGGGGGGAGGGGTCCCTAAGGAATAGTGTAGAATGCACCTCAAAAGAGTCCACTTGGCCAACAGGAAGCTCAGGCATTTTTATTCTAATTCCCATCCTCCTTTGATAGAGGCCCAACCCTCTGGGCCATGTTCATGTGGGGCTTTGAAGAAGCTCTGAGGCAGAAAAATCGAGAAGTTCAGTGAGTAGGATTGCTGTTGCATTAAGTCCATTGTAGCTACAAGCTGAGGTTGGAGAGTGTGAACACAGCTGCTGCAATTCTTCGCATTCAAAAGAAAAAGAAAACAGATTTTCAGTGGTGTATAAAAATACCTATAGTTCAAGACATAAAAGATGTGAAGAAATTTGGCAATGAAGGGAGAAAAAAAATAGAACACATTTTCCCTCAGGTCTTCCTAGCAACCAATTCGAGGAGGGAAACTCATCAGTTATACAATTCACAGTGTCCATGAGTCAAGGAAATCTCAGGCAAAGTTAGCCTTCCTCCATGGTCCTTGGAGGAAAGGCAGGACACACAAAGGTGATGCTGACACTCCAACGGTGAATGCAGTGGCCGATCTTCTCTCTGTATAGTCTAATGGATGAAGAGTCTACCCTCAAAACAACAAAGAGCATAATATTCAGGAACACATTGTTTAGAAAGGATTCTTTCAATTAAATGACAGGAACCCAGCTTAAAATTAACCTTAGCGGCTAGTGGCATTTGTTGGGTTGTGAACTTCGAAAGTCATGGAGTGGACTGACTTCAGGCAAACCTGGATCCAGGCAGTCACCTTTTCATCATAACTCACTCTCTGTCTATCAGTTCCTTGGTCCTACTTTCCTCAGCATGGCTTCATTTTCCAGATGTTCTCTTTCTGTGAATGGCAAGATAGTCCTTGGTGGTTCCAGGCTTACATGGCCTTCGAGAAGCTCACTCTCCCAGCATCCATATATGAAATCTCATTAAAGGATTCCGATTGACCCTGCTTGAGGCCCAGGTGGACCCCTTGAACATTTAATGACCATAAGAGGGATATGATCAGCCTGGCCTGACCGTGTGCCCACCTCTGCAGCCAGAAGACAGGCAGGTTTCTGTGATCCACAGACCCTTCCATCACAGTCATGCAGGATGGCAAAAAGAAAGCTGAACAGGCCAATGCAGCAAATCCACCGTACCCACGATAACATCTCAGAGTCCAGGTTGACCTCAATATTCTAGGGGAAGAGTGACATGATATGGTTCTCACCACACATCATGACGGGGGATGATTTTTGAAATGGTCCAGGTGATAAAATAACAAACCTCCTGCTTGCTTATGAAAATGGATGAAATCCCCATCTAGTAAGAAGAGGGGTATAGCTGAACCATTGATGCCCCATACATAGCCCCTTGGTGTTACCATTCCCATCCTTGTTGACAGTCTTGCAATTATTCTGAGGGCTATCTCTCACCACAGGATTGTGTTTGACTTGTTCATGGACAGTGTAGGTAGTTAATGTCCCCAGGAACATAAATCAACAAATTGGGAGTTGAAAGATAAATGCCCCATCTCAACGACACCAAAGCATGGTCTACACTGTCTCCCGGAAGACCCTAGTGGATTGAGCCACAGTTGATTATAGCTGTAATCAATGCTTCCTACATTGGCTTCCTTCCCTTCTCTCTCACCTGCTCACCCCAAACTGGTGCTTCCTGGGATCGCCTCTTATATAAACTACTTGTATTAAAATCCTTTTTTCCGGATCTGCTTCCAGAGGAACCCAGTATCAGCATGAGTACTCTTATTTATTTCCCTCATTGCCAGGATCATTAATTTCTCTCCCCCACCCACTCCCAGTTCTCCAAGATTAACAAAATACACACTCTGATTTGGCGGCTTTGTGTTGTCTGTTTAGAGATGAACTAGGTCACCCAAAGGTAGGAAGAAGTCAAGATGATCCTTCTTAGATTTGGAAATGGCCGGCAGGAGCAGATTCCTGAAAGAGGGAAAGATGGACTGCCTTTAGCAAACATACCTCCCATTACAGCTCGAGGTCTTTTTCTGCTCCATGTCCAATTATAGCAGCAAGACTTATTGCTCAGCTTTAAACTGCTATCGGTTATTTTAGAGACAGCACAGCCAAAGAAAGAGTGGAAGCCAGCCCTCAGCAAAGGTTTGCAACCTGGATTCCCAGCCAACAGACCACATCAACACTCTGTTCCTGAAGGCACAGGGAACGGAGGGTTTGTAATAATTTCCAATGGAGTCCAGACAGGTTACATTACGAGAATGAAGATAACTCCCCTGCCTGAAATATATGGATTTATTTGGAGGCATACCTCTGTCTGGTTGAAGTAGGACCTTCATTTAAATGTAAATGTGGGTTTTCAATGTGTTCCTAGAGAAAGGAAAATACTGAAGCTGCTGACATCCAGGACCTGGGGGAAGGTGCTCAGGGTGGCTTCTGTGAACTCAGGGGGAGAAGGGGCACTAGGGGCAAGAGGTGGAAAAGATAAATAAAATGGAAATGCAAAAGGAGCAGATAAACCGAGGACTGGACAACAAGATGAGTTACTATGGGACAGAGAGGCTGCAGGAGCCTAAGGGGAGTTCCCAGGCTGACTAGAACAGCATTGTCTGGTAGAATGTCCTGTGATGACAATGTTCTCAGTGTTGTTCTGCTCACAAGTGGCTGTGGAGCACTTAAAATGTGTTCCTGATGAACTGAAGTTTTAATGTTAATTAATTATAATTAATTTAAATCTGAACAACCATAGATGCCTAGAGGCCATATTGGACAGCAGAGGACTAGAAGCTTATAGTTTAGGGAGGGCTTGAAAACAGATTGTTGTCCACTCTGAGATAATAGGCCTGGTGATTCTCCATGTAGCTGGAAGGGGGCAGATCAGAATTACTTGGAAGGCATTTTCAAACAGCACATTTGCACTGTTACTCTGGTAAGTACCACCTCCCACCACAGGAGGAAGGGCCCTGCACAATTCTGTGGTGAGCTACCATTATCTAAGACAGTGGGTGTCCCTCAAGGTATGAGAGCAGGAAAAAAAAAAAAAAAAGGTTGAGAACTCCTAGCCTACTGGGCCAGAAAAATGGAAGTTTCCCTACCCTTATCTGTCCCCCAGGGACTGGGAAGAAGTTATCTTATTTAGAGCTGATCTTGGTCTGCAGGATTCTTAATGATCAATTTCAGTTTTCTGTAATCTTTAAGACAGATGTGAAGCTGTATGTATTCATCCTGTTTACATTGAAGGCCTACTGCGTGCTTAGCTCTGTGTTAGGCACATGGCTTATCATGGAAGGGGTGGGGAGGTAGGGAGGCTAGCCATCTGGCTCCAGCCACACATTCATGAAGATCCTCAAAATGACACTTATGATTTAATCTTATTTATAAATCCAGGAATTCTTCTGGGAATGTACTATCGATTTCATTTTTATTTCCATGAGTTAACATAATCTGGTGAATATAAACACTGAGATTTTATCAAAATATCTGTGAACCCCAACTGGACATTTCTTCTCATCTTGGCCAGACTTGGGTGATCTTGGGTGGGCTCACTCATACACCTGTGGTCAGCTGGTGGGTAGCCTGGGGCAGACTTTGCTCATCTTGGCTGTGCTCCCTTATATGTCTGGTACCTATGTTGGGACAACTGGGTTGACTCTGCCCCATGTTGTCTCTCATCATCCAGTTGGCTAGCCTGCACTTGTTCCCATGGCAGAAGCCAGGGGCCCCAGGGCGCAAGCAGAAGCACACAAGGTCTCTTGAGGTCTAGGCTTGAAACTCTCACATATTACTTCTGCTACGTTGTATTAGTCAAAGAAAGTCATGTGGCCAGCTCAGGTTTTAGGAGTGGGGGAATAATTCCACTTCTTGATTGGAAAAGCAGCTAAGTCACACTGGAGAGGGGCGTGGATATGAAGAGGGGAATAATTGTGGACTTTCTATGCAACAGTTTATACATAAGGCTCAGCGGAGCTCATTCAAATGGGAGTTGAAGGTGATCTAGGGGAGTGGTAATATTTGAAGTTTTCATAAGAAATTTGCATTCAGAAGAGAGACAGATACCTTTGTGCAGAAATGTACATCTTAGCTGGGAAGGAAAGCAAGCACATGTGACAAACACATTGCCATTGACCCTACCCTCATCAAGAGAGCACACATGGGAGGTTTTCTTGATAGAAGGGAGGGTTTAAGCTAATCCAGCCTTGCATTTCTTCCTGTCTCCTTTTTGAGCACCGGTACAAATTTAGATTTTTGCAAGACAGCTGGCTATGGTTTAGATTTTCCTAGACAACTTTGGAATAGAAAGAAATTGATAATATATTTGGAAACTACAGTCTCCTAAAGTCCTAGAGACTTAGCTTTTGTTAATTTCTTCTTGTTTTAATGATTTTCTGGTTGCTCCCATTCGCATCATTATATCTATGTGTTTTTGTTTTATTAAATTTTCAGTGCATCGGTGCTCCTTTTTTGTGTATTGATAGGATATACATAAATAAATTAAAATAATATTAAGAAAGTTGAGTAGGTATGGTAGAGTAAGGTAATGGTGGTGACAAAGTTGAAAAGAAGGGCTTATGTTTAATTCAATTAGAAATAGAGAGCTGGGTGTGCTCAATAGAAGTGACCTACAGTCAGTGTCTTTGATACTTGGCACACTGTAGCCCTCTGTGACCTCCAGTTGCCTTCTCCAGCTGCGGAGTGACAATCCCTTGCTCAGTTGGCTCACAGGCACTGTCTCTTCAATTTCTTACAGAGAAAGCATCTCTAAAGTGAGGAGTTCTCCTTTGAGCGAGGCACCTTAAAGAAACAGAAGGGAATGGCCCTGGCTGATCTCTGAGTTTTGAATGACATCAACTCTACCCAGATTACTGGGGAAATAGCAGAACTATTTCCTCAGCAGCTTTTAAGGGAATTTGTTTAGACAGATCCAGGAAATACAATTTGATAACTCGGGATTTATTTCATCCTCCACTGTCAAATTGGAATCTTTCCTAGAGCGAGAAACACAGTCAAGAATTGCAGTGTGAGTTAAAATATATAACTGCGCAGGACGGAATAATTGACTTCATATCTCATTGGCTTTCAGGAGCAGGTGCTCTGATGCTGGAGAAAGAAGAGAACAGAGGGCAGAGGAACCCCTTCTCAGTCCCTCTCACACTGTGTTCGGGATCTGAGCTTACACTGGCTGAGGGAGACTCTCTCTGATACAGCCTACAGAAGCATTTTGTTTTTATATCACTAGACCCTTGCTTTTAGGTGGGACCCATGAACCAACAATAGTAGCATCATCAGGAAGCTTATTAGAAATGCAGACGTTGGACCCCACCTTATACTTGCTGAATCAGAATTCACCTTTTAATGAGATGCTCTGGTGGTGAGCACACACATTAAAGTTTGAGAAGCCCTGGTCTAAAGAAATCTCTTTGATAATTAGAGACAGAGCCTATTCTAGAATGGGTTTGGCATTGACTCGGGTTTGAGGAATGGCACTGCCAGTCACTAGCTCCATAACCTCGAACATCTTTCTTTGTTCTGGACACTGAAGCAGGCAGTAGGATGCCTTAGCAAGTGAAAAATAACCCTTCTATTCAAGGAGCTTATAATCAGGAAGTAAATGGATCACTGGAAGTCATCACAATGAATTTCATGATAAGAGAAAAAGTCAAATGTTATGGGAACACAGATAAAAGGTATGTAGCCCAGTCTTAAGGGCAGAGATGGCTTTCCAGAAATGATATTTAAGCTGAAGCCTGACTGGGGAGCTGTAATTTTTCAGTTAAGGAGTATGATAGGGGGTGGCAAGGGGAGCGATGCACATTTAGCAGTGATTGGAACAGAAGCCGCATTGACAGTTGAACAAATGGGAGGTGAGGAAGTGGAAAGCATTTACAGTCAAGCCTTTTTAAATGTTTGCTCTGAGGATTAGCTAGAGAGAACATGGGTTGTGGAAGGATTATTTTTTTTCACATGGAAGAAATCTGATGAAAAAGAACCAGGTGGAATAGAGAAGAGATCATTGAGGGAGGAGATCCCAGAGATTGGAAGAGGAGAGACCCAGAACCAGGGGTTGGGACTGGTCTCAGGCAGGAGAGGAATTCCTTCCTTTCAACTAGAAGAAGGGAGAAGAAGATGAGAGCAGATGCAGGTGTGTTTGTAACTTCAGTAGCAGGAAGTCAAAGGAGAGTCCCTCTCAGATGCATTCCATCTTCTATAAGTAAGAATATTTGCCAAGACGGAAGAGGTTTGAGGAGAGTAGAAAGAGATTGAAACAGACACTGTGAAAAAGAGAGAAGGGCTGTTTCAGGGCACGCAGAGATCTCTCTGGGTCCCTCTGATGATGGAGAATTTGCTGTGGTACCAGTTTGTATAGTGGAATGGTTTTCTTTAAAAGTGATCTGCAGCATAAGTATAGGCTAAGACCCTAAGACTGATATAAAGGGTTTTTTTTTTTTTTTTCCAGGTGTGTGATGAAAAGACAATGGTACAGGAGTTGAGGATTCTGGCGAGAAAATAACGACCATGGTATGAGAGAAATCAGTCATTCTATTCCCTCCCACATCCCTTCTGGTGGACATATTGGTCTTTATGGGCTGGCTTGGGCCCCCCAGTTGAAATGGTGAATCCCTAACCCTCAGTGTGATTCAGAATGTGACTATATTTAGAGATAGGGCCTTTAAAGAGGTAATTCAGTTAAAATGGGGTCACTAGGGTGGGCCCTAATTTAATATGGTAGATATCCTTATAAGAAGATTAGGACAAACAAACAAACAAAAAGAAGATTAGGATGCAGACAGGGCCACTTGGGTGGCTCAGTCGGTTAAGCGTCTGCCTTCGGCTCAGGTCATGATCCCAGGGTCCTGGGATCGAGCCCCGCATTGGGCTCGCTGCTCAGTGGGGAGCCTGCTTCTCCTGCTCCTCCTGCTTGTGCTTGTTCTCTCTATATATCAAATAAATAAATAAAAATCTTAAAAGAAAATAAGATTAGGACAGACAACACAGACCAAGGGATGACTAAGTTAGGACAAAGCAAGAAAGTGGCCATCTGCAAGCCAAGGAAATAGGCCTCAACCTCATCAGGAACTTCAGGTCCCTGATTTCTCCACTTTCTTGCTGTAAATCATCTCTTCCCTCTCCATCCGGTGTTGGCCTCCCCTGCCAACACTTAGATCTCAGACTTCCAGCCTCCAGAACTGTGAAAATATTAATTTCTGTTTTTTAAGCCACCCAGTCTGTGGTACTTTGTTGTGGTGGCCCAAGCAGACTGATTTGTAGTGAGTATGTGTTGCGGGATGCCTTGGATCATGTGGTCTTATCTCCCTGATTGGGCTGTTGGTGGGAGGTAGAGGGGGGCACCTGACCCAGTTGATGCCTGGCTGCAGGCCTACCATCAAGCCATGGCATGTGGGCTGAGTCATCAGAACCTCTACTTTGTACGTGCACCCCAATGTTTATAGCAGCAATGTCCACAATAGCCAAACTACGGAAAGAGCCAAGATGTCCATCAACAGATGAATGGATAAAGAAGATGTGGTGTGTATATATATATATATACAATGGAATATTATGCAGCCATCACAAAAAACCGAAATCTTGCCATTTGCAATGATGTGGATGGAACTAGAGGGTATTGTGCTAAGCAAAATAAGTCAATCAGAGAAAGACAAGTATCATATGATCTCACTGATATGAGGAATTCTTAATCTCAGGAAACAAACTGAGGGTTGCTGGAGTGGTGGGGGTGGGAGGGATGGGGTAGCTGTGTGATAGACACTGGGGAGGGTATGTGCTATGGTGAGTGCTGTGAATTGTGTAAGACTGATGAATCACAGACCTGTACCTCTGAAACAAATAATAGATTATATGTTTAAAAAGAAGAAGAAGAAGAAGAAGAAGAAGAAGAAGATAGTAGCAGGGGAAAAATGAAAGGGGGGAAATTGGAGGGGGAGATGAACCATGAAAGACTATGTACTCTGAGAAACAAACTGAGAGTTTTAGAGGGGAGGGGGGAGGAGGGATGGTTTGGCCGTGTGATGGGTATTAAGGAGGGCACGTATTGAATGGAGCACTGGGTGTTACAGGCAAACAATGAATCATGGAACACTACATCAAAAACTAATGATGTGGGGTGCCTGGGTGGCTCAGTCGTTAAGCGTCTGCCTTTGGCTCAGGTCATGATCCCAGGGTCCTGGGATCAAGCCCCACAACAGGCTCCCTGCTCAGCGGGAAACCTGCTTCTCCCTCTCCCACTCACCCTACTTGTGTTCCCTCTCTCACTGTCTCTCTCTCTCTGGCAAATAAATAAATAAAATCTTTAAAAAAAAAAACTAATGATGCAATGTATGGTGAATAACATAACATAATAAAAAAAAAAGAACCCCTACTTTGGGGATTTGATCCGAAAAACATGGACACTGGGAATCCCAATATACGTAGGGCTGGAATGGCCATTTGGGGGCCATGAGCAAGTTAATGAGATGGTAAAAGAAGGTGATCTGCAGAGAGAGGAGAAAACAGTAGGTAGAAAGAAGAAAAAGTGAGAAAACAGTACCTAAGATATGGAGAGAACAGCTCCAACTCCTAAAGACTTCAATCCCCACAGGGCTAGCTTAGTTTCCCATCTTTGGATTCAATAGGACCTCTCCATAACTTCATAATAACCTCTGGAGCAAGTACCCACTCCTCAGCTGATGGAGAGGGAAGAGATGATTTACAGCAAAAAAGTGGAGAAATCAGGGACCTGAAGTTCCTGATGAGGTTGAGGAACAGGAGGAATGGGGTAACTGAGTGATAAGTCTTTCTATCAAATCTGCCAGCTCTGAACATCTGTTAATGCATGTTGGCCCATGTGCTATTCCTTACAAAGGTAGCATTTTTTTATGGGACAAATCTTTTATTCCAAAAGAGGCAAATCAGAGAGATATTTTGGAATAAAGAAGTCTCTGGTCTCGAAATCAGGCCAAGTAGACCACTGTCCTTCCTTTTTTTATAGATGTAGCATTCATCTTGTCTGCACTTCCTGGGACCAATAAGCCACTTTCTAGGGAATCTCTCTGGGTCTCTGGGTCCTCTCAGTAACCACAGAGAGATTGCCATCCTGCACAGGTGTTGCTTACATGGAAAGGGCTGCAGCATTACCAGGGAGAAACCCAGCAGTATGGCTCTTATCAAATGCATAGGGGGGCATGGTGGTTGGTTCATACCCTCTAGTCGGGGTCTTGGGGTGATGTGCCATCCCCAGACCCTTGACACTGGTGCCTGTGTCAGTTTCTCTCATGCATTAACACCTTGTGCTTTATGTTTTATAGCTAGTTAAATACAACCTTGTCAGGTAACCAGATTGCAAGCTCCTTGAAGACAAGACATCTCTCACTGTCGCTGTGGCGCCTTTGGTGAGATCATAGGACTTTGCTTGGAGCATGTGCTCCATAAATATTTGTTGGCATAAAATGGGATACCCCCATTCCCCACCATTGGCCAGAGAATACGGTTGTCTGACTCCTTACTGGGAACACAACAGTTGTCAGGACATCATTCTCTTCTCTTTAGTTTTTTCCCTAGGCTCTGTTCAACGCATTCCTCTCGGGTTTGGAAGAGATAGTGCCACCCGCAATTTGTTTATCTGCTCTGAAACATGAAGGTACTTTGTGGTTATGAGGCAGTAACTTTGCCATTGTTTTTATTGGAAATAGTGACAAGAAGGCAGTGATTAACTCTCATTGCTGCCCCGGGATTTCATGATCAATGGTGTGGCTGCTTTTCCTGTCACTATCAAGTGTTGCTTGGCCTTTCACTGTGGGAATTATGGGAGTAGGAGGGTGAGGAGGGGCACATCCGAGGCTACCTGGATTTATCAATCTGGTTCTCCAGCAGGAAAAGATTCAGGTTGCATGATCAGCGAGAGACTATTTCCCCCGTGGCCCCTGCCATGTTCAGGTGGCTTCTAAATGTCAATATGGGATCTGGGGAAGGTGAAGTGAGCCACAGAGGCATGCCGTAATAGGATGTTGGCTGATTGGTGACACTGAACTTCCGCTTGGGAAAAAGATTAGCTATAGAAAATGCAATTACCTTTGGGTCCCCTAGTTCTGCAAATTTGTATAAAAACTGGGCTGGTTTGTCTTCATGATAGCTATGAAGGAAAGGTTTGCTAGCAAAACAAATAGCTGAAACAAAATTGCAGGTGGCATGTTCAGACATCTTAGGGAATCATTTTTCAAGCCCTTTAGCAAAGACTATATGTAAATCAACAATCAGTTGGAATATTTACTTATTAAAGCAGTTGGTTTTCAACTTTCTTTTGTTTTAGACAGGGAAATTTTTAAAGTCTTAGATGAAGCAGAAGAAAGGGGAGTTCTTTGAGGTGAAGGTGGGCCATGGGACCCTGCAAGCTCAGATGTCCTCTTCCATCTTATCCCTCTTTCACAGCCAGGGCTGGCCCCTCAAGCACCTCTGCAGAGACCCGGGATGCCAGGAAGACCAGTTTAAAAGCCAGCAATTCAAAAGGTAGGACCTACATTTGGAGCTGTTTGATAAGCAGTTAGAGGTACTGTGCATACTTTTCAGAAACAAGATTGTGTCTGAACAAAGCATTCTCTAACCACAGCTTTTCTTTCACCAGAGACTTGTTCTCGTTCAAATTATCTTTTGCTATTAGCCTGAACAATTGTTTGGAGTTCTTCAAATAAAACAGGTACGGAGGAGAGGTGGGGGACAGAATAAGACGCTGGGCTGCAAGTGATTGCGGGTTCTTGGAAGAGCAGCAAAGTGAAGGATGGGGTTGCTTGGATCTATGTCCATGACAGGAAAGGAGGCAGGAAGGGAACAGGGCAGAGTTAAGAGATTTAGAATGATTATTCCCAGGAGCCAACATGAATACATTTTCAAATATACTCGGCCCACTGGGAGTATGGAGCAATGTCACCAGGAAAGGCAGCTTCCAGCATGCGTATGCCATATGCCTCCTGGAGGCTGTCCAGATTATATGGCCCCAGGGCCAGTGACTGAAGCCCAGCAAGGAAGTGCCTGGGGTCAAGGAGCTATAGCTCAGCAATCCCCACGCTTGGATGAGCCCCCTAAGCCAAAGTACCGGACAGCAAAGACCAGGGTCCTTGGTCTGGTTGTTGTGATCCTGATTGACAAATCAGAAGGCCACTGTGAGGGGCAGCCTGACCAGCATTCCCAAGCATCTGTCTGTGGCCAAAGTCCCCAGACCCTCTGAAGACGGCTGACCCTTTCATCCTCACAACATCATGTGGCCGCCATAATTTTCCACTGATCTATCCTGGAAGATTGGTGGATTGAGTGTCCAAGGATGCTTCGGGGTTTGTATTATTCAACTAATTCTCTCTGTGTTGCTGTGTCCACTCGTCAAGAGCAGGGCATATGCTTTATTCCTTCTGTTTTTCCAGGAAACTTTATATTGGATATTCAATATGTGTTTGAGGATGAATGGAAGAGAGGCTGAGAAGTGGGTAGAGACAGCGGTCTTTATGATCCCAGTTTTTAAGCTGTGATCAACCTGTGGGCCACCTTCAGTACGAACTTGCCCAGCTGTCACCTGTACCGGCAGCCCCCATCCACCTCAATCTTTGAGCTCACTCTGCTGCTTTGAACAACTCCTGCCCCCATCACAAAGTAAGGCAGCAGCAAGCTTTCAAGATTCCTTTGCTGCAAAGATGCATCTCTCCATCATTTTCTTTCTAAAAATCAGAAATTTTTAATGTATACCAAAATAGAATAGTATGCTGAAATCTCATGGACCCATTACTCAGACATCAACATTTATCAATATTTTGCTAATCTTGTTTCACCTATATCCACTTTTTTCTAAGGTAGTTCAAAGCAACACACACACACACACACACACACACACACACAAGCACTTTTGCTTTTTAATGTATCCCTAGTATATTATCACCCCCAACCCAGAGTATCTAATAACCTGTCTTTGTTCAAATTTTCCAGAGTCTCTCCAAAAACTTTTACAATTGGTTTGTTTTTAAGTAATCTCTACACCTAATGTGAGGCTCCAACCCACATTCTGGAGATCAAGAGTCGCATGCTCTACTGACTGAGCCAGCCAGGTGCCCCTCGTTTTTCTTAAACTTAGTATCCTTTTCTTGAATCACAGTTTGACCCCACTTGTAAGTTCTTACCACTGGCTTTAGGTATTAGCCCTGAGTCATCGGGAACCACAGAGCACACCCAGCAGATGAACCCTCTGGAGATCAGCAGGTGTTAACAGGGGAGACTATTCCTGAAGTTTCATTTATTGTCCACATTTATTGTTATACCCTACTGTTGATTTTTAAGCTCTCCAACCATGATGAAGTTCTGCTTGGAATGGAATGGTGCATGGCATCGAAACAAGTGCTTGTGTTACACGCTCATTCTCAGAGCCCAAGGGAGTCAGGCATGTTCTTAATAACAAAACAATCATGGTCACAGATGTAAGCTATTGATAGCAATAAACAACTTGTAACTTTGCATGCATCAGTTAACAAAAGTCCCACTAACGTCTAAACAAGCTTGCATAAATTAACAATTACTATCTGCGGTGATACTTTATTACTGTCCTGGAGCTCACAACTATAGTTTTAGGAACTAGATCCAAAAATGTCCTTCATCCTGCAAAGACTTTTGTTGGTGTCTCCAGAAATTCAGGCAGATACTTGAGGACTGTGGTATCTCAAAACATAATGCTTCTGCAACCACAAAGAACAAGGCAAATGTGAGATTAACCCAGACTCTGCCAGTATTCTTTCTTTCCTACCTAGGAACCAGGGAGGTCATTTTCATTTGTTAGGGAAAGGTAACCCACCACTCAAATTAAGTGGATGCAGTTCTCACCATCAGGGACCTAGAGTCCACATGTAGCCTCAAATAGTCTATTGTGCAAATGTGTCTTATGGAGACATGATCCATTTTCAAGGAGATGGGATCCCTCCTCTGGGTGAACTTTTGAGTTCTATGAAGATTTCCTTGGGAATCTGGAGCCACCAGGGGAATGGGTCTGTCAGGTACTGGAAGGAAATATTTGCCAATCACACCCAGGTTAGATTATCTCCGCAGAAGAAACTAGTGGTGTTTGTTGTACTCATAGAGTCCTACCTAATTTGGACCTTGAACTTTGCTTTGGTCGAGCGCATTCTCGGGCCTGCACTGGGAGGTTGAATCCAGAGCAGACTTCTGGAGGAGAGCCACACTATCACAATCAGCTGATGAATCCCCAAGCGGGTTTTCAGGGCCCTCCTCCAGGACCGGAGGCAAGTTATCTTTGTGTCTCTGTTTTTCCACCATCACAGGGGAAACAGCAGCCTACTTCGGAGGGAAAAAAATGATTGGAAAAGCAAAGTGACAGTGTTTACTAACACATTACTCATAATTCCGTGAGCCTGGGGCTCCCGTCCGCCGTGGAGAAAAGTTTGATTTACCTTGCCATGATAGGAAAACACTCACCCCCATGACTTCACCGGCTCCCCACCTTGCAGACCACATCAAACTGTGCTGGTGGGAAGTGGCAAGGGAAGGCGGCTGTGCACAGGGAACACATGTCTTTGTGAGAGAGGGAGGCTGTCCTGGGCAGTGGCTAACGGGCCTGCTCAGTGGAATTTTTCTCCCTTTTTAACCAGACTGAGCCTTGCTCCCTTCTGGCAGGCAGACAGGCCTACTCTTCCAAGTACACAGGGAAGTTCTGTTTTGACAAGCACACACATTCTTTTTCAGAAAGCCACAGAGGCGAACGCCTTTGTTGCAGACAGACCAACTCCCTTCCAGTGCAGGAGGTGAAACCCTGTCATGAGCCACATAATGGGAGCAGCCGTGGCACTGGCCGACTCAGTCCCCGAAAAGTACATAACTTCCATTATGTGGCTTCCACATACGGAATGTACTTCCCCTCTCGAATCCAAACGCTGGCAGGGCTCTTTGTCCGGCACTGGGACTGGCAGGGAGCAGGGGCTGGCAGGAGTCATGAGGCATTTTTCTGTGGGCTTTGGTTTCCTGGCCAGTTGAACTCAGTCCAATTATTGTCCCAAGGTTCTGCCAGATAAAACAAGGAGAGAGCTTTTCTAGATGCCTGGTGACTATAAGATGGAGGAGGGAAGGCGAGCGCTGAATGGGGGGTGAGGCGTCCAAGTTCCAGCAAAGGCCGTGGCTCAGGAGACCCCTCCCCAGGCAAGGGCTCTGACTCTGCCCTCTGGAATGTGCGGTGGCCTCCAGAGACCTTGCCCGTCAGGCGAATGCCTGGTACTCTGGCCTTTCTCACCCTGGCATGGGGCTCCAATCTGAGCACCCTTTGTGACACAAAATCAAATTCCCTGGAACAGGGGGTTAGCATTTTCAGCAAACTAATCCCATTGATGATATTTAGTATTCTGAGCAGAGTGGGCCATACCCACAAGCAGTCTAGAAAGTTGCTACCTTGAGATGGCATCACGAAGGCTGTAAGACGGGCGCCTGGGTGGCTCAGACAGTTGAGTGGCTGCCTTGGGCTCAGGTCATCCTGGGATGGAGCCCTGCATCAGGCTCCCCGTTCAGCGGGGAGTCTGCTTCTCCCTCTGCCCCTCCCCCCACTCATTCTCTCTCTCTCTCTCTCTCTAATAAATAAATAAATAATCTTTAAAAAAAATGCTGTAAGATACTGTCTGCTTCCAAAGCACCTCCCTGACCTGCCCCCTCACTGTGCTTGAACTTCCTACAGTTGGAGGCACTAATTGGGAGTCACTAAAGGATCACCTCCAGAAAGTTCTATTTAAAATGCACATATTAAAAAATAAAATAAAATGCACATATTAAATTAATCATGCCCTAATTAAAATGCAAATTATAAAATATATGTAGGCTTACCTCTCCTGGGGTTCTAGTGGCTACTCCCCATCTCTCCTTCCTAAGGAATGGCTGCATCTTTTTGACACGGGAGGCTAAGGATGAGTGTCTGCTCTGGGATCTCCTCTTCTCCTATTGTCCAGTTCCATATTCATCTCACTTCCTTCAACAGTCCATGAAGAGCTTCCTTCCACATTGGTCTAAACAAACCCACATCGGATTGACCATTTTCTAGTGTCTCGGCTGAGGTGCTAAATGCAGAAGTTGTTCAATATCCAGTATTCAAAGTAGAGAGACCTTCCATCTTGGTTACAATTCAGCAACTCTATTTCTGCTGCTCTGTTATTTTGGCACCTCTGTGCAATTGCATAGATCTGTGAAATGCTGAAAACTCAGGAGGAGCTCATGTCCCCTGAAATATAAGGACTCTGTGATATTGCATCCTGCAAAATGTCTTTGAAGGCCTCTTATCAAGTGCCTGTGCTCAGCCCTGCAGAGGTGGGGAGGTGCAAGAGGGTGGGACCTCCTTGATGATGGGCAGGACAAGAGATGTCATCCAGGCTGCTCGTTGCCAAACAGATTCTGATAACCCAAGACCCTTTACCCTGTGGTCACTTCAGGTCTCCTGATATCAAATGCCCATCTGACTCTGGCACTTGTCCTCTGACCACAAAGTATGCCTTTGCCAATGCTTGATGTTTAATTATTTCAATTTAATTAAGTCTAGGTCACATATTGTCTTGCTTTCTCCCAGTTTTTTCAAACCCAACCTGAAGAGGATTGGAGACCCAGGGCTTAGGATCAAGGCGGGGAGGAAAATCCAGGCTTCAAAGCTATTCTTACTGCTAGATAAATGCGTAAATAAATAAATAAAACACTCCATATTGGAAAGCTTTGCATTTTCTATTGATTTCTGCCTTTATTTTTTTTAAATGAAGAATGGGTAGGGAAGGGAGAACAATGAGGGGCAGCAGAGGAAAGGGACAAGAAGGAAAGCAGTGCCAGGTTAGACCAGAGCTGCTGGAACTTAGGGTCTGGCAGGAGCAGAGCTGGGTGTCTCCCGCATTGGCCAGAGTGTAGCCAACCCTTCTGAGCCCTGGTGGACCACACTGGCAGCTCCAGCCAGTTTCACCCCTGAGGCCAGGCCAAAGATGCCCTCAGGGACTGACCAAGTTCAAGGTGAAGCTCCTTAGCATGGTCACAAGTCCCAAAGGCAGGAGCAGGGACCAAAATGGCAGATAGAGACGAGGGAGTAGAAATAAGACAAGAAGGATCCTGGCAATGGACATTCTGGGCAGATTCTGGGAAGCTTCTCTTTATCATTTGTTAGCTAGCATATAGATGGTAAGATGTTGGAACAGACAGTTGGGTTAGAGGAAGGGAAAAAACAACCATATTCTCTTAGAGCTGTACACAGACGAGGGTTTCGGGTAATGCTTTTTGAATGAATTAATATTGAAGACTAATATTTTTAGCCCTTTGCAGCTTTAGGTGTGTGTACGCCACTGTCTTCTGCAGCCCTAACATGATGACTTGGCCCAGACCCATCCCCGAGCCAGATAAAGATAGTGGTTGTGAATGTGACAGGAAATCACCCACTGGCCCACATGCTACATCTGGGGTGCCCATGGTGGGGGCTGAAGGGCTATTCCCCTAACCAGGCTCTGTCTTGCTCCTCCTCTGCCTTGTTTCCAGACCTCACTCATTTATTCAGTAAATGATTATGAAACAATTACTCTATGCCTTGTACCATGCTAGGCATGAGCTACACAGTGGTGAACAAGACAGAGTTGGTCTCTATCCTCATAGACCTTAGAGTCTGGTGGAGATTTCAGATAGTAAGGAGGCAAACAAACATAATCTATACCTACATATTCACATGTATTCATGGAAGACTACAATGGCACTGCTCTGTTTTTATTACAATCATTTGGTTACATTCATCTGAGGCTGTATATGCTTAAATCCATGGATTCAAATTCAAAGATGTGGAGAGACCCTCACTATCAGGAACTGATCACAAAGTGACACATCCCTGGATTTGTTCCACTCCAATCTCGCTTTCATCTCCCTGTACAGCATTATTCATATAAAGAAACAAACAAACAAATAAAAGGGCACTTCAGGAAAGTATGCCCAAATCCCATAGTTTCCCACCTCCCCAAAGTTAACTCATTCCTTGGGTCAAATGCCTCTTTCTTATGTTTCATAATTCCTTACTTTTGTATCAGTTATCCATGGTCATGATAAGGCTGCATAACAGACAGTCTCAAAATCCAAAATAATAAGCTTCTATTTAGTTTATGGGTCTATATGCTGGCAATTTAGGTTGAATTGGCCAAGCAGCTCTGGTCTCAGAACTCACTCACATATCTGGTAATTGTCTGACTACAGGCCATCTTGGCTGGAATGACTGATGATTCAGCTCTGCTCCCATGTTTGGGTCCCATTCTCATGCAGGCTAGCTGGGGCATGTTGTCATGGTGGTGACAGAAGACAAGAACAAAAATGCAAATGGAAACATGTAAGTGCTCTTTCAAGCATCTGCTTGTGTCTCTCTCATCTACTAACATCCCTTTGGATAAAGCAAGTCCACATGGTGGATGCAGAGAGAGTAGGAGGTCATCAGAAGGGGTGAAGAACTGAGGTCATTGATGTGATCACTCTACCACATCTACCATCTTTTTTTGCTTTCTGGGTGAATTAAGAGAGCTCATCAATGATTAAGAAGTTTGCTTGATTTAATATTAGAGCATCACTGACAATTTTTGTCTTTATATTTTTAAAATGTAAAACAATAAAATTTACCTTTTTGGTGTATATAATTCTATGATTTTTAATGCTTGCAGACTTGTATAATGACAAATGAGATACAGAACAGTTCCATCACCTCCCAGAATTTCCTCAGGTCACTGATATTTTGAGAGCTCATGTCTGGATTCAACTTCTCAAACAAAACTGGTGGATTTGTATGAAGAAAGTTAAAGCTTTAGCAATACCTCTTGGGTATTCTGTAGCTAAAACTTGAGGTGTCACTAAGGAAAATAAATTAGTCAAAAGAGTCAGCCATCAGATGGAATGCCTTGTGAAGACCTTGGTAATAAGAAATTTAAAAAGCTTCAAGCCAGAGGTATCTGAACTTGAAGAGACTCATACCTCACCGTTATACAAAAAACTAAATCCCTGAGGGGTTTGAGTGCATTTTCAAAGTGGGGAGACAGCGGGGAAAGAGAGAGAGAGAGAACAAGAACCCACACCTCTTGCTTAGTCTAGTGTTCTTTCTCTTGCTCAAAGCTTCTCTCGTTTGCCTCTCACCTCCACTGTAAGATTCATCTCTGCCCTTTGACTTCATTTTCCTGCCAACTCTGGCCCAGTGAGAATGGACTGGTCTGTCAGTGCTCCATTGTCTTAATTCTTCTTGTAGAAGCTGAAGGCATTGTTTTTCTCCATGAGAGCCTATTTGGTGCTAACCGATTTGAGGTGCCTCCCCTAGGGTTGCAGAGGGAGCAAGGTTTTAGTTCCTGGAAAATTTAATACACAGTTTGATCTTTACTACTCTGCTGGACCCCTGAGTTCCCTTTCCTTATCTCATAGCTCTCTCAGCTGCCAGGGAATTTGATCTGGAGTTGTCTTATCAGTCCTAGGGCAACAAGCAGGTGATGAATGAGGGGCTGGGGAGGCAGCTGTCTCTTCTTCGAGGCCACTGACATTTTTGAAAAGGACCGTGTGCATTGGTGGTTGCTGGAAATGGAGGTAAAACTCACTCCCACGCTTCTTAGTCTAAGGTCTGTAGTATTCTTTTGTCTCTTCGCCCTCCAACTAATTTAGAGGTGACTCTTTCTTCTTAAGGGTTCTTGGCATTCATGGGGCTTTGCAGTGGCCTGGTCATTGTGGCTCTCTTTCCAGAGGACAGAATTTCCCTGGCATGACCTTGATTGATCTTAAAACACTAGCTCGCACTTACAGATAATGTTCAGAGTCTCGAACTGAGTGTGAAATGGTGCAGCAGGTGGATTATTCAACCTTCCCGAAGAGAAGCCCAGCTGGTACCATGATGGTGTGGCCCCAGGGAACCCGGCTAGGTGTTGAGCTTCAGATGTGAGATTGAAGAATCAAGGAGAAGCTAGTGAGTCATGGCATCTGACCCACTTAAACCCGTTATGCTCTTTTCAAGAATCTGATATGTCCTTTGAGAGGAACCGCCTGTGAGTTGTACCTCTTCTGCCCTTTATTTCTGCTGGAATAAAAATGTAAGCAGGGAGGATGGACATCCAGACCCAGCTGGACAAAGCCCTTATGAAGAAGGGCTTTTTATAGGCCACTGTTGCAGCCATGTCCTAAATAGAAATGTACCCAGCCCGCCTCGCTGACAACTCAGCATTCCTGTGCCTTGGGGGTATGATGTCACAAAACAAGTCAACCATCATTTAGGGGAGTCATTTCAAGGTTTCCCATCTCTGCTCTCCAGCTCATTTTCCCTCTGCTCCTGTCACCAGGATGTCACCACCCAAATTAGTGAAAGGCCCCAACCCAAGCAAGCATCAACTGGATTGTCAGCCCAGTGAATGGCCCACTCTGGGGACCTGCTGTTATAGCCCTGCCTCAGCTGTCACCTTCCTGTGGCCTTTCCACTTTTCCTCAGCATGAAGAGCTGCCAAAAACAGCAGTCAGCTTCTCCCTGAGGAAGAAGAAGCTGTGTGCAAGGTCAGGTAAACACAGGGCCTAAGAAAGCTTTCCCCTCCCCCACCCCACTTACACTGTGTCTTATCCTCACTCCAAGCTAAGGACCTCTAAATCCAGCCACAATACTAACCCTGGAATGGCAGGAAAATGTTCAACCCAGAAACTATATCCTCTGCCGTGCCACAGCCAGCACCAGCGAAGGACATGAAGTTAAATCGAAATGGAATTTGAATGACAAAGTGACATGATGTCCATCTCCCTAATGATGGGACAAGTTGGTCTTCCATCACTGGCAAGGCGAAACTGCAAGGCCCAGATCTGTGTGTAAAGGCTATTTTGCATGGTTTTAAGTCACCAGCTCAGCTCAATATCTAAAACAAAGAGAATGAATTATGGAACAGGACGAAGGGAGCTTGTTAATTTTCCCACTGATGCACTGTGAAATAAGAGCTTTATTCTAAGAATGGTATATCCTCAGGGCTCTCTCTGGAGAGACGCTGACAAATCCAAATGTCCTTACTGTTTCCTTTACCCCCTGCTCTATGACTCTTCTATACACATTTACAAAATATGTATATTTCATGGTATGTCTTTATCTATAGGACTCAGCGAGTTCAAATCTGTGATTCTCTCTAGGGCTTCTTTGACAATAAAGAGTGCTCAGGTGATGTTATTGATGAACACACACACACACACACACACACACACAAACACGCACACACATTTGATTGTGTACAGCCTGTCCATATATATTACAGAAACGTCCTTGCAGCCTGCTAGCTATTGTCCATACTAGTGAGCTATAGCCCATCTCCAATTGAAACCCAATGAAATAATCATGATAATTTTGCCTTCGTGTATCACCTTTCATCAGGGAGGATGAAAGGGCTTCACAAACTCTGGGTTCCTCTTTGATCCAGGACTACTATCTGGTGTACCAATCTCCACTGTGTATTCTGCCCTCGCCCCGCAGATGGGCCTCCCATTGACAGTAATTGAACCTCCATATGCAGAGCACCAGCCTGGCCCGAGAGCCTCCTGTCAGCTGCCGGGAAGGGGAGGGCTGCTTCCAGAAGGGCTGCGGGTGCTATTCCACATTTGCAACAGGGCGAGGATTATAAACAGGGGAAAGGAGGAAAGGAATTCTCAAGCTGCAACTTTAGTTTTGAGACAGAGGTGCTTCGTGGCAGGTGGAAGAGCATTCTAGGCAGTGATGAAACAAATATTCAGAAAGTAGGTGTTGCCTAAGGCTTTGCTCTTAGCTTCTCATCCACACCCAGGACTTAAGCTATTAGCTCTATGGGAAGGACTCCAAAATATATATCCCAGGCTCAGACTCTCCCTTGGGTCTAGCCAGGCATCTCCAGCTGTCTCCCGGGCATTTCCATCCACATATTTCATCGGAACATCAAACTTGACTTCTACCAGATATACTGTATGCTTCTTTCTCCTTCACTCTCAAATAGCTCCCTTCTCTGACTTTCTGATGTGTGGTTGCTGGAGTCATGGCCAGGAGTAAATTAGTTGAGATCTGTGTTCTCATGGAGCTTGCATATGCAAAGGGGGAGAGTGGAATAAACAGGTAATAAAGATAACAGGGTGTGATGGCTCAGGTGGTAATAGGTTAGGGGTGTAGACTTCATTGGACAGAGTGACCAACACTGGCTTCGCTAGGGAGATGATAAGGGAGAAAGCACTCCAGGTGGAGGGTAGAGCAAACACTGAGACCCCGAGGCAGCAATGAGATCTGGCCGTCTGTGGAGCAGAAGAGATGCTGGGCTGCTGGAGCATGAAAGAGGGCGAGCTGGAGGAGATGAGCCCAGAGAGGTGGGCAGGGACCAGGTGAGGCGAGGTTTGCCCACAGGGTGCAGAGTTTGGATTTTCATCCAAGTGCCACTCAAAGCCAGGGGGAGAGTTTTTAGCAGGGGCTGTGGGAGCTGATGCCCATTACTGGCAACTCTCCGCTGCAGCTATGAGTCACTTTGCTCTCTGTATACACCCCTCTTGCTTTCCACACAGGCAGTGTCTAGCAGAGAGTGAGGGCAAGGTTTTGGTCATCCTCCAAGTCCCTGCATCTCCCCTCCAGGGTCCTGGACAGAGTCTTCTGTGTTCAAGAGCACTGGCAGCCAAAGGGAAAACAAAGCATCCCTTTTGTGATCACTGGGAAAGCACCAGATACCCCAAGGCCGTGAACATGGCTTAGGCTTGCAGACCAAAGCCTAGCTTTCTCATATTCTGAGAATCTAAGTCTTGGTGCCCACCCGCACAGGCATGCCTGTTGGGGGAGGGGCTGAGAGTTGGGTGGTCAGATGGAGATGGGTTGGTGAAGCACCCTCAGCTGCTGTGAGTGTCGGCTGCTAAGGGGTCACAGCTGCTTCTCCAGAGACTTGCCTTTAGAGGTTACACACCTCCCCCACCAGGGGCAGCAGGCAGCCCATGACTGACAGGCATGGGGGTGCAAAAGGCCAGCCCCTTACCTCTGGTGAGACAAGCCTGTGGTACAAATTCATGCTCCCGACTCCCCATGGGATCAGGCCAAGCCCAAGCAGTCTCCAGCTGAGACCCCATCCTTGCTCTGTCCTCTTCTCTACCTGGCTTCCCTCCTTCCCTCGCCTTCCCCTGAGAGCATTCCATGAGCAAACCATGTGCACTCAATCATCTTCTCAGGCTCTGCTTGTGGGGAAGGTAACCTATGACAAATGGAGATAGAACCAGACCTTATAAGGAGGCCTGACTCAAACCCTCTGTGAAATTTTTCATTCACTTTTCTCTTTTGGATCCATTCATTTATTCAACAAATATGTTGAAGCATGTTTCCTACACTCTGGCACACAAGAAGCCAGCTGGGCACAGTCCATGCCCTCAGAGAGCTTACTAACTGGGAGAAAGGCACATATTAGACCAGTACATGCATCCATTTGGGTACGTTATGGCGGGGTGGTCTTCCTCATTGTAATGGGATTGTTTGCCTCCAAGGCCATATTTCCCGGACAATGGAGGAGTGCAAGAGAGCCCAGGAAGGAGCATGGCCACCAGAACCTTTCTTCTGCTTTGGGAGCTGCTGGGACATAGATGGCATTTTTAATCTCACCATCTCCCTTGAGCTGGATCCTGCCAGTGAACCCATGTAGTTAAAGGGTCAAGAACCCTGCAGGAGGCCCCTTGGTGGGTCTTACACCTCCTTCTCCTGATTATTTTATTTTTTTTTCTTTTTAACTTGCTATTTTTCAGCCTCTCAGAAGAGTCTCGGCTCGTGGGGGTATGGCTGCCTCCTGGAAGAATCTGGCCAGGATTCTAACCACCAGCCCCACAAAATCCTAAAGGGCTTTGGACCAGCCCATGCTACTGTGAGCTGAGGGCCACTCTGCAGCTCTCATGACTGAAGGTGAACGTCCAAGCCATCCCTGAGCTCTTACAGAGAGGCCAGGTCCTGTCAAAGAATTCTTTTAGCCCAAAGACCCTGGCCACATTGCTGGGAGGAGACTTTCTTGTGTCCACGGACTCTCCTAGAGCTCTAGCTGGAGCTATTCATCCTCCGTGCCTCAGTTTCCCACCTGGAGAAGGAAGAGGAGAATGGCAGGCTGAGGCTTGTTCGAGTCACTCTGAGGGTACAGTCTAAGGAAGATCTGCCAGAATGGCAGCCAGACTCCAGAATCCTCTATTAGTGCTTTCTAACACAGGGCATAAATTGGGGTCAGAGCCAGCATTATGTGTGTGTACCTCTTGCAGTTACACAGGGCTTCCCATTCGGAAGGTCCTTAGGCTTGGTTTAATGCCCTACTCTTGCTGTCTCGGATTTCTTAATAATTCTCAAACAATGATCTCTGCCTTTTCATCTTGTCTTGGGCCCCACAAATTATGTAGCCAGTCCTGATTGGGGTCCCACATCAAGAGTTGCTTGGGGTTGCCTGCTAAGTGGCAGAGGGAAAGGTGAAATTTTCCTGGGATATCTTTTTACCCTGGGATGCTGGTGAATCCTACAGGTTCTGCAGCATATTTCTCCAGTTAGGCAGTGTCTCAGGGAGGGTGTATTCGCAGTACGAAGCCATCAGACGGTACAGAGGCCAGCATGGTGGACAATTCCTGACCCCACATGTTGGTCAGCAGTGGAAGAATAGAGGAGAAGAGGGGTAGGAAAACTCCTGCTTGGCTGAGAGCAGAACCAGATCTGTCCTCTCATATTCTGGCAGATGTTTGGAGCTGCTTTTCTCAGGGAGCTTGTGTGGGCTCCTTGGAGGTTTCCTGCTGGCTCTTCACTGGGCGTTCCCTTCATCCAGACAGATGTCTCTCTGTTCCAGTAGTTGGTCAGGCTCTTTCCACAGCCCCCAGGGATCCAGCTTCCCATCAACTCCTGGGACCTCAGTAAAGATGAAGGCAGACAAACCCAACCCCGCTCCCCTCTTCTGCAGAGCACACCTGCATCCAGCTCCATCTCTTCAACCTTGCAGCCTCTTTGTCTCTGTCTACCATGCAGGAAGACACTGATCTCTCCTTCCACACTTTCATTGCAGCTTACAGTTGTCACAACTTTACACTTGAGTAGTCTGATGGCAACCTAAATCTGAGGCCAAAGTAGCACTTTGTACCATTTCCCGAAGGTGGAGTGAGAAATCCCTTGGCATAGCAATTATTTTCTCAATAAGTAAATACATAAATAACACACACCCTTTCAAAATTCTCTCTCTCTCTCCTCTCTCACTACTATTTTTACACACTTTGTGTACAAACTATAGTCGAGTGGCTGAGAAAAGATTCAGGAGTCATGAAACCAGGTCTCAACAATTTTCCTTGTAATTTTTACATGAGGGATCTGGCTGTGGAATTTCACACTATTGTGTCTCATTGTCTCAGTGGAAACTTCAATATTAACACCTTGTTACAGGTACAAAACTCTGGATTAAGTGCCACAAATTAAATAACATATTATTTACCAGCCCTGTCAAATTTATGAAGCATCTCACGTAACTGGCCTCATTTGATTCTCCCGACAGCCCCGTGGTAAACATCATTATGTTCTCACTTTATGGATAAATCTTTTGAGATTCCGTTGGCTGTATGCTGCCCCTGTAACTCAGCTCATAAATGGGATGGCCACAGTGGAGACTCCCTTCCAGGTCTCTTCACTCCCAACTGCTTGCTCTACCCTGGTGTCTCTGCCCAGGAACCAAACATGGCTGCTGGTGACTATGATATAGGGCAGCCTCCAGTTAGCTCTCTATGAGGTATGGAGGTAATCAGTATGCAAACTATAAAACAAAGGACCAAGAGAATGTGTTACTATTTCTGTGGTTATTACGTTTAGCTCCTGGGTCATCTGGGTTGACTCTTCAGGGTGTCCAAGTTCACAGTCACCTGTTACAGTCATCCCACTGCTGGACTTTGGATAACCCTGAACACCGTCTACCCTTCTCTTTGCCTTATGTGCCCTCATTGTTTTGGGTATCTTGGGGGGTCAGTTATACCCTTTCGGGCCCCAACTGAAGTTTACTTTTCCTGCCTCCCTGTTCTTTAGGCCTCTGCTTATTCTCGCACTAAACTACCTTGCCTTTACAAAGGTGAAAATGTGACACAAGCCTTCAATTGCCATGTTGGTGACCAGTCATCATCCTTTCAGTGGCTGTTCAGAGACTATATCTCCTGACCTGGCCAAGTCCAACCCTAGACATGCAATCCCAAAGAGTGTCTGACATGGACACTCTGACAAGGTGGGCAAGGAGACAAAAGCATGGGATCAAGGGTGGGAGAAATCGGTGTGGGGCAAGATCTTGCATCTTCAGAATCTTACACTAGGTGAGCATCTACACAAAACACCACCCTGGCCTTGAGTAGGAGCAGCTTTGCACTTGCTGAGGACATTGTGAATAATCTAGAAAAGTTACCAAAGGGCAGAGGAACTCAAGGGAACATTGGCTAAGAACAATAGTTAGTACACCTATATTTTTGTACATGTGAAGCACTTTTGTGCATTATTTTTTAAAATATTTATTTATTTTGAGAGAGAGAGAGAGCGAGTGGGAAGAGCAGGGAGAGATGGAGAGAGAATCTCAAGCCGACTCCAAGTTGAGCACGGAGCCAAGGCGAGGCTCCATCTCATGACCCTGAGATCACAACCTGATCAAAACCAAGAGTGGGATGCTTAACCGAATACACCACCCAGGCGCCACCCACATTATTTTTTATACTAACACTAAGTTCATAGGTCTATGAACTCATGAATAATTATCCTCATTCAACAAATCAGGACACCATGCTGTAGGGAGATTAAATAACTAGCCCAAGGTCAAACATAAGTGGTAGAGCTAGGATTCCAACCCAGATCTTTCTGAGTTTGAAGATCATGCTATTAATCATTATGTTATGTGTGATCTGACCCCTTGGGGACTGTGGAGAGGAATATTACAGATGTATCAACCTGGGTAAAACCATAAGAAAGAATAAAGCACATTTGTTCCAAAGTTCCACCTGTAAATATGTCATGAAAACTTGTATGATTCCTCTAGATTCTTTTCTTATTAAAAAAAAAAGTATTTATTTGAGAAAGAGAAAGAGTGTGTGTGAGGGGGGTGGGGAGGATCAGAGGGAGAGGGAGAGAGAATCTCAAGCAGACTCCCCACTGAACGCAGAGCCCGACATGGGGCTTGATCCCATGACCCCAGATCATGACCTGAGCCAAAATCACAAGTTCGATACTTAACCAACTGAGCCACCCAGGTGCCCCCTTCTAGATTCTTTTCTTCCAGATTGTCCCAAGCACTCTGCCTTGGATCATAAAGTAAATAATGGCTCTTCATGTGAAGTTTTGCAAGCTAAACAAGAACTCTGGGTATGTTACAGAAACATGGTTCTCCAAAAATATGCATTCCTTTAAAATTTCATTCTGAGGGGCAGTCATGAGGCCTGCTCTCCCCATGACCAAATCCACCACATTAAAGCAAATGAAAACCTAACTCAGATGATTAATATATATTAGTCTTTCCATAACCTTCTATATTATAAAAGTGCTTTGCCCTGCTGTTGTTGGTCTGTATAAACTAAGTGATTCAGCCAGCCAAACCACCAAGAAGAAAGATCTTACCAGGCTTTGACTGAATTAAATCATCCATTCTTTTCTGGCCATTGCTAAAGTTCTCATATGAAATTAAAACAAGAGAGCCTACCCCTCCCAACTAACATCCATGTAAGAAAATAATTGGTTGGCAATTGTTCTCCTCTCTGCAGAGTAAAGCGCCATGCCCTCCCATTTGGTTGCAAGGTGGCATGTTTGAGAGCTTTGTCCCAAAATACAAGATAACCAAAAGAGTAGGTCTTTAGCTTGGATTCTCTCGGGAGCAAACCCTGAGACAAGAATTTGAATATAAATGGTTTATTTGGGAGGGGATCCCAGGAAACATGGGTAGGGGAGTGAAGAATTGAAAGGGAAGGGAAGACAATAAAAGGTCCATCATCAAACAAATTACACTTTAGGAGACTAGAGGCTAATCTTGCCTGGGACCCTGGGAGTCAATAAAGAGCATGTACCTCTGAGCTTCTGGCTGGAGGAGTGAGGAACTGGGGTATTTACACACCATCTCCCGTTGCATACTATTTAAAAGCTGCTAAATAAGGAAATCGCCAATGATTCCAGTTTCAGGCAAAGTGCCCCCAGGTGCTAGCCCTGAGAAGATGGACCAATATGCTTGGAAATAGTAAATGCCAAAGCAGGCTGCACCTTCTGGGGGAGCAGTGAGGAAGAAGAAGAGAAAAGAGCAGAGGCAGAGCTGACTCAATCATTAGGCACAACATCTGGGACCCACGAAAATATTTTAATTATAGTTTCTTTTAAGATCAGAAGAAAGAATGGCCATAATAATAATGAACATATAATAATCAATCCAGCCTGGATTATATTTGTCTTTATACCAGCACAGTCGTAAATATAATTTTTAAACATTTTTAATGAAAGAAGGGACCCATAAAGACCCATAAAAGTCATACTGAATCCCTGAGGAGGAGCTTCAGTTATTTATTTATTTTTGATTGTTCGCATATTCTCTCATTTCAGATGGCTCACACTAGTCCAAATCACTCCACCCCTTCTGTTTTCATTTCTTTCCTATTTTCCCTTTTTTCCTTCTGCTTCCATGCTCTGGTGTCTCTCCTGCCATAGTTCTCTTTCTATATCAGTACTAGATATGTATTATTTTTTCTGCCCAGCAGCATCCAGTCCAAAATCTTCTGATAAAAGCCTCTGAATTTGTTTTTGAGAAGCCAGTCTGCCCTACCTACCCATGACCAAGAGGTGGGCACCTGACATAAATCAGATGGTCACTCTTTGGAATTTGAGTTCTGAAGAGATTAATATAAAAACTACATTATTACTCCTTACTCCCCAGATCCCTGGAGTGCCCTAGCTCCTGTCCTTTTTGAAACCTGGTTCTTCAGCTATTCCTTTCATTCTACAATGTATAGGGTATATGTGTAATGTATATGAGATGCATAAATATACATACATGCATATGTATACATATGTATAGGAAAAACATACCACGTTCATAGATTAGAACACTCAATATGTAAGAGCCATCCATTCTTGTTGAATTGATACCCCAAACAAAATATGAATAAGTTTTTCTTTCTGTAAAAATTAATGTTCTTTCTACAATTTCTATTAAAGCACAAAGATCAAAGAATAACCAAGACACTCTTGAGGATGTAACATAAAGCATGATGATTTGCTCTACCAGACAACAAGAATTACTAGTATAAAGCTCCAGTAACTGAGATACAGTTAACTAAGGTAAAAATCTAGACAAATATACCAATGATACAGAAGAGAGCCAAGAAACAAATCTATAAGTAGGAGGGGAAGAATGAAGGGGGGGAATCGGAGGGGGAGACGAACCATGAGAGACGATGGACTCTGAAAAACAAACTGAGGGTTCTAGAGGGGAGGGGGGTGGGGGGATGTGTTAGCCTGGTGATGGGTATTAAAGAGGGCACATTCTGCATGGAGCACTGGGTGTTATGCACAAACAATGAATCATGGAACACTACATCAAAAACTAATAATGTAATGTATGGTGATTAACATAACAATAAAAAAGTAAAAAACAATAAACAAATCTGTATGTGTAGAGATATTTGATTTATGACAAAGGTGGCATTGCAGAAAATTTGAATAAAGACTTTTCAATAAATGGTGCTGGGACAATGAGATAGCAATATATAAATACTGAATCTCTACTTCATACTATACACAAAAATCAATTCCAAGTGGTTTTTAAATCTAAATATGAAAGGCAAAACAGCAAATTCTTTAAAAGATAATATATGAAAATATCCTCATTATCTTAGAGGAAGGATATAATACAGAAACACATAGTAATTAATGAAATAGAAACTTATTAAGATGGTAGGCCTTACGTTAAGAGTTCTTATGAAAAAAAAAAAGGAGGAAACCTTTAGAGGTAATGGTTCAGTTTATGGCAGTGTTTATGGTGACAATTTGATGGGTATATACTTATCTTCATATTCAAGTTTCAAAACTCCAAATCAAGTTGTGGGAAGTCTTTGCCTCCCTGGCTCCCTAACCAACGCCTCTCTTATGAACTTTGCACATTTCTTGGGTTAAACAAGACATAAGAAACACTGATAGGACATTTAAAAAGATTGCTAAACTGGACTCAAAATTAAGAACTTCTGTTCATAAAAATCACCTTTCAGAGCATGAAATCACCTTTAAGCATGAAAACACAAGCCACTGAGTGGGAGAAAATATTTGGAAGACATATAACTGACAGAGGACTTGTATCTTGAATATAAAGACTACAAATCAGTAAGAAAAAAAGCATACAACCCAATGAAAAAAATAGGCGAGGGTCTTGAACAGATCACTTAGAGAAGAGGATGTCCAAACGGCTGTAAATATATGAAAAGCTGATTAATTTCATTGTACTGAGAGCAGTATAAATTGCAACCACAATGAGATACTAATGAATGTCTCTGATGAGGGAGACCAAGGGTCTTTGAGGTTAAGAGGAAATTTGCTTTTTATTATATACCACTTTGCATTGAGTTTATTTTATGTTTTCCTTGTATTTCCTCAAATTAAAAGAAGGAAATAAAATTACTTTTAAATTAGAGAAGGAAAACAATAAAGCAAAGAACGGAAGTGACAAAACAGACCCTATGTTTTTGCTATGGATCGGTGACAGGCATTAGCTGATTGATGTTCTTGAGCTCTGACTACTACACAAAGATAAATTAATGACTGAGAAATCAATTGATGGAGCAGTCCAACAGGTAATTCAGGCTCCCAGGCCACTTTTCTTTTCTAATAGAAGACTGGTTTAGTAAGGAAATCTAGTTTTCTTTAGCTCCCAAAGGGTCATATTGGGCTGGGATGATATCTCACTGACTGGAAACAGAACTCCTTTGAAATAGATTTATGTTTTAGCTGAAGTACTAATTTTTCTATCTTGATGGTCCATTCATTCACCTACTATTGACTGTGCCTACCATGTGCCAGGCATTGTTCTAGGTAATGAGAATATAAAAGTGAATAAAGTAGACAAATTCTCTGCCCTCTTGAAGCTAACATCCTAGGAGAAACAGAAAATAAACAAATATGCAGAATGAGGCCAGAAATAATATATGCTATGAAGAAAAGTAGAGTTAAAAGAGTTGAGGCTGATGTTATTTCAGATAGGGTGGCCATGGAAGGCCTCTCTTAGGAGGTGATATTTCAGCAGACAGTGGAATGAAATGAGAGAGGGTGTCACACATCCTAAGCAAAGGGAAGAGCAAGTGTAAGAAGCCCGAGGTGGTTTGCAAATTAATGGACTCTACTTGGGTTATTGTTGTTTCAGGGGATTAGATGTTATTTTCCTGTGCTGTTTCCTTTAAAAAGGTAAAGTTACAAGTGGGTTTAATGTCTGTGGTTTGTCTGGATGCACTCTTCCAGACAAGTCTGTGCGTGCTAGGCTGGAAGCAGGTGTTGTCAGCAACTGGCTATGAAAGAACAGATTGTCTCCCTTGGTGTCATGGCCATGCTACTCATACCCCCGAATGGCTAATGAAGTGTTTTATTCTGGTATAAAATAAGTGTCTGGGGATTTTCAGACTAACTCCATAAAGTGTCTAACAAAGAGGGAATCGCTAGCCACTATCACAAGCTGGAGGTCTTGAGCTCCCTCGCACCTCCCCTCTTGGTGTTCAAAGGGCATATCCTGAGCTTCCTGGACCCATCCAGGACCCGTTGCTTCGTCTTATTCCCACAGTCTTCCTTTGGGTTCTAAACTACGCTCTTGTTTCTTTGTACAAAAGCCCTATTTTCCTTTCTTTCACAATTAACTTTGGCTCATTAAAACCCAGAGCTCAAATATTTAGCAACCAAAAAACTGGTTCCCCTTTCCTTGAGGGCAGGGAGGGCTTGCCCTTCAAACTCTGCCAGCTAGTGAGAAGACAATCACATGCCATCCTGGTAGGTGGGAATACCCTCCTCTCCCAAAGTGGATTGTGTCCCACTAATGGGCAAAGGAAAGGGAGGAGTAACAGTTGTCAACAAGTAAAACCAGGTTGGATGATCAGTTCCTGCTACATTTTCTCCTGCCAGTAATCTGTTTGTGCATCCCAGTGTCCCTAGGACTGACTTCCTTTCACTAGGCAGACACACCACCTACCACTGTGGGAGGGACTCTCTAGCTTCTCTGGGTGTATGCATTAGCCTGGCCCCTAGGCAAATTGCTCACCTCCTTTGTGCTTTGTTTGCAAGGGTGTGAGTTCCTCACAGTTCTGTGTTTTATCCACCTCTGGGCCATCCTGTGTGCACTGTGAGGCTCAAACAACACATGCAGGATAAAATGAAATTGTGGGGAAGTCTTTGCCTCCCTGGCTCCCTGACCCACCCCTCTCTGTAGCGGTGTCCAACTTCTTCTGGCTCATACTTGGCTTTCCTGCTATAATCTCTGGGGAGCCTATCATCAGACCCATCTTCTAAGAAAATGCTCCTCAACGTCTCTCCCACGAAATGAGCCACCTATACTTGAACTTTGCATGTATGGAGAGAGTTTTCCCATCATCTCCCTTAGGAAAAAATAACCAGGTTATTTCTAATCTGAGCCACCTTGGTGTGCCCTCCTCCACTTTTTCCCCATATTCATTGAAGGGTAAGTCTTACAATAGAGATACTTCTCAGTAATGACCATTCCATTCCTTAGTATACTGTCCTCCATTCTGTACCTCAGTTGGTCCCCTTCTTGCAGCTTCTGGCACCATAATTTAGTCAGGTCCCTGCTGTGCTGAGCTAACTGGTATCCTCCCTGTAACTTGGTTCTTAGGCTCTTGATCCAGCGGCTCATCTTCTTTGCTTATCCTCAAGCAGAGATGGTTGGTAACCAAGGTTGCCAGCCAAACCTAATAGCATCTTTCCTATTGAATTAGACATGTTATAAAAGCACCACACAAAGTATCTATTGCTTCTTCTGCTCAGGGAAAGTGTTCCTACCTGTGTACGGAGTGAGAGGAGGGTGGGGCAGGCAATGAAAAGGATGATTCTCCATTCTGAAGGCAGAAGAATATCTACTGTCCTGTGATGTTCCTAATCCAGCATGACCAGGGCAGTGGGGCTCAACATAGAGAATTCATCCAAACCCTTAAGGATCTGGTAAGACTCAAACTTCAGGGAACCACTGAAGACATACTGAGACATAGAGATTAAGTAACATGCCCAAAATTTTACACTGAGCTAAACTCTGTATTATACTGTTTCTATTTAATTCTTTAAAACACATTTATTTTATATTCTGAATTTGATATCATCTGAAGTTCCTAGGAGTCTAAATCTCCTGTTGGTTGATTCTATTGATTCTGGCTCATGGCATTTTTGTTTCAGCATGTGTTTTATAATTTGAAATTGTAAGCTCACGTTGGGTGGGCTCTATATGTGGGTAGACAGGTTGAGTGGGAGGAATCTCTCCCAAGGGGTTTTAGTTTTGCTTCTTTCAAGATGCCCCAAAGATGTTGCCTACCAAGGACCACTTTTTATTAATTTCTAGGTTTGTAGTATCCTGGGATAAGTATGAATGTGAAACCCATATGACATAACCCTGGACTGCAAATGCCCAAAGAAGAATCTTTTTCCATTCAGAGGAAGATTGAAAGAGATTCAAACTTGTCAGTCACTTTTATTTGATAGTGAATAGACTTTCCTTAGTTCATTATTTGTATCATTCTCCAGAGGAACAGAACCACCAGGATGTGTGTGTGTGTATATATATATATATGAAAGAGAGAGAGAGATTGATTTTAAGGAATTGGCTCATGTGATTGTTGAGACTTGATTAGCCCCAAATCTGCAGGGTAGGCCAGCATGCTGGAGACCCAGGGAATAGCTGTATTTTGAGTCCAAAGGCTGTCTGTTGGCAGAATTCTTTCTTGCTTGAGGAGGTAAATCTTTGTTCTTAAATTAAGGTCTTTGACTGATCAGATGAGGCCCACCCAGATTGTGGAAGAAAATCTGCTTGCTATCAATCCCTACTGATTTAATAGTTAGTCTCATCAAAAAAACATGTACACAGAAACATCCAGAATAATATTTAACCAATTATCTGGGCACTGTGGCCCAGCCAAGTGGACATAAAATTAACCAGCAAATTATTTAATAAGAATGGGGCATTTGAGTATCCTCATTCTGTGCAAGGGTCTCAGTTCCCACTTTTTGCCTCTGTCTCTTACCCCGCATGGAATTAGTCTATTTTTAGGCCCAGGTTTCTGAGTTCCATTTAGGATGACCTAATTCTCAAAACTTGAATTTTCATTTGGAAGCCTATTATTGCTCTCATTAAATTACTCTTCTCACCTGATGTTCTTGAGAAAACCAGCTCTTTAATGATGTGTAGGGACTGTGGTAGTATATTCCCTTGGCCCACAGATCTCAGACCGAGTGATTTGGTAAGGGATTTTAGCACCTGCAATTCACACAGTCTTCACTTGATATATTAAAGGAAATTCAAGTTAAAATGTTGTCAGCTTAGAGAGCAATTATGATCTGAGCCCCTTGGTTTAGGCATCATGTGAGCTCTGGCTTTATAAAAACATGGCTAGAGATTATTTTAGAGCCTACTGCAGAGTATGAATACCATTGTCATTGAAAAGGACTCAATGGATAAATCTTGTAGTTGTATTTATACTAATGATGATGATAGAGCTACCATTTATGAATCACTTACTATATATGCCAGGCACTGTGCTTAGTATTTTACATGCTTAGTATTTTACATGAAACCCATGGAGCCAGGACCTGCAAGAAGTAGGTACTATTGTTTCCATTTTATAAATGGAAAACAACCAAAGCTTGGAGAGTTTATCTTAATAGCTAGGTTTGTTATTGCAATAATGTTGTGTAATGGACAATCCCAAAATCTCAGTGGATGTCAACAATTAGCATTTATCTGTTATTCATGAGTCTGTAGGTCAGCTGCACCTCAGGTGGGCTCAGCTCCAGGTTCCAAGCTTCAAGCTGACTATTCTGTTACTCAGGACCCCACATGCAGCCCCAACAGCTTTGTGGAGAAGGTTTTTCCTATGGTGGAGGTTAGAGACTCCAAGATGGAGAAGAAATGGTACATGATGCCTTTTAAGCCCTCAGCTCCAAATTGGCACCCTGTCCTCTCTGCTCACATTTCACTGGCCGGGGCAAATTCCACATCTAGGCTCAAAGGCAATGGGAAGGGGAAGTAAGCTGTACCACACAGAGATCATAGACAAATACCATAGACAAATTACCTACCATGTCAGTCATTAAACGACTATCACATAGTCCTCTCTCAGGATGTTTTTAAAAGAAAGAATGAACATATTTATTGGTCCTGCTAGTGTTGTAGGGCAGATCAATCAAGTTAAGGCATACTCTCTTCCGTTTATTCACCTATAGTCATCAACACATCCCTCGGGCCCAGTCCATCATAGATGCTCAGTAAATATATGTTGAGTGAATGAATAAGACAACCAAGTAAGAAGTCCATGAGGCTCATGTAAAATGTTTGATGTCCCTAAAGGACCTCTGTTTGAGAATTTGGCACAGACATTCACATCTCTGGATGCAAGTCACCACCTCAGAGAGCCTACAGCAAGATAGCTACTGAGTCATGCAAAACCATCCCTGGGGCCCAGGAAATGATGTGGTCTCCTGGGCACTGCCTTATGGCAAGGACGTAGGACAGTAGGGCTCTACATATGTCTCCGTACATAGGAAGGCAGTTCAGCTGAAAGGTGCGGCATGAATTGCTTTGCCAGCTGGCGTAGAGGGGCTTAAAGTTCAAACATGGTGATTAATCCATTCACTTCTACTCATACAACCTACACATGAAAGGGTAAAAATAACAAACATAACAGCTTAGTGTGGGGGTGGCAGGTGATGATAGAGTGAATGATGACACAGGACTCATCCACAGAGCATGTCTTAAAGCAATGAGTGGGGAAGGGGATACTTCTTCCACCAGCACCAAGATTAGATAGAGGATGTCCCCTTCCCACTAAAGACTGGGACATTTGTCAGTCCATTTCTATAATAATGCAGAGGCCAGGTGGCATTCCTGAGCTGTTTGCAGTCCTATTTAGAAAATTAGAGGTGAGGGGCACCTGGTCATGAGTTCAAGCCTGGTGTTGGACTCCATGCTGGGCATGGAGCCTACTTAAAAAAAAAATTAGGGGTGAGTCCCACTCCAACACTTGCCCTGAATAGTACAGCATCAAATAAAATCAAAGACAGCAAGAAATGAGGATACAGCATCAATAAAGATACTCTACTGCAAATCCTGGGGTAAGAAGTTTGAGAACTAAAGGAGACTGTAGAATTCTCTACAGTTAGTATACCAATAATCAGGCTACAGGAAGTGACCAGCCCAGAATCAACCAACCCAGGCAACAAAGAAGGATCCAAAGCTTATACATGTATAAGAAAGGAGGAGAAGAGAAATAGCCCAGAGGTTTTCCATTCTCTGTCTGCTGATGGCTTCCCTAGTGGCTTTTGGAGGACAGATGGGGAGTTGACACATAATACACCACAGGTGAATATGTGTATTACTTGTAGTTTCACCCTATATTATACTGGCTATTTGCCTATTTGGCCTTAGATCTAGTCTCTGCCCTTCTGTTCTGCTCTATGTGGTATCAACCCTCTGAAAACTACATTTCCCAGGTTTCCTTGTCCACTGGCTTCCTGTTAGGTTCACCAATGGGAAGACCCCAGTGGGAACCTGAGAGCATGTGTGACCATACCTCTCAATGGTTCTAGCTCTCACTGGGCAACTTTTCCCATGTTCCCAATGCCAAGATTCAGCTCCACCTAGGCAGCCCTTGCTCCTACATTCTGGTGACACCATCTCTGCCCTTTGTCCCTCTAGCCCTAAGAGTGGTCACATCTTTCTAATTTTCAATTTGTACCTCTGTCTCTTTTTCAGCTCTTCCAAAACCTCCATAACTAGGTTCCCTTTTAAAATTCCCTCAATTGAACTACTTGGCATGGGTTCCATTTTCTGGACTTCCATGGTTATGGTTATATTTCTTAGAGCCAAACTGAGCATGCAGAGAGAGGCACAAGCTGAGTTATAGAGAGAGGCACAACCCTCAAGAGCCTGGAAGCATCTCACCGTCCAGTCCAGTTGGGCAGGTTAGGCCAGCTGTTCCCGCAGGGTATTGTGCTTGGTGCTGATGGGAAGCTGCTCACTCTCTGTCCAAGTTAAAGCAGCAATTCTTGGTCTATCAGATAAAGGCTGGCCAGTGTGTGCTGTTGCCCAGAGCAAAGCAGGGTCCTATAAACTCTTCTGGCTGGCAAGTCCAGCCCAAAGCTCTAGGCCTTTGGGGCTGGGGTGAAGAAACCACAGCTCTCACAGGACTTTAATTCTCTGAGCTGCTAGTTTCCCCCTCTGCAAATTAGGGAACCATGATTGAGTTCATAGGTGGGGCGTCTACGTGAAAAGCTGCATATGCCACACGCCTACACGATAGTTAGCTCATGATGGGTACTCAATTAGTCTCTAGCTTTCACATACCTCTATCACATTTTCTCCCACAGGAAGCACTATCCTCTTCCCCTGTGAGTGAACTGCAAGAGTCTATGCCAGGCAAGCCTCCCCAGGAGCTCCTCGGCTGTCCCAGCACCAACTGTATTTTCTTAGCACCCACCCGATGTTCATGGTCTTATCATAAACTAACAAGCAGTGCTTACCTCTGTTGCTTACCCCTTGCTTATGTGCCCTCTCCCTATCCTGTGGCACTATGCCATTCACCCATGGGCAGATACCCCTGTCCCTGCCCAGTTTGACACCGGGAGTGTTAGAACCCATTCCTGGGCTGAACTAAACCAGCCCATCTTGACGTCTTGAGCTGGGACAATAGTTAACATTCCCATTATTCTCCCAATGTAAGGAAAGAATTTGTGCCCTCCTCTAAATGTGTGCAAATTTGGAATTTCAGACTAAACTGGCTGAATACAGATTTCAAAATCTTTCATCTTTTATCTCAAAGTCCAGTTGAAAAGTTCATCTGACGTGGTTTGCTTTTCGTGACAGAAGGATGTCTTGGAGATATTTGCCTATTGGAGAGAAACACTCTGAGAACCCAAGAGTTAAACGCTGCCAGCACAGTCACTCCTCCACTCCTGTGTAGCCTTGTCCTCCTCTGCCCTTGAACAGTTGATTATATGGAAAGTGGGGGAAGAGAGGAAGATAATACGGTCACCTTTTTGAAATCAGCCTTATTTTGGCTATGAGAACCAAAGACTATGAACATCAGAGCAAGTCCATGTTCCAAGTCTTCAATGGACCATGTCCTTTGAACATGAAAGCCCCAACTTAGGCTCCCCAAGGCATGGAATCACTTAAGCGATGGTCAATAGGCCCAGGTCCAGCTGTGAATAAAGGTGGAGATTTCAAGGCTCAAATCTTTATGAGAATGGGACATTAACTGTACCATATATTTCCAAAAATACACTGAAGACTGGAAGTGGGAGGAGACCTAGAGGCTTTGGTTTTCCTCCAGATACCATCCAGGGCTGTGTCGAGAGAGTCCTCCCATCCTTTTTGTCCACTGCAGGACTAACTGGACAATGTCAGTCTAATAAAAAAGGACCCCAGCCCTTCAATCTTTTTGCCACTATAGCTCAATTTTTTTAAAAAGGGTTTTGGAAACAAATGTTTTAGAAGCCCTTATTCATCTACTCAACTGCCTTTGGTTTCCTTTCCTTTCCCTCTGGATGAAATAGGTTCTGAGTACAATTTACAGAAGAACAAGACCTGTCTGCCTTCTCACCCCTGCAGTCTTTCCAACATAACTGTAGCTACCATTATCACCTCTAGGCAATCCTTTCTGGGTCCTAAGATAGTTAATGGGATGCTAGGCCAGGCACTCTGTTCTGTCCACACAAGACTTGTGCTGGTCTTCTATCCATTCCTCATACTGGGGCATCCCTTTGGGTTTTTTGTTTTGTGTTGCTTTGTTTTTGTTTTTGGGAACGAGGCAGATGTTTTACACTCCACTTCTAGCAGTTTGGCTTTGGTTTTCTTTCTCCCACCTGCCTCGGCTCCTACAGGAACTGTCTCGTTCTTACCCACCCTGGGCCACCTTTCTGTCACCATCCCAAATTTCTCCCGTTTGGCCTCCTGCCAACCTAGCTTGCTGTTCTTTCACCCTCTGCCCAGACACTATCCTTTTACCTCAAAACCAGGCTCTGTGTTTCATCTGTTGGGGCCCTTGTGATATATTTCTAGTGCCTACAATGTCTCGACAGTCTGCCCTGCCAGCCCCTAAGATCTGGTTGGATAAGAGGCTCTGACTGAGCCTTGATGAATCCACCACATCTTGGTATTCTGGATTAAGAACTGCAAATATGGGCCTGGAACGTTGGCCACTTTTTGATGAAGTTATGGTCCTGGGTTTACTGGAAATACAGTGGTTATAGAGGACCTGGCAACACTTTTCATCTTCAGGGTCCACTCTGGTCAAATCTCTTCCTCTTACTTTCCTTGTCTGTGAAATAAGAGTTGAAGAAAAAGAATCCCTAATGACCTTCCAAGTTCAAGTGCTTTGACTCCTGTATATTTTTGTCTGAGGCAGTTCTGCTTTGAGTGAGGCATGATCTCCTTATGAAACCCATCAGTTTGGGTACACAGAGCTGACATCTTATACTTGGTCTTCATCTAAAACTTGGTCACTCCACCATCATCTTTTCCCAAGGCCATTTTATTTTGTGTTGCTTTGTTTAGAGTCTCATCAAATCAATTCAATAAGTGCCTACTACATGTTGGCCCAAAGGAATAATAACTTTGAGACTGAGATGAGAAACTGACACACATGTATTTTCCTCCTTAAAGGAGATGAAATCACCAAATCTGCCGGGACCACCCCAAAGCAGCCAGAGCTCCCAGATGCCCCTATCGCAGCTCCTCCTGTCATAAACCCAGGGCTGGCAATTTTATGAACCTCCCTAGGTATGCATTTCCTCTCCTTACAGATGAAGAAAATGAAATCAACCTAGACCTTGGGAAAGATCATAAGACCAAGGTCTTCAGATGAGTAATTCAGAGCTTACCCAATCGAGACATCCAACTTGTTTGAGCCCTAAAATAACTCTGTATAGCAAATATATATGTTCTCATTCCCATTTTTCAGATGAGAACATTGAGGCTCAGAAGGATTGCATGACTTGATCAAGTCAATCTCCTGATCTTTGATCTGTCCTCACTCTTTCATACATAATCTTTTTTATTTGGGAACATGTGCCTGCTCAGCCATAGCCTGAGACTTGCTTTGCAGTGATGACCAAAGAGCCTCTTCAGACAGTTTCATAGATCATTTTCAGGCAGCTGTGGAGAGCAAATAAACACAATCTTATGGCTCTGGGTAGAGCAGCAAGCAAGATATGGTATTATATCTGGTCATGGAGCCTGGAGCCCAAGATCCAATCCTCCTGGTGTTATGACAGATGACTTCATAGCTCCAAAAATATTTTCACTCAGTTTCTCATAAGCTGCAGTTGTCTAAAGCCTCCAGAAGCATTTATGAGATGGGGAGAGGGGTGGCAAGAGTGGGGCTTATTGCTGCTTTGCTTTAAACAGAATTACAAAATGAGACTTAATTCGTCTGCTTCGCCAGCAGCTCTACCAGCACATGTGGGTGGATTAATAAGGTTTTCCTTTCCCCTCCTCTCCTTTTTAATAGGAAAGTCATTCTTGGGGTGAACCAGATGCTGCAGTTACTTGGCAACAAAAAAAGGAGGGGACCAGCCACATATCTAATTACTAAGCCAGCCCTACATGCATGTTTCTAACCAGAGGGTAGACCCATCCATGCTCTGCTCCTCCCAGGAGGACCCGGAGGACCCTCCCCACAAGGACATGACAGGGCTGAGCCTTTAAGAGCTAGAGGGACAGAATGGTCTTCCCCAACATGGCAGTTGGCTGACCAGGAAAGACTCCCTGGTCTTAACATGTCAGAGGAGGGAGGACCCCTGCCTCACTGCAGAACTCCAGTCCTAGTGAGAGGAGACCAGAGACCAGAGTGCGGCACAGCCTGGGGCAGGGCTAGACACAGCCACGAGTAGCTGGTCATGCCTTCCCTCCCAAGGCAAGCCCACCCAGCAGCACAGACCTCCAGAGCCTCTGCACCTGCTGTGGGTCTGAGGAAGAGGGGCATTCCAAAGACATCTGTGTCCCTTCCATGCTGGGGACGCAGGCAGAGGGAAAAGGAATGCAGGAAGAGACAGGGCAGACTGCACCGAACACAGACAAAACTCAGCTGGTCCGCACAGCCTCTATTCTGAGAAAGAGACAGCTATCCAGGCTGACTCTTAAGTAACCAGGAAACCCAAGGGAAACTAGGACAGTTCTTGGCTTGTTGACAGAGGCAGCATGCTGTGAAGTCTGTCAAGCATGAGTATGTGTGCGTGCGTGAGTATGCATGCACCGGCGTATGTGTGTGTGCGTGTGCACCTTCACAAAGGCAGACAGACTGTCCCAGGATGCAGGGACGGAAACTATAGGTGACTGCACAGGGCCATGAGCTCTTTGCTGGAATCTTTGCTGCTATAGTTGGAAAGGACCATAATGGGTGCGGGGAAATTTTGTAAGTTGTTTTTAACATTTCCTTAGAAACCACTATAGCAACTGGTAGTCTCTGTTATAGCAGTTTTATAGAGAGGCCGCGAGACCTTGCTGCCAGGATGGGTCCTGCTGTCCACCATCACCCTTGGCAGGCCTCCTTCCACCACCGCCTGGTTACCTGGTTACGTGAGGAGGCTGCCCCAGGAGGTTTTTTGCTTGTGTTTTGCTTTCCTGAATATGTTCATGTTTCAATTAGTTCTCATTGGCCTTTCTTTGCAACATGTCACTGCTTCTCTGATGTTTTTGTCCCCAGGTTGACTTTTGCCTTTAGCAAAATTAGGATACAGATAAATAAAATGCAAAAATGGAAACCCCCTTACCTCCAACATTAAAAATCTCAGAGTTGTACATAAAAGGCCAGGTCTTTGGTAATAATTAGATCAGAAAGACTGCAGACTTAGGACCTGGACAGACTTGCAGTCAAATCCTGTCTTTGCTTATTTACTTCCAGGTTACTTTGGGCAAGTTCCTCAACCTCTCTGCATCTCAGTTTCCTCATCTGTAGAGCAGAGATGATTATGCCATCCTTAGTAGGTTGCCTGAGGATTAAATCAGTCCATCATGTACAACAAACAGCACATGCTAGCTGTTCAACAAAGGCTACTTCCTTCCCCAGCTGTCCCCTTGTCCTCTCTGTCCCTGTCAGCAGCTGTCATTCCCAGACACAGTTCACATGGCCACAATCCATCTTTGTGGAAAGCCTGACATGGGGATTTCTTCTAGGGAAACATGAAGGGAAGGGTGGTCAGGAGCTATGAGCATCTGTTAATCCAAGTATTTTAACAGATTTCTTTTGAACAGAGGACACCCCTATCATAAACCGTGTGGGGCTTTTCATTCTCTGTGGAGAAGCAATGAGGTTTTGGGATCAGGCAGGCCTGGGACCATGTGCCAAATCAGCCATGTCACAGTTAGCTGTGTGACATCAGGCAGATCATGTAACTTTCAAAGTCTCCATTTCCTCATTTGTGAATTGGGGTGGGGATTGGGGGGCTGGGCAGATTGTCCCTCACCAAATTGGTTGTTACGTTTATTAAATGAAATAATACTTATTAAAAATAGTTCTAGTCATTGGCTACTACACAACACACCATCCCCAAACTTAGTGACTTACAGCGGCATTTGTGATGTCACAACCCTTCCATTCAGCCTGTGCTCAGTGGATGGCTCTTCTGCTCCAAATGGTGTCTGTTGGGCTGGAACATCCAAGATGGCTTCTTGGCGCACACGTCTTGTGCCTTACTTCGTATGGCTGGAAGAGCTGGGGGCCATCCAAGCAGCGCTCTCCCCCTCTGTCTCTCTGTGGCCTCTCCATGTAGAAACTTGGGCTACCTCACAGCATGGTAGTCTAGAGTAGTTGCACTTCTTATTTGGTAGTTGGCTCCCAAGAAAGAAAAGAAACAGAAGCTGCCAGGCCTCCTGAAGGTGAGCCTTAGAACTGGCTCAGTCTCACTGCTACCACATTGTGATGGTCAGAGCAAACCAAAGAGCCAGCCCAGATGCAAAGGAAGCAGAAATAAGCTCCCTCTCTACAGGTGAGGAACAACATGTGCGTGCAGCATGGGAAGGAATTGATGGTGGTCTTATCTGGAGACCAGCTACTCTAAGCCTTTAGTCCAGTGCCTGGATCAGTAGGAGTCCTTTTTTTAAATGATTTGGTTGAGATTAGATCCAGATCTCTGCACATAGAAAATGAAACATGGGAGATCTTGGGTCCTCAGGATGGATGAACAAGAAATCATTCCAAGCAGGCGTTCCCAACCAAAGCCCCAAGAATGCCATGTCCCTCCTCACTCATTACATCCATCATGTAAATGGCAGGGCAGAGGTCCTATCTGCAGTGGGATTAACACAAATTATTGCAAAGAAACATGGGAACAGGTGGTTCTTGCAATGCAGAGCAGAATGTAGAACCCATTTTAAAGGAGACTTACGGCCAAAGATGTGTCAGAGTAACTACAAAAAACCCATTTGGATGAGAGATTTCTGCTACAATAAGGAATGATTTTGTGTGTCTATCATTCTGTCAGCCATTAGACAGTGATGGATATGGAGGAGGATTTTGCTGCAGCAAGTCGGAGGTGGAGAGAACACGGATATTTTCATTAATCGGACTTCAGAGCAAATGGTGCAGGCAAAACCTTCATAAACCCCAGGTCACATCTGCTCTTGTGAAAGCATCTGTTTTTTCCTGCCACCCTCCCCCTAAGGTTGGCAAAGTTGTATAACGTTCTTTTAAATAAGAACTGAATAAAGGATAAAGCAAGGAAAGGAGTGGTTGGTGTGTCTGCTCAAAGCCCAAAGATGATGCAACTAAGAAAAATTTCATTAATTTTGAAGAAATTGAGAAAACAGGCATAGCTGCTAGATGAAATTACCAGGTTTTGCTCCCACAGCTTTCACCAGTATATTTAATTGCAGAAGGAAATCGAGACAATATAAAATCCTGCCTTTTGAGGTTAGGCAAGATCTAAAGTTTGTAGCGGCAGGGAAGAGATTGTGTCTGTGTTACATGCTCCATGTTTGGACCCTGGGCAGATTTAAATGTGTCAGGTGACACAGCCTGGGGTCAGGGTGCAGTTGTGAAGCAGGCAACCTTTACTTAGACCTTTTTCTCCTCCTTTTAATCACCAATCTTGCTTCTGAGTTGGCCTTTCTTTCTCCCTACTCCTGAGGCCTGGTGTTTTCATGATGCAAAGCCTCATCTTCAATATCACAACAATTTATATTAGAAGACAAAAAAAATATTTTTTTATTTGCTAGTCAAAGAATTTCTTGGGTGGGGGGGGGAAATCATCTTTGTGTGGAAAATACCTTGATAGTTTGCTGGAGGATGGAAGGGCACACCCTGGGGGCACAGTCTGGGAAAAGTAGGTTAGCACAGGATGACTCAAGTGTTCTGTACAGGAAGCAATCCGGAGCTGGGAAATAGAGACCTAGCATAGAAGAGAGGCTAAAATGCTGAGTCCCTTGGCTAGGACCTGGCATCTACGATGGAAGAAATGGCCCATTGACTTTTTTTCAACAGTTTAACTGCTATAAGAGTTTCCAAACGTCCCTGGTTCACAGCACCCTTAGTGTTTGTGACTTTTTTCATGGCGCCCTCTAAGCCAAATGAAATTCCTAATGGTTCTTTTATTAAGTGGTAAGCTCAAATAGCTTAATATGTCCTAACAACTTAGCAGTTTGAAAGAAAAAAAATTTTTTTTAAGATTTTATTTACTTTTATTTAAGAGAGACAGAAAGAGGGCACTAGAGCCTGAGCAGGGCAGAGGGAGAGGGAGAAGAAGACTCTGAGCAGGGGCCCTGATGCGGGCTTGATCCCAGGATCCCAGGATCCCAGGATCCCAGGATCATGACCTCAGCCAAAGGCAGACGCTTAACCAACTGAGCCACCCAGGTGCCCGAAAGAAAATTTAAATTAAAAATTATTTTATTTTCTTGAGATAGCAAGAAGGGAAAAATGAAGGGGGGGAAATCGGAGGGGGAGACGAACCATGAGAGACTATGGACTCTGAGAAACAAACTGAGGGTTCTAGAGGGGAGGGGGAGGGGGATGGGTTAGCCTGGTGATGGGTATTAAAGAGGGCATGTACTGAATGGAGCACTGGGTGTTATATGCAAACAATGAATCATGGAACACTACATCAAAAACTAACGACGTAATGTATGGTGATTAACATAACATAATAAAAAAAATTATTTTATTTTCTTGTTAAATAACCACGATTTACCAATCAGATGAGTGCATCTTGGGTGTGTACACCTCTCAACTTTGGAATAGAATTAGACGCTTCCACCCTCATTTCCTGTTCCATGTTGATTTTCACTCTATACTTCTTTTAATCTCAGCAACCTTGATCACCCAAGATTCACAAAGATATCATTGAAAGGAATGTAGTGCAATCTACTGTTGAAACAGTGAACTACTTTGAGCCAGTAACTTGTGCGGTGCCTGCCGACAGACATTGACTACCACTTTGTTTCCTTTGAAAATGTAAAATATCTTACAACACTGCTGTGAGTTTGCTGCAGCACCCCCGGGTGCCTTGGTACACAGTTTGGGAACCATGGTACTATAGTGTTCATTTGAAGTTGCCAGTGTTGACCGCCATGTTACCCTATGCCTCCCAACTTTCAGCATGTTCTAATACACCTGAAAGGAACTTGTGTGAGTGTGGGCAAGTGGAGGAGTGTCAAAGATGACTCAATGAGTCAGGCTGGGGACAGCAGGCACAGGTGGGAAGAAGAGCCAAGAACAGAACTAGCTCAGCAGAGGCTCGGCTCTGTGTGAGGGGTGGCCCTCAAATGTGACCTCTGGGGTTGTGTAGAAATCTCAGGGTGGCATTTCACTTTCCGCAAGATTTGGAATGGAACTTGACCTAATCTCTGGACAGAATGATGCCAGTTGGCATTTTTAGAGAGTCGAACATTTATTATCTCAGTTGTTGGCAAGGTTTGTAGAGTTTTTAATGTAAATCACCACTGTTGCTTAGCCTAAAATTGGAAATGTGTGTCATGGAGATGAAAAAAAAATCCTTTTATAGAATATATATATATATTTAAAATTTTTATTTATTTATGACAGAGAGAGGGGGAGTGCATGAGCAGGGGGAGGAGCAGAGGGAGAGGGAGAAGCAGAGTCACCACTGAGCAAGAAATCCGATGCGGGGCTTGATCCCAGAACCCAGGATCATGACCTGAGCTGAAGGCAGATGCTTAACTGACTGAGCCACCCGGGTGCCCCTATAGAATATATTTTCATGACAAAGAGGTTGAGGTAGAGGCCAACGTTGAAGCTTGCCATTTCACATTAATCACGTAATAATGCCATGCCTGTCTAGTAATTTTCCCTTCTTTTGTCAAATCCATTACTGCAACTCACTTCCCTTGTCCTGTATGTCCTGCCCATGTGTTGTCCCGTGAAAGATAATAAGAGTTAGCCCATGTTTAGTGACCCTCTGAGTCCATACACCCAATTCCCATGTCAGGGTCAGGTCCAGATCAGAAATTGGCAAACTTTTTCTGTAAAGAGCTCAAGAGTAAATATTTTAGGCTTTGCAGGCCATACAATCTCTGTTGCAGCTACTGAACTCTGCTAGAATAGCAGGAAAGCAGCCACAGATGATATGTAAAGGAATGAGCATGACTGTGTTCCAATAAAATTTTATTTGCAAAAATAAGCAGTGGGACAGATTTGGCCCATGGGCTGGTGTCTGCAAACTTCTGGTCCAGGTAGTGACAATCTGTAAAAAAACAAAAGTGTGTGTGATATCTTTGAGTAGAGACTCTGATGAAATACATAGCTGGAATGGGTTTGCCAAACTCAAGGCTAGGGGTACAGCCCTCCACAAAACTACCATATCTGCTCAAGATTCAGACACCAACTGCAAGTTTGGAAGTCCTCAGGGCCACCCGCACTTCTGACCAGGTGACAAATTTGGGTGTCTCTACAGATTCTCTCCTGTTTGATCATTTTCTCGAATTACACATGGAACTCAGGAAAGTGCTATATTTACAATTATAGTTTTACTACAGAAAAAGGATTTAAATCAGAACCAGCCAAAGGAAAAGACACACAAGGCAAGATGGGCAGGGAGGGGGGAAATGCAAAGCTTTCATCGTCTTCTCTCATGGAGTTCTGAACTGCATTCTTCTTTCTGGCTATAAGTGACAGTACTCATATGAGTCCTGCCAACCAATCATCAGAGTCCAAAGCTTTCCCTGGGGCTCCATTACATACTGACCACACACTGAGGCTGAGCTTTAGTTCTCAGCCCCTCCTGAGGGTCAACTTAAACCTTTGGTTTCCAGTTCTTCCAGAGTTCAAAAGTGATATGGCATATTCCAGAGCCCCCATTATAAATCACATTGTGAGGTCAAAGCTCATAGGCAAACAAAGACATTCCTATCAGGCAGGACATTCTAGGGAACTAAAGATCAGCTTCCAGAAGCCAAGAGCAAAGGCCAGAATTTACTTTGAGTAAAAATAATTCTTCACTATACAATATGTAACAGCTTGAAAATATCTTATCCACTTATTCATTTGTCTCTTCATTCACTCTAATAGCCTTCTAGATGGTCTCCCTGCTTCCATCCTCCCCCTGGTTAGAGTGATCCCCTCAAAACCTAAGATCATGTCACTTCTCTGCTCAGGACCCTCAGTGGTTCCTCTCCCAGACAAAAGCCAGAGTCCTATAATGGTGTACAAGGCCCCAGTGATCCAGCTCCCATCCCAACGCCCATTACCCTCTCTGTCCCCTCTTACTCCACTCCCATTGCATTGGCCTCTTTACAGCTCTTCACACACACTAGGCCTGTTCCTTTGTGTTGGCTGTTTTCTCTGCCTAGAATGCAAGTATCCTCCAGATATCTACATATCTGGATGGCCATCCCCTTCCCTCCTTCAAATCTTTGCTGTAATGTTACTTTTTCAATGAGGCTCTTTGTTTTAGTCTGTTTGGGCTGCTGTAACAAATGACCATCCATTGGGTGGCTGAAACAACAAACATTTATTTTTCATAGTTCTGGAGGCTAGGAAGTCCAAGAGCAAGGTGTCAACAAGTCCAGTGTCTGGTTTGCAGACTTCCTGGTTTGCAGATGGCTATCTTGCTGTGTCCTCAACATGGTAGGGAGAAAGAGATCTTGTGTCTCTTCCTTTCTTATAATCCCATCGTGGTGGCTCCACCCTCATGACCTAAATACCTCCCAAAGTCTCTGCCCCTGATGCCCTCACATTGGGGGTTGGAATTTCAACATATGAATGGGGGAGCACAAATATTCAGTCTATAACACCTATGCTAGTCACATCATTGAAATTGAGATGCACCCCCATCCACTTTATCCTCTTCTATTTTTTTTATTATTTTTTATTGTGGTAAAAAATGCATAGCATAAAATTTACCATTGTAACCATTTCTAAGTGTACACTTCAGTAGTGTTAGGTGTACTTACAGAATTGTGCAACCAACCTCCAGAATGTTTTCATCTTGCAAACCTGAAATTCTGTACCCATTAAAGAACAACCCTCCATTTCCTTCTCCCCCTAGCCCATGGCAACCACCATTCTATTTCTGTGTCTACAAATTTGACTATTTTAGATACCTCATACAAGTGGAATCCTACAGTATTTGTCTTTCTATGACTGCCTTATTTCATTTAACATAATCTCTTCCAGGCTTATCCGCGTTGTACCATGTGTTAGAATTTCCTTCCCTTTTAAGGCTGAATAATATTCCATTGTATTTTTGTACCACATTTTGTTTATCCATTCATCCATTGATGGACACTTGGGTTGCTTCCACCTCTTAGTTATTATGAATAGTGCTGCCATGAATGTGGATTTGTACCCTACTCTGGTTTTTTTTCTTTTTCATTGCATTTATCATTTTTTTTAAGATTTTTATTTATTTATTTGACAGAGAGAGAGAGCACAAGCAGGAGCAGCAGGCAGAGGGAGAGGGAGAAGCAGACTTCCCGTAGAGCAGGGAGCCTGACGTGAGGCTCGATCCCAGGACCCTGAGATCATGACCTGAGCCGAAGGCAGACACTTAACGACTGAGCCACCCAAGAGCCCCGCATTTATCATTTTAAACAATATTATAAAATTTGCTTATTTAGTGTGCTTATTTGCTTATTTGCTCATTTACTGTCTGTTTCCCCTCACTAGAGTGGAAACTTCATGAGGATAGGGGACTCTTGTTCTGTGATGTATCACAGGCAGAACAGGGTCTGGCACATAACAGACACTCACTAAATAGTGCTATTAAGAAAATTAGCAATAAGTACCCACCATGTAGCAATGTAGCAGGCCCTGTGCTGGATCTTAAGGAAGCCCCAGCAAATAAGACATGGAATTTACAGTCTGACAGCAGACTTAAATAAAATTAATTGTTAGGTTCAAATGCGGCAAAACAAGCTTACTTACAAGAAGGATACTAGTTGTGCAGCTCACGTTTTCCTCCACATGGCTTCTCTTGTGCATCTGTATGTCTGTTTCATATGTGTCCTAATGACTAGAATAAGTTATTTCTATCTGTTCACTTAAGGTCTACTTGATGTGCAGATACTTGAATAATTTAAATTGTGATTAAATAATAATTCTATTTTTATGTTTTCCCTACTGGAACATTTCCACCCATCAATCTGGCTTAATTGAAGGGTGTATTGCAGAATTGTCCTAACCACTCTTCATTTAATGTTAACATCTACATGAAGAAAAGCTTTACATGTTTTTTTCATCACCCCTCCACAGAATTTCTTGGAATATCTTTACAAGGGAATTGTCTGATTTCCAAAGCCCCAGTGATAGCTATTTTCTTTGATCAGTATTTTTGCTTGAATGAAATTCCAGCATTCTTTAAAACAAGTAGGCACCCTCCTGAGTTGGGGTCCTGGGAGAAATTCTGTTCCATTTTCTAGGCTTATGTGGCCAGTGTGCTTGATTCTCCCTTCTGCTTCTGCGTGATTTGGTTTTTCTTTAATTTATTTTTATTTTTATTATTTTTTAATCCCAGTATAATTACAGTGTTATATTAGTTTCAGGTGTACAATATAGTGATTCAACAATTCTATACATCACTCAGTGCTCATGATGAGTGTGCTCTATAATTTCCATCACCTGTTTCACCCATCTCCCCACCCACGTCCCCTCTGGTAACCTCCAGAGTTTGTTCTCTATAGTTAAGAGTCTGTTGTTTTGTTTGTCTCTTTTTTCTTTATTTGTTTTGTTCATTAAATTCCACATATGAGTGAAATCATACAGTATTTACCTTACTCTGACTTATTTCACTTAGTATTATACCTCCTAGCTCCATCCATGTTGTTGCAAATGACAAGGTCCCGCTCTTTTTTATGGGTGAATAATATTCTATAATAGATAGATGATTGATAGATAGATAGATAGATAGATAGATAGATATAAATATATCTGACATCTTCTTTATCCATTCATCTATCGATGGACACTGCTTCCATATCTTGGCTAATGTAAATAATGCTGCAATAAACATAGGGGTGCACACATCCTTTTGAATTGGTGTTTTCATATTGTTTGGGTAAATATCCAGTACTGAAATTACTGGATCATAGAGTAGCTCTATTTTTAATTTTTTTGAGGACGCTCCATAGTGTTTTCTACAGTCTGCCTGATCTGGTATTAAAATTACTCTTTTTACTCCTTTCTCTCAGTAAATAAAAGCATTTCTTGCTTATTTTTTTCTATGAAACAGGGTAATACATAATTTTTCCAGAAGACACAATAACGTACAGAGCACACAGGACACTAATTGTTCCAATTGCTATTGAAACCATGGTGAATATGATTCTAGATTTGTGCTGTCCAAATTGGTAGCCACTATTCCCACTTAGCTACTGAGCACATGAAATGTGGCTAGACCGAATTGAGATGTGTTGTAAGGGAAAATACACATTAGATATTAAAGATTTAACACACACACAGAGATATAAAATACCTGTTTAAATTATAATATTGTGAATATATTGGGTCAAATAAAACATATTATCAGTTATATTAGTGTCTTTTTACCTTTTGTAATGTGGCTACTAGAAAATGTAAAATTAGATAAGGGGCTTCCATTATATTTCGGCTGGACAGTGTTGTTTGGATGGTCATTTTCTGTGCGTCTCTATACATATATACATATTGTAAGAGCAAGAGCATGGTACTTTTTATTTCATAATACACATTCTTCACTTATTAATATATTGTTGGCATATTCCCATATCCAGAGACATATTTCTTCAAAATTATATATAATAGCCAGTGTTCCATTGTAAAAATGAGCCATAAGTTCTTCAACCAATCTCTTATTGTTGAACAGTAGAGTGTTTCCAGTGCTCACTGTTACAGAAAGCATTGTAATAAATATCCTTGAACACACAGTTCTACCTACGTGAGTGACTATTTTATTAGGCTAAATTTCCAAAAGTGAAATTGCTAAATCAAAACAGAGGCACATTTTTAGGACTACTGTTACGAACTAAAGATAATCAAGTCACTCTCTAAATATGTGGTGCTAATTTGAACTCCATCAGTAGGTACACCTGGTTTCTATTCCTTATAGCTTTTTTTTTCTACTGATCGTTACAGTTTAAAGAAAAATCTCATTGTCTTCCTTTTACTACTTCTATTCTAAGTAAAATGAAAGTTTCTCACATTTTTATTAGTTTGTAATTTATCTTTTGTACACTAACTGTTCGTGTCTGTAGCCCATTTGTCTTTTGGAGAATTTGTATTTTGTCCTTGATTTACAAGGACTTTTTTTATAGATTAATTATATTAATTCTTGGTCACACATGTTTCATATATTTTTCTTAGTTTATTTGCCTTTCATCTTTTATGTTACTTTTTGATGTTCAGAGGTTTTAATCGTTACATAATTTTCTTTTAAGATAACTGCCCTTGAGCTTATGTTAAGGAATTCCTTTAATACTTTAAAATTACTTTGTTATTCAAGCGTAACATCTTCTGGTATAGCCTTGGTGAAATTTTTTACATTTATTCCCACATACCATATGGAATCTATTT